>NC_134357.1:52953566-53253566 GCF_048569485.1 Anomaloglossus baeobatrachus | reverse complement strand
AATTTGAGATCTTTGCATCCAACCACCGTGTCTTTGTAGAAAAGGTGAACGGATGGACTCTACATGGCTGGTTCCCACCGTGAAGCATGGAGGAGGAGGTGTGATGGTGTGGGGGTGTTTTGCTGGGGACACTGTTGGGGATTTATGCAAAATTGAAGGCATACTGAACCAGCATGGCTACCACAGCGTTTAGTTGGATCATTTATTTTTCAACAGGACAATGACCCCAAACACACGTCCAGGCTGTGTAAGGGCTATTTGACTAAGAAGGAGAGTGATGGGATGCTATGCCAGATGACCTGGCCTCCACAGTCACCAGACCTGAACCCAATCGTGATGGTTTGGGGTGAGCTGGACCACAGAGTGAAGGCAAAAGGGCCAACAAGTGCTAAGCATCTCTGGGAACTCCTTCAAGACTGTTGGAAAACCATTTCCGGTGACTACCTCTTGAAGCTCATCAAGAGAATGCCAAGAGTGTGCAAAGCAGTAATCAAAGCAAAAGGTGGCTACTTTGAAGAACCTAGAATATAAGATATATTTTCAGTTGTTTCACCCTTTTTTAAGTATTTCATTCCACATGTGTTAATTCATAGTTTTGATGCCTTCAATGTGAATCTACAATTTTCAGAGTCTTGAAAATAAAGAAAACTCTTTGAATGAGAAGGTGTGTCCAAACTTTTGGTCTGTACTGTATATACAGTAAATGGTGCCTTACATGTTGCAACATCGCTAGCGATAGCTAGCGTTGTCATGCGTGATAGAACCCGCCCCCGTCGTACATGCGACATTTGGTGATCGCTGCCGTAGCGAACATTATCGCTACGGCAGCGTCACATGCACATATCTTTTCAGCGACGTCGCTGTGACCACCGAACAATCCCTCCTTCAAGGGGGAGGTGCGTTCGGTGTCATAGCGACATCACTGCGGCGTCACTAAGCGGCCGCCCAATAGCAGAGGAGGGGAGGAGATGAGCGGCCGGAACATGCCGCCCACCTCCTTCCTTCCACATTGCCGGTGGACGCAGGTAAGGAGATGTTCCTCGTTCCTGCAGTGTCACACATAGTGATGTGTGCTGACGCAAGAACGACGAACAACGTCGTACCGGCAGCAGCAATGATATTAAGGAAATGAACGACGTGTCAACGAGCAATGATATTTCCCGTTTTTGCGCTCGTTGATTGTCGCTCATTGGTGTCACATGCTGCGATGTCGCTAACGGCGCCGGATGTGCGTCACTAACGACGTGACTCCGACAATATATGATTAGCGATGTTGCAGCATGTAAAGCACCCTTAAGGCTACTTCACACATCAGTTTTTTGGCATTATTATTATTATTTATTATTATAGCGCCATTTATTCCATGGCGCTTTACAAGTGAAAGAGGGTATACGTACAACAATCATTAACAGTACAAGACAGACTGGTATAGGAGGAGAGAGGACCCTGCCCGCGAGGGCTCACAGTCTACATGGAATGGGTAATGGTACAATAAGTGAGGACAGAGCTGGTTGCGCAGTGGTGTACTGGACTGAGGGCTATTGTAGGTTGTAGACTTGGTGGAAGAGGTGGGTCTTGAGGTTCCTCTTGAAGCTTTCCACGGTAGGTGAGAGTCTGATGTGCTGAGGTAGAGCATTAGGCACAATCCGGCAAAAAAACTGATGTGATGGATCCATCGAAAAACGGATCCGTTGCATCAGTTTTTTCCATCCGTTTCTTCCGTTTTTTGACGGATCCGTTTTGATACTGACCATGCTCAGTTTCAAAAAACGGAAACCGGCGCCGGATTCCAGCATATGACAGATGACAACGGATCCAGCGCCCATAGGCTTCCATTATGAAACATGCCACACGGTGGCGGATGCGGCGTGGTCCGTTTTTTTGCCACAGCCAAAAAACTCTGCATGCTGCGTCCTTTACGGCCTCTGGACCAACAAATTTCAATGGATACGGCACACGCCGGATGAAAAGCAAAGCCATGCAGCACAATCCGGAGCTTGTACAAGTGTATGACGAAAAAATGGATCCGGCGGCATCCGGAATACGCCGGATTGTGCCGCACGGCAAAAAACAGATCTGTGAAAGCAGCCTAAGAGGGCAGCAAACTCTGAAAAAAGTGCATATATATACAGTGTTATAGGGTGTCTGAAAATGTAGGAAATTGGCCAAAAACATGACATAAAATAAAATTAAAAAAATAACTATTACTTACCCATCAAATTCCCCACTACACTCTCTCCCCACTCCTGCAATCTTACAGGTCAGTGATTTGTCACAAGGAGATTTTACACACATCGCTGACTGTCATGGTGGCATCAGGATCTGTGTAAACTACAAATTCTTGCACTCTGCCTGAAAACTTCTCTAATGTCTGTAATTAGCACAGGCAGACTCGGACGTCAACCCATAGACTTATAGTTCATAGGCGGGCTAACAAGATTTAGCCTCTGCCTGTCTGCTTGTTAGTTTCCTTTGATCACATGCTGTGGAGGAGCCAGTCACATTCACTCCCCTCCTATGTATGCTGGCTGGACTCTTTCTTTAATGCCAGCTATAACTTCTCTATACTGGTCTGGTGAGGTGTTATGATCAGGCTTACTGGTGGCTTTAGTACTTCATTGTTGTGAGCGGTTGTAGTGTTAACCCTTGTTGTCCTTTTGTTGCTGCCTACTTTCTCTTGCTTTTCTCCTTAGTTTCTTACTGCCTGCTCCTGTGAGTTTGCAGTGTGTCCTAGTTTTGTTTTTTTCCCTGTCTATCTTAACCTGTGTTGTCATCACACTTCTTCCCCTTCCTTCCCTGGCGGGGCGAACAGTTTAGTTATGGTCAAGACAATTGCCAGGCACGGTACTCCGGCATCTTCACCATCAGGGGTAATTCAAAGGTTAGGGATAGCATAGGCTACCCTAGCGTAAGGAACAGTATAGGATATGCTTTGGTTCTTTTTTTTTCTTTTACAAACCCCTTAAAACAATGTACATATTCCAAACCCCCTATTTTCTCTGCCATTAGACTGTTACCCATTGATAACCCTATACTAGGAAATGGATGAGTAATTTTCTTTGGCGTAATATAAATTACCCTTAAAGCTGAGCTATATTTTAGGTGATCTCTCCTTCTATCACTTTAATTATTTAATCATATTTTCTGTGGTGGTGGCATATTCCTATGAATAAACCCAGATATTCTTTACTGTTATTATGCCCCAGCCTTTAGGCTGGAGTTTGCGCATTTTCAGTCTATGAAGCCAGCAGAATAGTCCATTACAATAAATCAGAGCACTGAAATCTCCTATTTATGATTATGATGTTTCCAAATCTAACCAAAAGCACGTGCGTTCATGCCTTGTAAAATCCGTGTACACTAAATTACTAGCAGATATGAGCCTGTTAATCTTCTTACAGAAGCGTCTAGCAGGAAGCTTTGTGCTTCTCCCTGGCATGTGGTCCTGATACATTACACTGATCTCACTTACATAATGGCAGCAGAAAGGAAATCCAACTGGGCTATTCCTCCCCGATCACTGATAATCTCAAATTCCCCTTCATGTGTTTACATTGGCGTTCCATAGCTATGTTTCATGCATTGCATTTAAAAAGAAAAAAAGCCACATTATATATATATATATATATATATATATATATATATACTGCTCAAAAAAATAAAGGGAAAACTTAAATAATTATTTTGTATTGTGGCGCTCCCTTTATTTTTATATAGATATTTATTTTATATTTTTTTATGGATTGTGTTGAATTATTTGAACAGTTATTTTACCCCCCCCCCCCAAAAAAAAAAGTTATCCCCTATCCTATATCTTGATGATCGCTAGGGGTCCTGCAAGGAGGTAGACTGATACAGTTGTGTTCCTTTCCCTGAAGACACCAATTGCATTATTGTATTGTCATGTGAAACTTCGCATGAGACTGTCATGGCGGCATTGGTCTCTGTTTAGATTGCAGATTCTAAAGCCTGCTTTACACCTTGCAATTAAGCATACGATATCGTATGTGATCGTACTAGCCCCCATCATATGTGCGACACGTCAATTTGTTGAATGTGTCGCACAATCTAATAAAGCGGGCTTAACACTCCACCTGATGGTTTATCTCGGATCAACACAGGCAGGCTCAGGCATCAACCTGCTGTGTGCTAATTCATAGGCTAGCTAGCAAAAGTTAATCTCTGCTAGTCTGCTGCTCCTTTAATCACATGTTGTGGGGAGATCGATCCCATCTGTTCCCATCCTATTTATGCTGGTGGAATCCTTCTACCCATGCCAGCTATTGTTTATTCTATGCTGGTCTGTGACGTGTTGGGCTCTGTGACTGTTCAAATTGCAGATTCTAACACTCCGCCCAATGGTTTGTCTGGGATCAACACAGGCAGACTCGGGCATTGACCTGCAGTGTGTTGATTCATAGACAGGGTAGCAAAAGTTAATCTCTGCTAGTCTGCTGCTCCTTTAATTACATGTTGTGTGGAGACCAATCCTCCTATTTATGCTGGTGGATCCTTCTACCCATGCCAGCAATAGTTTATTCTATGCTGGTCTGTGAGGTGTTGGGCTCTGTGGCTCTTCTCAAATTGCAGATTCTAACACTCTGCCCAATGGTTTGTCTGGGATCAACACAGGCAGACTCAGGCATCGACGTGCTGTGTGCTGATTCATAGGCAGGCTAGCAAAAGTTTTTCTCTGCTGGTCTGCTTGCTCCTTTAATCACATGCTGTGGGGATACCAATCACATCTGCTCCCCTCCTATTTATGCTGGTGGAATCCTTCTAACCATGCCAGCTATAATTTATTTTATGTTGGTCTGTGAGGTGAGATGTCCCAGACTCTTTGGTGAAAGTTGTGCTTAGGTTGTGCCTATTGCTTGGAACGGTTGTGGAGTTTACCCCCTGTTATTTTGTAGCTTCCTTCCGGATCTTGTTTTTCCATCTAAACCTCTTATTGTCTTTAACTCTGTGTGTGCCTGCTGTGTGACAGAGTTTTGTGTTTTTCCCTTGTTTGTCTTTATCTGTGGGTTTATACACATTCTTGTCCCATCTCTCTATAGGGGAGAGGAAAGGGTATCATATCAGGACTGATCAGGAGCAGGGAGAGGAAGGAGACTCAGGCATCTCCACCATTAGGAGTATCCCTGAGGTTAGGGATAACATAGGGTCCCCAAGCTTGAGGGACAGCTTAGGAGTCCCAGTTCCCTGCTATCCCAAAGTCATCATGACATATGTCCTGCGTGTTTGGAAATAATGTGATATGTGAATTGTCAATTATCTCTTCAAATGGCATTACTTTCTCTTGATAATTATAATTCCCATTTTTCTGATTGTTTAAAAATTCTATAGCAGCAAATTGGAAAAAAAAAGCTTTAATCCCATTCGTTTCAGATATTATCAACAAAATCTCATTAAATAATGCCTACGAGAAAAGCCAAGCTACCCTATTTCCAATAATTTATTTTCAACTTATTACAAAAAATGAGTCAAATATATATTTTTTTTTTAATAGCTCAATTCATTATTTGCCAAGCTTACTTTACTTTATATTTTATCATATGGTTTTTGTATTGCATTATATTAATTTTTTTTATTTGCAATATGTTTTTAAAATAATTGAGTAAAATAAATAAATAAAATCTAAATTACTCCAACTATATTAATGTTCTTCCCCCTTCCCATTTTTCCCTCCCTAATAAAGTTACTCTACCCGACCCCCCATTTTTTACCCTTCTACCCCTGATCTAGTATTAGTGTTTTATATTTTCTGCATATTTCTCATCTGTAATTACTTAATTGTTAAAATATTTATAAAACAATAAAATTTATTGAAACACAAAAGCCGACATCATAATTTGTTTATTGCGTTTATTGCTACATCTTAAGGGGTAAACGTGTCTTAACGCGCGTCTGCCTCTTGTTTACTTAAAATTCACAGATATGAAAGCAAAAACTGAGCGGATCCTGAGCGACTAGTGATGGAAAACATTAAAAATTGGGATTAACTGAGACAATGGAAAGAATGTAAATCCACCGCAAGGACTAGACGTGTGTGAGTCATGTCTCATTCACAGGACTCAAAGTCAAGGTGCAGATGTGATCTTACAGAAAATGGAGAAGAATCCAAGAAAACAGAAGGAATTCCAGTTCCTGATAAAATGCAAAACTTTGATACATTGTAATTCGGCTAAAGGCCGCTTTACATGCTGCGATATCGTTATCGATATCGCTAGCGAGCGTACCCGCCCCCATCGTTTGTGCGTCACAGGCAAATCGCTGCCCGTGGTGCATAAAATCGTGCAGACCCGTCACACTACTTACCTGCCTAGCGACGTCGCTGTGACAGGCAAACAGCCTCCTTTCTAAGGGGGCGGTTCATTCGGCGTCACAGCGACGTCACTAAGCGGGCGCACAATAGAAGCGGAGGGGCGGCGATGAGCGGGATGTAACATCCCGCCCACTTCCTTCCTTCCTCATTGCTGGCGGCCGCAGGTAAGTTGAGGTTCCTCGTTCCTGCGGTGTCACACGTACCGATGTGTGCTGCCGAAGGAATGAGGATCTACATCGCTACGATAATTGGGAATATGGGGGATGTCACCGATGAGCGATTTTGCATGTTTTTGCTCCTAGGTGTCACACGCAACGACATCACTAAAGCGGCCGGATGTGCGTCACAAATTCCGTGACGCCAACAACATCGCTTTAGCGATATCGTAGCGTGTAAAGCGGCCTTTAGGCCATCTTCACATTTCCGTTTTTTTTGCATCAGTCAGCTGAATTGCTTAACGCTTGTGACTGATGTTGTACAACGGGTGACAAGAGATGGAATTTCTTGTCATGAGAAAGCGGATTCCGTTGAGAGAGAGAACGATCAGCTGATCGCTCTGAAAAGCCAGCCGTCGGGCGATCAGCTGATTGCTCTGAAAAGCCAGCCGTCGGGCGATCAGCTGATTGCTCTCAAAAGCCGGCGGCCGGCTTTTCAGAGCGATCAGCTGATCTCCCGGCGGTCAGTTTTACAGAACGATCAGCTGATCGCTCTCAAAAGCCGGCCGCCGGGAAATCAGCTGATCGCTCTCAAAAGCTGGCCGCCGGGAAATCAGCTGATCGCTCTCAAAAGCGGGGCGATCATTTCAGTTTAAAACCTGCGTGGGGGAGGGGGGAGAGAGAGGAACTGATTTTACATGATTTCGGACGTTTTGCTGCACATGTTGGGCATGCTCAGTAAAACGTGACAGATTCCTGCACCATTATGCCTCCTGACTGATTCCAATGGAATCCTGCGGGGTGCGTTTTCTTGCCGCAACAAAAAACATTGCATGCTGCGTCCCTCCCGCCCGACGGTCAGTCAGTAAACAACTGATGCGCCGCGCGGCGGATGCAATGCAGGGTCATCGGTCACAATCCGCCGCTCATACAAGTCTATAGGAAAGAACGCAAGCCGCCAAACAGATTGCGTTGTTTATCAGAGCGGCGGATTGTGACTGATCCTAAACAATGGAAATGTGAACCTAGCCTAATACAAAGGATACCAGAGTGTTTGAAACCCATAGCTGTTTTTTTTTCTGAGAGTAATATGGAATCCAATTTTTAATTTTTCCAATAAAGTTTTACATTTTATCAGGAGAAGGAACGACTTTTCTATTCTTGGATCTCCCGTGCCCCTGGACTTCATGAGCCGTATGTGGTCAGATAGCTGCAATGTTTTCTTTTTTGCTATTTATCCAATAATGGAAACTAATATTGACTATATATATATATTTTTTTTCTTTTTTTTAAATCTCTGTTGCCCCAGTAGGGAATAGCTGGTACTGTTTTTTCTAGAAAATGGGGCCCTGGGCAAAGTAGCAATCCTACTTATAATTTTATAGTTTTCAAGTCCCTGGTGGTAGGGGTTAGTAAACTGCAATTCTTAATTAATCCAAGGCTGTGAATGGGTAAGTTTAGATTAAATATCAACAGCATCACTTTCCCAGTCTCTGGTTGTGTCGTGCCCACGGAAGGGGGTACTCGGTCCCGGGCGGTTGCAAATGGGAATGTCACTCTGGTGGCCGTTGCCCGGTCGCATGCCCTGGGGCTTCTTTTGTAAAAGGGGAGTATTTATAGGGAGATAAGAGTTAATGGTCATGTGAGGCCACCTGCGGGTTTGGTTAAAGGTGGAGAACCGCCGCTGCTGAATGGGAGTACTCCCAAAGCTGGTAACAGCAATGACGTTAGGCCCTACGCAGGTAGAGCCGTGCCTGGGAGATGTATAGGGCAATACCGGAGACCACACCAGGTTCTCTTGAACAGTCTCTACTCACTCAGGCCCTTGGATTACTGGTTCAGGTCCCTTGGAGTATCAATGCCAATGTAGTGACCTAGGTTGCTCTGTCCCCAGCGCTCTCTGCTGGTTGGGTCCCTGTAGCTTGGAGCGTTTGGGTCCCGACTGTCCCTTTTGGGGGTTACAGTCTCCTCCATACGGCGGGCGGTGCAGACCCTGTGGGGAGATAAGTGTCCGAACCCTGATCCTAGTTTACTGCTGATGCCCCCGGATTATTTGGTTCGGTGAAGTCCATGAAGGTGTCCTCACCGAGCAGGTATTTATCAAGCTGTGTAGAACTGGCGCCTGATCTAGGGTCCTGTGCCTCGTGCGTGCTCCTGTCCCAGCGGTACTTGTATGTACCCGCCCTGGCAACCTATCTCCCGTGCCCCTGGGGTCACCGCTGCACGGACCCAGCTCCGGCACGTTCGCACACCTCTCTGTACGCCTCACTTCTCTAGACTCACCACTGACCCCTCCCACCAGGCTGGCTAATCTTGGACTCGTTCCTTCCATGGCGACCATTCCCTTTTATGGTTAACCCTCTATGCCCGGTGTGGAGTGGAGAACTAGGATTTTTGTTGTGTGTTGGTTGGTGGTCTCGGCACTGGTACTCCAGGTCCAGGGGGTAAGTCCTGCATCCCCAAGAGGATGCAGTTCCTTGTAGTGCCCTGAGTGGCTCAGGGGCGCTACAGTTGTACATCACAGCTGCAGTATGGTGACTTGCCCCACAAGTCTTACTTTGTATAAATAGGGATCAATCAGATCAGTGTGCTATATTAGAAGCAAAATTGGAACGATTGCAGTCGTAGAGATTGTGACTATTACCAGGCCTGTGCAGCGGGAGGGGGCGAGGACCCCAGAGTCTGAGGACGCACGTTCAGCTCAACTCATTAGATCTCTGCACTCTAATACATGCCGTCAGCCGATCAGCGGCCAGCAACTGATGTTAGCATGTCCCAGACTGGGGGAGCACATGCTGATGTAGGCTGCCAGCTCCTGCGTAGGCTGCAGAAGACTATTTTGTGGGGAGCAGAGGAAGGGAATAGAATTTTTCATTTTTTAATGGGTTAAAAAACTGCGGCAGAATGGGAGAGAGATATACCAGGGAGCCACCCAGGAGGGGGGACACATATACCAGGAAGAGGCCAAGGATGGAGGACATATATACCAGGAAGACCCCCAGATAGGGGGACATATATATACCAAGAAGGAGCCCAGGATGGGGGACACATATACCAGGAAAAGGTCAAGGATGAGTGACATATATACCAGGATGGAGGTTATATATACCAGACAAGAGCCCAGGATGGGGGACCTATATACCAGGATGGAGGTTATATATACCAGGAAGGGGCACATATATACCAGGAAGAGGCCCAAGATGGGTGACATATATACCAGGATGAGGATTATATATACCAGGAAGGGGCCCAGAATTGGGGACATATATAACAGGAAAAGGCCCAGGATGGGTGATATATATACCAGTATGAAGATGATATATACCAGGAAGGGGCCCAGAATGGGGGACATATATAACAGGAATAGGCCCAGGATGGGTGACATATATACCAGGATGAAGATGATATATACCAGGAAGGGGCCCAGGATGGGGGACATATATAACAGGAAGGGGCCCAGTATATACGAAGATTTTTAACAAATATACCAGGATGAGCCCAGGATGGGGAACATATATACCAGGAAGGGGCCCAGGATAGGGAAGGCAGCACATGCCTTTATAGGATTTAGAATGCTACAAGGGTCCATACATCTGACCAACAATGCAGGGTAGGGGCTAGAGGGGCAGATCCTTATTTTGCACCAGGTCCATCGGACTCCAGTTATGCCATTGATTAGAATGTTATACAAATAAGTCCCATCGATATACTACAAGCATACAACTGGAAATCCAAACTAATCAGTACGGAGTGGATTTGTGCAGAGTGTGCAGCACGGCTCGGTGAGTGGATTCCCACATAATGAGTAGGTTTGTCTCCCTTCTGTGGGTGTCAGCAGTCTCGCTCCTCAGTCACAACCAATTTCAGGATTCCAGGATAATGATGTAACGCGTGAGGTCAGGACCAGACTTCTTTTTTTTTTTAAAGAACGCGACTAATAATACAAAGAAGTTCCACATGGATGCAATTAAATAGGTTTAGGTCCTGATCACACATCATGGGACTAAAGACAAAAAAAGTTTTCATTTAACCTTCTAGTTCTTTTAGTTTTGTATCTTCTTTATATTAGTCTTTCTTTGAGTAGTAGGTGCAGAGACGGGCGCTGACAGCATTTATTGACGCAGGTGCGGAGTCTGAATTTGGAATCTCCTCCACATCTCTACAGCTGTAGGGATCACGTATGTCAGTCTGCTGCACACTTACGGTATTAATTATTGCCTACTGCAGAGGAACTAATTTGCAATCAGCCACTAGGTGGCGCTCTTCTATACAGACTTGCAGGTTAGATGTTCGCTTTATACATTTCCTTCATTACAGCTTCATCACTTTACAATCTGTTCCCTATTAAATGAAATCTGTCACCACATTTGACCTACATAAACTATATGGGCATACAGGATACAGACTGCTGAAAAAAGCCATACCTGCCTGCCTCCTATCAGATGCCTTGTTGTGGATAAACCATCTTTATACCACTTTATGTGATTGACCTCTTCCAGGCTATGGGGTGGCTGTTTACCGGAAGTGACCTCCACACCTTATTATTATTTGCATCATCGGCATCCTCCATACCTCATTATTATATGCATTGCCTCCCTGTGATACCGGGTCCTGGACAGGAATTCTCGCACCGGCGGTTTCCATCTCCCATCGCTCCTCCTCAGGGTTCCGCCCTTCACGTTCTTTCTGTGCCAGGAGTCACTGGTACTTTAGTAGTGCAAGGTTTCTACACGCCGTAAACGACTGGGAGCAAAACCAGCTATTTTTATTTTTTTTAACCCAAAAAATGGTATATAGACTAAAAAGGTACAATACCATTTTTCATTTCTACAGTGGAAAATGCCATAGCATAACCACACATTTCGCTCTTTGAATTGCAAACTTTGCATAAGGACCATAAAAACTAAAAGACAAACCCAAGATGTTGCATTAAAGGGGTTGTCTAGGTTTGGGATGAAAGTCTGCAGGCACGAATGACTTCTTTCAGCGCGCACATTGCACGCTGTCAGGACTCTCTAGTGCTGTTGGCGAGAGCAGGTAGTCTAAAGGCCGCTTTGCACGCAACGACATCGCTAACGAGATGTCGTTGGGGTCACAGAATTCGTGACGCACATCCGGCCTCGTTAGCGACGTCGTTGCGAGTGAAACGCCCGAACGACCGTTAGCAATCAAAATTACTTACCTTATCGTTGATCGTTGACGTGTCGTTCTATTCCCATTTATCGTTGCTGTTGCAGGACGCAGGTTTTTCGTCGTTCCTGCGGCAGCACACATCGCTATGTGTGGCACCGCAGGAACGAGGAACATCTCCTTACCTGCGGCCGCCGGCAATGAGGAAGGAAGGAGGTGGGCGGGATGTTTGGCCCGCTCATCTCCGCCCCTCCGCTTCTATTGGGTGGCCGCTTAGTGATGTCGCTATGACGCCGAACGAACCGTCCCCTTAGAAAGGAGGTGGTTCGCCGGTCACAGTGACGTCGCTAGGCAGGTAAGTATGTGTGACTGTTACTAGCGATGTTGTGCACCACGGGCAGTGATTTGCCCGTGACGCACAACCGACGGGGGCGGGTACGCTCGCTAGCGAGATCACAGCGTGTAAAGCACTCTTTAGTGTGGCAAGTATGAGATTTGCATCCTTCTGGACACAGTCTGACTAGACAAACGAGGCCTCGCTCAATAGACGTGAATTGATCGAGGCTGAGAATGTCTAGTTGGCATGTGAGTATTTATGCAAATTGCATACTTGAGGTCAATTGTTAACCTGCTCCGGAGAATCATGACCTAGTGCAGATGTCATCTCAAACCAAGATAACCCCTTCCACATGGATGTGATGCAGAATCCCTTGGATGGGTGCACACTAGTAATGGGTGAGTGTAGCAGATGAGACGCTCGGAAAGGGCTCAGCCCCATTACCGGTATCATGACAGCCAAAGATTTTACACGCTGAGTCAGTATACCAAGATCCAGGGGATCCTACCTTACCCCCATTCAGAGCTGCTCGTGTGGTGCTACTCACAAATGTCACCATCTGGACATCTGCTCTTCATAGCGGTTTGCTAGACCTGGTGCAAATGTCCTAGCTAGCAGACAGCTCCGAACCACATATCAGAGTATCAGAGGCCCGCGAGCCACATGTGACTCTTTATCCAACACTTCCATTGCCAATTGCAGCGATAAAAAAAAAAAAAAAAAGGACAATGCTATAACATTTATATATGTGTTCATCCCAACAAATCTACCGTATGTGCATCATCATAAAATTAATGGGACAAGTACCCAGGTCAGAACTATTGGATCTGGAATGCACAAACCCCGCTAGCAGAGATCCAGTTGTGCCTTCAGATATTCGCTTGTTAGAAGGTCTGGACAATATCAGGATCTACCAACAAGACATGGGCCGCTTAGAATAAAACATTAATGCCCATTGGTGGCCAGCAAAGAGGAATCCCCATCGGTTGCAAAATCCATTGTTGACCGGCCCTGAGCAGTGGCGTAACTAGAGTTTGATGGACCCCAGTGCAAAGTATGGACCTGCGGGGGCCCCCACCAACACTCGGGGTACAGGATAATGAAGCTGACACTTGGCTCTTTCCCTCAGCACTCAGATTTCCCATGATCTGAAATCCCTCTATCAGCAGCCAACTTTCCTATGTTCTAATATCCATCTTGACCCACCCCATAGTTCTCTATTATACTGCACTACATAGTCCTTCATATATTATAATGCAACCCATAGTCCTGCATGTTTTATAATGCAGTTGTAGCACCCACAGGGCAAGGGGTAAAATGTACTCATCGCCAGGCCAGTGATGTCGGGTCAGGGGGATGTCACAGGTGGCCCTGCCCGGCTCTGTGGCCCCGAGGTGTACAATAAAAGGGAGGATGGAATAGTAGTTTGTCTTGTGACGCCACCTGTGGTACGCGGCCAGGGATTAGCTGCCACTGCAGGTGATGTCCTCTGGGGCTGGTGGTGTCACAGCAAGGATGATTCTGCTCCCCACAGGTGGAGCGGGCCCCAGGGAAGATGGATGTTGTAGTCGTGGCCGTTGGTTCCGGCAATAAGAGGCTGAGTTAGCTGCTGCGGTTCCAGGTCTTTTTACTCACAGTTCAAGTGGTGCCTTAGGGTACCGGTCTCTGCCGTGATGGGCCCCAGCCAATCCCGGATAAGTTGGAGATAGGCACCAGTATACTGAAATGTCCTTTCCTGAGGGTTGCCCCTGTGGAAGTAAGGAACCCAGGCTGAGTTTCTTGCTCTAAGACACAGGCCCAGTGAAGAAGACAGAAGGAAGAAGGTGGTATCGTGTTGCCAGAACTGTAGTCCCGACTTGCCTAAAGATCATGTAAGAGTTGTTCCTACTTCTACCCTAAGTGGTGCCCACCCCCAAGGTGGTTGTCCTTGTGGCGCCCCTGACCTGGTCAGGCACCACTGAGTACTGCACCCATGCTGGGGACAGTACAATACAGGTAATCCAGAAGGCTGACCGAGGTGTGACTACACAGGCGCATAGTGATCAGGTCTCACACATGTACCTATGAGAGGACCCCTGGGGATCCCAGGAGGGGGAAAAGCCTTCGCCTCCACTGGAATAGTGGAGGGGGCCAAAAGCCTCCATCTCCTCTCAAGGGGTGTGGTAAGAGAATCTGGTTGCTAGGTGGCGTAGGCAGGCACAAAAGGGAAAAGAGAAGGAGGAGTAAACGGTCTGAAGCAGAGTGTGGAGGAGTGAGGAGCATGGCAGTGGAGCTCAGACAAGAGCAGCAGTGCAAGTCCCACGAGTGAGCCGGTTTAGTGTGCAGCTCAGGAAGAGCAGAAGCAGACCCTGGAGCTGTTACAGTCTAACAGCGTCCGCGCAGTGACTACCGACGGGGGAGAACGGTCACCTGGTAGTGCTGCCCGAACACCACACACAGCTGGAGAGAGAGCAGTGTAGTGGAAAGTAAGGAGACTGTCAGGGAGTACCAGGCCCAAACGGGCGGCAGATCCCGATGCGGGGATAGATCCACCTTTCCTTGCTAAACCTGCCGGTGTGGGGCCCTTAAAGCCCACGCCACAACACCACAAAAGCCGCAGCCACGTAGCCACAGTTAGGGCCCATAGTTCACAGGAGGCAAGCAGCTGGAGTGATCTGGTCCAGGCGACAAGCAAACGGCAAACAAACGAGGGGAGCAGCTACTTCCCTGGGTGACCCCCATAGGGATTAAAAGTCGGGGTTACCACAAACCACAGAGGGGCTAAGGAAGGCGAGTCGGTAGCCACCCTCATCAGTCAGCCTGAAGGATACCTGGTTCCATCCTGGTTCATCCCAGCTACGCCCGGGTTACTCACCCTGCCATCAACAGTGAGTAAAACCCCTGAAAGACATTCTGCTTGTGTGGAGTTATTCTGCGCCTTGTGGTTCTACACACCTACACAGGGCCCTGGGGCTTGCCTCACTCTCAGGAGGCTATTACAACTGACTGCACCCACCATCAGCCCCAGGCATCCCTTAATCTGCAGTGGCGGTCCCCACTGACCGCAATTCTGAGAGTGGCGTCACGACAATCCTAAAAGAAGATCTCCTACCTGTGACAAGATCCAGCTGAGTGGAGTCCCTGAAGGTAATGCACCGACACTGCACTAGCGGGGCTTCACATCCTAGTGACCTGGAAAGTCCCATGATTCGTGATGGTCACCCCCCTGTCTACCCTAATCCAGTCCCCAGTGAGAAGGTACCCAAGCTATATGTAAGGTGAAATGTGGAAACACCGGTGGTTAACCCCCTCCTTACCCGAGATGAATACTGCACCCTGAGGTGCAGTACCCTGTGGCAACTGAAACCTCAGGGGCGCCCCCCCCCCCCCATAGTACATGTATAAGGTATCCACCATAGTCTTCTGTATATTATAATGCAGCCCCCATAGACCTTCATATTGTATTATGCACCCCTATAGTCATGTGTAAGGTGTCCTTCATGTTGTGTTATGCAGCCCCATGGACCTCCATGTATAATGCACCAGTATAGTTCATGTATAAGGTGTCCTTCATGAAGTATAATGCAGCCCCATAGGCCTCTGGCCAGTGTCCTCATTGATTAAAAAAAAAAAAAAATAACCCACACACACACAAGTACTTACCTCTCTTCGTCACCATCCTGACGTCTCAGCACAGCAGTCGCACAGGAGTGATGTCATCGTGATGTCAAGCGCAGGGAGCGAATGATTAAGCATGGAGCGGAGCACGCCGCTCAAGTCTTCATCATTGCTGTGTGCAATGACGGGCAAGGGCTGACACTAAGCCCCCCTAATTCACAGGCCATATACTGGCCGCGTGGTCTGCCACAGAACAGCGCAGCTCCTCTCACAGAGGAGCCGGTTGCTGATCTACAGGGCGGACGCCAAGCGCCTAATACTGCGGGCCCTAGGCCTCTAAACCTGCGGGCCCAGTCGCTATGGCGACCTCAGTCGTTATGTCCCTGGCCTGAGCGTCATAACTTAATATGCAGACACAAAGCTTCATGGCTAAAACCGTCAAATCAGATTAGCTGGTCTTACATTGTGATCAGTGGCGCAACACAAACATTGTCACGTCTGCCGAGTGGATTAACTCAAGAATCCCAAAATGAACCTGTAAAGCAGGGAACTCGCTGACCACAGCACAGAGTCCTCTGCTGCTGAAATCAAAGAACCCCGGCTGCAGAAGCTGGAATATTATATTATAGTATATCTATCTAATTAATCTATCTATCTATCTATCTATATATATATATACACACATACACACACACATACATATATACATACATACCATACATACACACACACACACACACACACACACACACACACACACATATACACACAGTATGCAAACCCTGGCAAAAATGTTGGCCTCCCCTGGCTCTGAGCATGTTCATTCAGTTGTTTTACTTTTGTTAAAAAAAAAAAAAAAAAAAAAGCAGATCACACACATGGCACAAACCTAAAGTTATTTCAAATTGCAACTTTCTGGCTTTAAGAAATACTAAAAAAAAAATCCTGAAAAGAATGTGTTGGCCAGTAACAGTTACTTTTCAAGACCAAACAGGGGGAGAAAAATATGGAATCACTTAATTCTGAGGAAACAAATTATGGAATCATGAAAAACAAACAAAAGAACACTCCAATACATCACTAATATTTTGTTGCACCACCTCTGACTTTTATAACAGCTTGCGGTCTCTGAGGCATGGACTTAATGAGTGACAAACAGTATCTTCATCAATCTGGCTCCAACTTTCTCTGATTGCGGTTGCCAGATCAGCTTTGCAGGTTGGAGCCTTGTCATGGACCATTTTCTTCAACTTCCATAGATTTTCAATTGGATTGAGATCTGGACTATTTGCAGGCCATGACATTGACCTTATGTGTCTTCTTTCAAGGAATGTTTGCACAGTTTTTGCTCTATGGCAGGATGCATTATTATCTTGGTAAATTATTTCATCATCCCCAAACATCCTTTCAATTAATGGGATAAGGAAAGTGTCAAATTTCAATGTAAACTTGGACATTTATTGAAGCTGTAATGACAGCCATCTCCCCAGTGCCTTTACCTGACATGCAGCCCCATATCATCAATGACTGGAAATTTACAGATGCTCTTCAGGCAGTCATGTTTTTATTGCTTATTTTTTCTGTATGTAAATCCCATTTCCTTTAGGCGGTTTCTTACAGTTCGGTCAGAGACATTGACTCCAGTTTCCTCCCATTCATTCCTCATTTGTTTTGTGGTACATTTCCTGTTTGAGACATATTGCTTTAAATTTCCTGTCTTGACGCTTTGATGTCTTCCTTGGTCTACCAATATGTTTGCCTCTAACAACCTTCCCATGTTGTTTGTATTTGGTCCATATTTTAGACACAGCTGACTGAACAACCAACATCTTTTGCAACATTGTATGAGGATTTACCCTCTTTAGCGTTTGATATTTCTCTCCTTTGTTTCAATTGACATCTCTTGGGTTGGAGCCATGATTCATGTCAATCCACTTGGTGATACAGCTCTCCAATGTGTGATCACTCCTTTTTAGATGCAGACTAACGAGCAGATCTCATTTGATGAAGGTGTTAGTTTTGGGAATGAAAATTTACAGGGTGATTTCATAATTTTTTCCTCATAATTGAGTGATTCCATAATTTTTCCCCCTGTGTGGTCTTGAAAAGTAACAGTTACTGGCTAGCACATTATGATTCCATGATTTTTTTTTTTTAGTGTTACTTAAAGCCAGAAAGTTGACATTTGAAATTACTCTAGTTTTGTACCATCTGTGATCTGTTTAAACAAAAAAATAAAAAACAAAAAAAAAAACCACCAACTGAATAAACATCCTCAGAGCCAGGCGAGTCCATAATTTTTGCCACGGGTTGTATATAAATTTTGTTTTATATGCAGAGGACCCAATATTCAGATCAGCATTTCTCCAAAGACTACAAAACCTGGCTCCAAATTATTACTGCTTTGCAGACCATGAAGTCCACATCGGTGGTCATTATCTATAATGTGGATGAACTTTTGCAAATTTTCATCCAAGATGTTACCAAGAAGCATCAAAAAAATCCCTTCTGTATCCAAACTGTGTACACATAGCCTTTAAAAGAGGATCTTTCACCAGTTTGAGAAAGCACAGAATAGTGGCTGCAGAGCAAAGTTAAATACATAATAGTATTATTACTCATGTGCAGATCTATTAGCTGATAAAGTTAAGGTTATAATTTTCAATAAGCCCAAATGCGTGTTAGAGATTGTCATACAGGTAAGAAAATTAGTACAAATGATCAATTCTAAGCAGGAAGAGTTCTGCAAGGGAAGGGGATAAGACATCTCCAGGTCAGAAGATTGGGCTGTCTACTGTGAGACAAGTGGTAATAGCTTCAGCCCAGGTGTCTGCAGCTACGGTGTAGTATAGATCACAGCAGAGGGCAATAAATACTCACAGATCTCCTCTCAGGACAGTATCAGTGTGGGAAGGGGCAGGAAGAATACAGGAGAGGCATTACTAATGTGTCCATCTGCAGCTCTCTCAGCTCTAGCCCTTCCTGCCACCTGATTGGTGAACATCATACAGGGGGCAAAGTGCAGATCCCCAGAGAAGACTCTCTCGTAAACCAAGAATCAGCAAAAACACTAGTGCATGCCCTCATCATTTCCTACCTAGACTACTGCAAGCTCCTGTTCTGTGGCCTCCCTTCTAACACTCTTGCACCCCTCCATGCTATCCTAAACACTGCCACCCAATGAAGCCACCTCTCCCCTTGCTATTCCCTGGCCTCTCCACTCTGCCAATCCCTTCATTGGCTTCCCATTGCCCAAAACAATCCAGTTCAAAACACTAACCATGACATACAAAGCCATCCACAACCTGTCTCCTCCTTACATCTGTGACCTAGTCTCCCGGTATCTACCTGCACATAACCTCAGATCCACACAAGATCTCCTCTCCTTCCCTCTTATTTCCTCTTCCCACAATCGCATATAAGATTTCTCCCGCGCCTTCCCCATACTCTGGAACAGTCTACCACATCTCATACTCTCACCTACCGTGGAAACCTTCAAAAGGAACCTGAATACCCACCTCTTCTGCCAAGCCTACAACCTGCAGAAGCCCTCAGTCTACTATACCACGGCATGACCAGCTCGGTCCTCACCCATCTCCTGTAGACTGAGCCCTCACGGTCAGGATCCTATCTCCTCCTGTACCAGTCTGTTTTGTATTGCTCACGATTATTTTACTTGTTTCTCAGTTGTGGTCACTACTCCATGATGTGGCTAGTTTACTATGCTCAAAATTAGCAATGGCTCCTCTAAGGGTTTGCATCTTCTTAAAGCACCACTCCAGCATTTGTTTACTATTTTTTCCCACCGCTGTAGTGGTCCTTTTAACCAAGTTCCCTGCCTTTGGTTTTATACGGACCCCCTAGCGATCACCTTTTATTGGTGCTGCTCCAGTCGGTCTCCTGTGACTTGCAACATGTTGGCAACTCCAGTGTTTGATGGAGCTCGCCACAGGTGCAAACTCAATACAAGTCTATGAGGGCCTCGTTCTGGCCTTGTTTCAGCTCTCAGAGATGCATTTAGACCACCTGTCTGGAAGTCAGAACACAAGATATGGGCACAAGGTTGTGCCGCAGGGACCGGAATGGCACCAAGAAAGAAAATAAAAAAAAAAAAAAGGTTAAGACGCCTGAGAGTGAGTATAAGACTGGGGGCAGGGACCCTAGATTAAAAATTAACACTCCATCAGTAAAACAAAGTGCTGGAGTGATGAATGTGAAGATAAAATGCTTGTTCCCCCCAAATGGCACACTGTTAGTGTCTATCCCCCATCTTCAAGGGCCTACATTATGTGCTACTAAAGGGGGTAGTGTTTGGTGCCCCTTAGTTCTACATTGGGATGGCTGATGCAGTGACGTTTCGGCCGCACGCATCTGCCGAGTCAAGTGCACAAAACCTATACATGTGCCTTCTGCATTAGAAGACGTGCCTGACCACTTCTAATGGAGCACTAGTCTCAGCCGGTAAAGTCATGGGCACCAGTCACCTCCAAGGTGAAAATGATGTCCGACAACTCCCTTATGTGCAACAATCCTCCCTCCATTGGTCACTGGAACATTTTCTACACAAACGTTAACCACTGAACCAAGATATGAAATAATTCAAATTGGTTATGGGTTTATTGAGTGCCCTGAACCCATGTACCCAACTAGGGTTTTACTATCTCCAACTTTATTTTGCTTAAAATGGTTAATTTTGTACACCAATACCTTACCATAGACGAACGGCATCTGTAGCCTCAATAAAGGTAGGCCTTACACAGGGGCACAAATGCCATGAAATTGCAACCTAGAAGAAATCCCATTTTATACCATATATTACAATACTGTAATTCATGTCAGACCAGTTCAATAATCCAGTGCTCCCAGTCTGACACCCGAGGCTGGAAATCACCGCTAGAAAAAAAAAACACAAGCAAAAACACAAGCAAAAACACAAGCAAAAACACAAGCAAAAACAAACAAAACAAAAACAAACAAAACAAAAACAAACAAAACAAAAACAAACACAAAACAAAAAAAAAAAAACAGTCCAGGCCAATGTTTCGGAGAAATAATATTTTATTTCACATTTCAGAAGCAAAAAAAATAGGTTATAAACTATAATATTAAATAATATCTACCTTTATACTATAAATACAAGACAAAGAACTGAGCACTAAATACAAACACCAGCAAATGTTCAATACATGGAGGGCTGTGTGAGCTCACGATGGCACACCGGTCCATTACCCATCACTGCCGCCTTCCAGCCATTGCCAAGCACTACCAGTCTAGTAGAGGGCACACTGTCCATTGGACCAAAATTTAGTAACACTCAATGGTGGGAGTATCCAATTCAATTGTACAACCATGTGAAAAGCAGTATGGAGGAATACAAGACTCTGCGATGTCCGCTCAGAAGGAGAGGAGGGTCTTGTGGATGATTTCAGTGCACTCCTGGATCTCGTCCTCCTTGATGGTTAGCGGTGGGGCCAGTCTGATGATATCTCCATGGGTGGGCTTGGCCAGAAGTCCGTTATCTCGGAGCCTCAGGCATACCTTCCACGCGTCACAATCTAAAAAACAAAAAAGTGACACCATTAATATGGACAAGCCACCAGAGCCTGACGGATTTACAGGACTGATCAATTAGGCAGCATTTCCGCAATAAATTCTGCGGCAGAACTAGGTGGCAGCCATTGTATTGCGGAAACCAAAAAGAAAAAGGTCACAGCAAAAATGTGACCATGTAGATTTAAAGGCTGTGTTGACGTTCCCCTTCAGCATCCGCATTGCTTATAATATCCCCAGATACTGGTACTCTAATAGGCGGCATATTTTACAAATGGAATGGCGCGAAATGTAGAAAGTGACGGATTAGGTCAGCCTGGGATATAAATCCTCCCTGCAGATTTCAGCACAAAGCTTGAGATTAATTTAAAGGGAACAAACCAGCAGGTTTTTGCCCTATAAACTACAGGTGGTGCCATAATGGCGCTACGATGCTGAGTAGAATGATCCCTTTAGTTGTGAAATACAAGGCTTGATTCCAGAATACTACTCATTCAAAATTCAGAAATTGGAGCAGTGGCTTGAGCATCAGGGCAGGACTTTATGGCTCAGGTCCTCTTATGATTTCTCCTCCTGCCTTAACTGCTTTTCTTTATTTTAATTTCACAGTACCACCACCATTACCACTGTTGGCAGCGCATGCGCATGGCTATTGTGACGTGGTCTCCAGTAAAATTTTCCAGGATAGAGTGCATGCACATACTGGCACCATTTTATTGAGGACACTGAAGAGGACTAAGCGGGAATGGCGCATGCGCGGATACAAAAAAAAAAAAAAAAAAAAAAAAGTATAATCAGCGCATGCGCCACCACCGAGTGTTGTCAATAAAATGCAGCCAAAGATCTCAGTATGCACATGCACTGATTCAGTTGCCATTTTATTGAAGACAACGTCACAATAGCAATATGCCTCCAGAGATAATGGCGGCAGTGCACAAATTAAGAAAGTGACAAGGCAGGAGGAGGAATCAATACAGAGGACGCGACCCACAAAGTACCTCCCAAAGGCCAGGGCCACACAGACTAATGCGATCCTTGCATGACACTGTTCGCGCTGGCAGCACAGCAGGAGCCGAGTGTCATGCAAGTGACTGCCACTGAGGTCCGATCATGCAATCTGACCTCAGCTGCGGGGGACGGGCCGGCAATGAGGAAGGACGGGCGGGCACTGAGTAGGGCAGGGGGGGATTTATCTCCCTCTCTCCTCCGTAGCCGGCTATTGCCATTCTCGCCCTGCACTCGAGGTACACCGATGTACTGCGAATGCAGTATGATCTTTCTCTTGCCCCATAGACTTGAATGGGTGTGAGAGAAAGTCTCGCATTACAATTGCAGCATGCTGCGATTGTTTTCTCGGTCTGATTGGGGCCGAGAATATAATCGTTCATGGGTGCTGGGACATAGGTTAATATTGGTCCGAGTTGAATGCGATGTTTTATCGCATTCCACTCGGTCAGATTTTCATGCCGTGTGGCTTAGATCTAATGCTCAAGCTTTTTCCAATGACGCCATTTCAAGTATGAACAAAGATTATTCTGCATTCAAGTCCCGGATTTCACAACTAAAAGGTATCATTTCAAAATCAGCATCCCAGCGCCATTATGGGACCGCCTGTAGTTTATAGGGTAAAATTCTGCAGGTTGGTTCCCTTTAAGTTCTTCAGTATGTAAAAGTCTGCACTGCTGGTCAGTTTCCAGGCAAAAGTTAAAAAGTGTACACAGTATGTGGATGACACTTAACGTGTGATGCTCATGTCTCTACAGCTGCACATTGGGAACAGCGCACAACTGGGTGGGAGATAAATAAGGAGAAGGCGAAAGATTAAGGAAACAGAACAAATCAGCTCATCTATTCAGTGCAACATCAAAAAAAAAAAAAAAAAATCAAGAAAGAAAATCACTAATCCCGTCCATAAGATTCCTTCAGTTTATTCAGTAATTGATAAAATCCAGGCAGTACTTTTTGGATTTGGATTTTATCAATGACTGGATAAACCTAAGGAATTTTGTGGCTTGGATTAGTGCTGGTGTTTATAAAAGGCGAACAATTTTTGGCTGGCCATTTTTTTGAAAGACCATTTTAGAGGTAGCTGACCAGTTACATGGCATTTTCTATATGACTTGGGGCCCCATTTATATAGACCGATTGCGGGGGTTAAATGATGCAACATGCAAGCCGATCAAGGGTCGCTTAATGCCCTATTAAGACAGACCAAAAATTAATGCACGCACCATGATTGTTCTGGGCACAAAGATGACAATGGCTCCCGGCAGCCCCATCTATACAGGGAGACTCGCTACCAAGAACGAGGATTTCTCATCTTCAAGAATTATTTCTCCTGATGAGTGTATTGGATGCTAGTCGGCAGGCGATAACCAGCCCGATTAGGGAGGTAGATAATCAGGAAACAAGAGTTTCAAGGAAACCTCATTCCCCATTATAATACGGACTAAATTGGCCCCAGAGGATGCTTGGGCCGCTGCCTTTTTTCATTTCAATGTCGTTTCAATTTTTCCTGATAAATTGCTGCTTATGTGAGCACCTCTTTACCATTTTGGCAGGTGATCAAGTGTGCGGGCACAGGATGGCCAGCGTTGTGCATCACGCACAGACTATGGAGGACACATCACATTTCTGCATTTTCATCCAGTCTTGAAATGTTGGAAGTGACCTCCCCACCCCTAGTTTAGTTGGCATCATGCCTCTCTGCAGTCTAGAGCCCCCAAAATTTTGAACCACCTTCACCTCCCGGTGAGACGATGAGTTAATATTGGAACAATCACAAAGATAGTCCCCGCTGTACCCCAGGATGAGACAATGCAGTACCAATGGCATATGTCATGCAAGGGTCCGGCATGTAACTATGGTCTAAGTTAACCACCAAGAAAACTAATGCAAGCCAATATACAATATATATATTAATACTCTTTATTAGTCAAAAAGATAAAGACACAATACGCAAAACAGGATGGACCAACCCAAGAAAGACTGATTGTATTGATATGGGGGACCCGGTACCAACTCAGACTGATATAGAGGACCCTATTATAATGACCTGCATAAATAGGACATAAGACACAGATAATTTAAAGAATATAAAAGATCTATGTTCACTTAGACCATATTTGAGCTATGAGCCTAAATTGTATAATCAATCACAAGTGTGAGGCTATATAACTATATCATGTTTTGACAATGTAAAATAAAACCTAGAACATGTTACCAGCATATAGAGTCAAGAGCCAGGGTAATAGTGCAGTATCTCGACGCGCGTTTCACAACCAAAGTACTACGTCCAGGACTTTGTATTCTTTTGATTATCTGTGTCTCATGTCCTATTTATGCAGTTCATTATTATAAGTCCTCTATCAGGGTTGGTGCCGGGTCCCCCATATCAAATACCATCCATCTTTCTTGGGTTGGTTTATTCTGTTTTGCGTATTGCGTTTTATCTTTTTGACTAAAAGAGTATTAATTGTCTTGCATTCGTTTTCTTGGTGGTTAAATGTGGTATTATGTATTAAGCCCCCCTTATTGGTTATGGCATTGGTGTTTATGGTCTAAGATAGACAAACCACAATGCAAACAGGAGACGAAAATTTGAAAAGCCTGCCAAACTTTCCCCACCCAAAAACCCTTGTAAGGCGAGTGACTGGAGAACATCTCACCTTTCGTCTCTTTGATGACAATGGCGTTCAGCAATCCCTTCCCTCGCACATTCGTGACAATGTCTGAGGGGGTTTTCATGAGTTCTGCTCGCAGCAGCTCACCCATTTTTCGGGCATTATCTGCCAATTTCTCCTCTTCAATGACCTATAAAAACAGATAAATCCAGTGACCGTGATGTTCAAAGCAACATGGGACATGGATATATCAGTAATGACCAGTAATATACCTCTAGAGATGCCATGGCCACCCGGCATGCCAAAGGATTGCCTCCGTATGTGGACCCATGTTCTCCTGGCTTAATAGTGAGCATCACTTCATCATCACACAGTACACCCGAGACCTGGAGGAGAAAAAAAATAAAATAAATAAAAATTATATACCAAAGATTCCTCATTAACAGGATTACTACCTGTACAACATCCTGGACAGTCCAAGGAAAAACGACAGAACAGAAAACTCCTGTTGCATGCGCCAAATGTAACCATAGACTCCCACTCACCCAACACAGCCTCCATCATGTGGTTTACACCAGCATGGTCCAGGTAGGATTTCCATTTAAAACCAGTCCTCACCAGTCACCCTGCAGACATACAAGGAGGTAGCTCTACATATACACTTACAGGATAAACTCCTCCTGAAAGGGCTTTTCCCAGCACCACGATATCTGGACGGACGTTCTCATGGTCCACGGCCAGCATCTTCCCGGTTCTGGCCAAGCCAGTTTGCACCTCATCAGCAATGAACAGAACCTATAGAAAAGAATGGAGCTCAGCCACATTCATCAGAGATGTCCGAAGAGTCATAAAGTGTAGGAAAACCACCTACATTGTGTGCCGAGCACAGCTGCCTCACTCCCGTCAAATAACCCTCATCGGGCACAATGACTCCGGCCTCGCCCTGAATTGGTTCCACCATGAACGCAGCGACATTGGGATCCTGGAGAGCTCTCTAAAATGGAGAAAAAAAAAGGTCCACCGTAAGAGATAACATTATCCTAAATGTGAGCGTAGAAGTTATATGCGACGAGTACAAACTCAAGTCAGAGGTCCACATGGAGCCTGGACAATGTGCATGAAGAAGCATCCACACCACACACAAGCATACAAGTTCACACTTATTGTACACCCCGACAGAGATTGACTAAGGATTTACTTTTGTTGGCAAGGAAGCAACACGGCCTAAGATGGAAGCCATAAACCAAACCAGTGACAGGAACCATGTAGTGTCCATAATATCTAGTTTAACAAATCTTCTAAAACAAGTCATCATCTTGGGGTTAGATCCATCACCATCTATATATAAACCTCAAGATTTAAAGTGACTTAAAGGGAACCTGTCAGGTACAATATACACCCAGAACCATGAGCAGTTCTGGGTGTGTGACGCCCTGGACTAGCCAGGTAGTCAGTTAGCCCCATGCACTACACTCATCCCCAAATAAGGTGACAGCAGCCAACCCATTAAAACCCTGGTTACCTCCCTCTGGGTTTGATGTCCACACCATGGGGGCAGAGCCTGGCAGTTTGCCACGTCCCCCAGGAGTTCACATGCCCAGAGGCAGGAAAACAAGTGCAGATCGACAGAGGTGAGTTTTAGAGGAGGAGAGGAGTAGTTGAAGGAGAGATCTGTTTTGACAGTGAAGTGGAGTGGAGGAGCAAATCTGTCTGTGCCCTGGGTAGGAGCCCGGGCACTTTAATCAGGAGGCAGATGGTGGTGGCCGTCTGCAGGAGCCGGGAAGACAGTCCTGGTGGACAGGGTAGGGGCCCGCCGGTACCGCACCGGGGAACCAGCTAGAAACCGGAGCACAAGTGGGGGTACTCAGACCCTGAAACGCGGTCCCGAATCTACTGGACCCCGTTAATTAACTGATTGAGGTCTGGACTCTAGGTCCTTTCCCACCCAAAGTCGCGAAAGAAGGCAACAGCCCACCGATTCCGGATAACGGCCACCGCCAAGGGCCAAAAGATCCACCGGGCCAGCGCCTGCGGGCAACGGGCTCTCCCGACGTACACGCCAGGGAGCGGGACTCCCGTCGCTGAAGCGCGGTTGTCCAAAATCTACAAAAAGGTGCAGGAGAAGACAGACAACACCAACCGTTTGGGGACCGAAGCTATCGGCTGCGGGCACAGACTATCAACAGATTGGTTTACCAGAGACTCCCGTGTGTTATTCCGAGTGAGTACTACTGGGCCCGCGCACCGACACTGCACCACACCAACCGGGCCCCGGGGGCACCATCCCCTGCCCACGGAGGGGTTAACATCACAAGCTGCCCCCAACATCTCCCCCAGGGTGCCCGGTAACCGGCAGCAGTGGTGCCTACATTCACCACAACCCGTGGGTGGCGTCACGAACTTTAAATCTAATCCAAAACCCCCCACTCGACACGCCAGCCCCCTTTACAGAGCGACGTGACCCCCGGTTCGGAGACGCTCGAGCCACCGACACACGAGCCCGGATCAGAGCGGCTCGGCTGCAGCAGAGCGGTACAGGTGCATATTGCTAGTCCCTGCCTAACCATCCCTGTATACAGTAGCATAGATCAAGATCTTTACAAAAAGTATTTCTAAAGATCTCTTATCGTATGATAATAAGCGAGGGGACTAATCCCCTGGACCTGGCTAGTCTCCCCCATTGCCATGTTAGTACACCCACAGGGGCGTACTAACTTGCTAATGAATGCACAGCGTCAGGATGATCTCACTCACCTCTCCGCTGCCATTACTGCCCGACACTGAATTTCGGCTCAGTGCACATTACCCTGGAGTTTTGGTCATGTGCACTATGAAGCCGGGTGTACGCGTCCTGGCTTCAAAGTGAAGTAGTGCGCATGACCGAAACTCTGGGGTCATGTGAGCCGAAATCACCCGTCGGATGCCATGGTGGCAGAGAGTTGATGCTGTTCATTCATTAGCATGTTAGCACACCCACAGGGACGTACTAACATGCTAATGGCGCCACATGGCAAGGGAAGCAACACCCAGGGGACTAGTCCCCAGGCTCATTAGCATACAATATAAGATCATTAGAAAAAAAAATCTTATCTATGCTAGTGTATACAGTGACTGTCAGGCAGGGATTAGAGATATGCACCCAGAACTGCTCGTGGTTCTGGGTGCATATTGGACCTGACCGGTTCCCTTTAAAATGTGTTTTGATCCATTTGCTGGTATCAGGAAATCCTTCAGGTTTTGCAACAAATGCACACTCATTGTGCAAGAGACTTAAAGATTCTCATAGACTGAGTATAGTTTCCTAGTAGATTTAAATCTGCAGTATGTCAATGCTTTCAGCATTTTTGCTGCATACTGATAAGTGGGAAGAATTTGCAACACAAAAACACACAAAAACACACAAAAACAGACACCCCCACGTATGTCATCCTCACAATCAGAGAAGCATATTTTGAAAATCTGGCAAGGGACAGTCTCAACCAAGTAGTATAAGAGGTCTGCTTCCCCCGGGTGCTTATGTCCATCCCAATACCGGACAGGTTTCTTCTCATGTACACACATAGGGAGAGACCTGCAGCAGAGAAAAGCTGCCATGGACCTGCCTGACTAGTCAGACCATTTGCTGCCGGCTTTTCCAGTGTCTCTGAAGTGCTACAGAGCTTTATAATAAACGCCTGCAGTTGTGCATCCAGTGCAATTCAGATTATCTGCGATTCGATAAAGTCCCCATTTCAGTGGGATCAGTCGATCTCACGTACTGGGATCTTCTGACATGTTGCATTCCAATACCAGATCCCAGGGGATAAGCAGCCAACAGAGTTGTCAGCCCATTTAGACGTGTATATTTTAACTTGATAACTAATGACGATCATTAATAAGATTGCGCTGTCCCACACAGTTGCACGTGGAAGACAGCACATTACCCTTCTATACCACGGAGCTGGAGAATTTAGGTCAGCCTTAATAATATTGACATTCCGCTCTTTTGCAGGGTGATTGTTAGGATGTTTACATAGGGAGTCATTATCAGCTCAACTACATGGAGAATTACTACACTCAAAACACACAAATGTGACGCCCCTCAACTAGTCAGGGTGTCACAGGGTACTGCACTCCTTTCTCTTTTGCTCAACCCCCCATGGTTCTGGGATCCTAACCTTTGGTATAGCTCCATCAGCACTCAAATCCTAGCCACACCTTACACCACACCCTGTCAGGCACACCAGTGGTTGGTCTAGCTGGAACAGGGTCGCCCGCCTAGAGGTCAGTCAGACTGGTGGGAAGGACTTTGTCAGTTGAGTAGTAGCCCTCAGAGTGAGGAGCTGGGAGTTGGAGCTGCCTGGGAGACTTTGGCTAGATCGCAAACTGTGGTCTGGGACTGGAGGAGTCGGCGACCCGTTCGCAGAGTAATAGAAAGGGGTGCCAGACTTAGTTTGGGAGAACGGTCGGCACCGGAAAATCTAGTAACCGAACCGGTATCGAGCACGGCGGGGTACTGGACACTAGATCAGGGAGTAGCTTCACGCAACCTGATAATTAACCTGTGGGGGATAGTCTCTTTATGAACTTTATGAACCAAGAGCTCAGAGATCGAAGGCACCAACACAACGAGGGGGATAGTGCTTTCCAGCTTATGCGGCCCACTGAGATCCCAAGTGTCAGCCATCGAGAGCACAGCTCCTCTAACCGTAGGGAGCGGGACCCTGAAAGCTTCAGGCTGAGGGGTCACTCATAACATCTAAATTCTAGTGCATGGAGGCAGGTTACAAACCATCAGCAATACCAACAGGGAGGACTCCCGGACGAGCTCCCCAGAGTGGCAGCGGCACCTAGAGACTTTGTTTACTACTGTGTAAGAGTCTGCTTAATGGTCAGACCAACACCAACACAGCCTGAGTGAGAACACTGCCCTCCCCTGCATTCAACCTGCACTACGCTCTCCTACACTCCACCATCCAGAGTCCCGGGGCCTCCCCTACCCGTGGAGGGAATATCATTGGCTGCCCCCCCCCACTCCATCTTCCCTGGGTACTCCCATCGGCAGCGGCGGTACTTCCCTTACCGCGAACCACAGGTGGAGTCACGAACATTAATCCCCTGTAAATCGTTCCCTTTCATTTTTGGGTGACCCCAAGCCCCCGGGTCCGGAGACCCTCGAGCCACGGCAACACTGAAAAATCCGACTGCTGCAGGGGCGGCACACACACCTCGTCAAAGCTAGTAAGTAATCATTGGGAGACTACAGCTTCCTATAGGACGTTTGATGACCCATTAGAAAACTGCCCCCAATTACAAAGGGTATATGCAAAATGTATCTAAGCACTAATAGTCAGATAGTTGCTACCCATCTGCCCAGCACCATTCTTCACCAGCAGTGCAGTCACAGATCACTCCTGCCAGCGATACACTGGCTTCTTCAGGGCAACAGACTCTAATCCGCTCTGTTTCAGCGCGGTGGAAAAGCAGACATTGTGATTGACCGTTGGCATCAGCAGTTCCGCCAGTCTACAGATGAGAAGCCTCTGCTATAACTACTGGCTATTTTGACAGGTCTGGGTTTATTAAATTTCTTGTACTCACTTTTATAGCACTATTAGTTCTGCAGTGCTATACAGTGTTGTCGTCACCACTGTCCCCATTGGGGCTCACAATCTAAACTGCCTATCAGTAGGTCTTTGGAGTGTTAGGGAAACCAGGAGAACCTGGAAGAAACCCACAGAAACACGAAGAAAATACAAACTTTAACACCTGTGCAATACTAAGGAAATCCCAAAAACCTGCACTGTTGGTGGGCCTTGAGTTGGGGACCTCTGCATTATATCATCGGATATTATATTGGGATATTGAAGTATGGGAAAGCTCGGTGCTGAGGTTAAGAGCCAATAGTTAGAATAATTACCCTGTACCACGAGGGGGACAGGGATGGGTGGGGGGGTTCCATGGTCAAACGTTTCCACCAGGGCCTACTGAATGCTAGTTACGCCACTGTACATACATTTAATAGAAGACATAATATTCTTGAAAAACAGAAAAGCTGTTTTAGTTGCCACCAATACTTATTATAGACTTTGGTCATAACCGGTAGTAGGAGGCAAAGGAAACCGGCAATAAGAACGTGTATTGGAGCAATATGATCACTTCATGGAAAAACAGATTTTGCTCACATCCTAATTAAGTTGTCACCAGTCTACACATTAATAAAAATAGGAAGTGTGTCAATTATATTAGAGATATATGGTGTGCACTCAGCAATATAGAGAGGTTAGAGGTGCTAGTGAGTGGACCAAGGTCCAGACTGTAATATGCAAATTCAAAACACTGCACTCTCAATTCAAGACGAAGTATAAAAAGACCAGCAGATTTGTTTCTTCAATCAAAGAATTTTTTGTATTTTATTTTATATAAGTGAAAAATAATACAAGTGGAGGGGACGTTTCGGCCTAAGTATAGGCCTTCTTCACGCCGTATTACACTCCATAGAAGGGAAGAGCTACTTTCCAAAAGGTGAATACTGCAAGTGCAGAGAAAGAAGAGAAAGAGGGGAGACCCGGGGCTTTGTTTTTTTCTATTGGTTACAGAGAGCAAATCCTGGTAGATATATGGTCTCACAGTGTGAATGCTCTGGAGAGGTTTAATGGGTACAATCATAGAATATTTGGAATTGTGATCCCTTGTAGTATTATTTATAGTTATTTCAGCAAATATAGGGATGATACGCAGATCCGTCCTGGGTATAATATCTTTAATTGTAATACCAGAGTCTATGTCCTTATTGAACTCCACGTGGAGTCTTAAGGTATGGTTTCCTATGTGTGTTAAACCAAACTTTATAGCTTGTAGTCCCTTGGAACGGTAGTGACTATTTAATGCCACATGTTGTAAGGGGTAATTGGCAGAAGGAAATTTGCTACCATCTGTAATGTCCTCACTCAAGGGGTATGTAAGAAGAAAGGTTAGGGGTCCCTCTGATGTGCAGTCTTCCCAGACTGTGGCCGATGCACACAGTATGGCCAATTCGTAAGCTCTGGCCATCTGTACGGGTCCTGACTGCAGCTGGAATCTGTAGTTCCACACGTTGGGAGTTGCGATCCTACCCTAGACCGAGCAGCTGCAGCTCACATACACAATCACTATGGATATTTCACCGATACACATTATACCATGGTGGACAGTCTCGGACAGAAGCGGCTCCATACGTCACTCACCTCCAGAGCCGGCAGGTCGTTGTAAGGAATTATTTTAAACCCCGGCATAAATGGTCCAAAGCCTTCATAGCTGGAGGGATCTGTGGAGCTGGATATGGCCGACATCGTCCGTCCCCAGAAGTTACCGGCTATAGAGGAGAAAGATTGCAGATATGAAGCGATGGACGACTGCAGAGCAGCCCATACAGTATGGAGAGGGGTAATGGACAATTGATTGTAACAGAATATCTCTACTCCTATCTTATCTCCTCTTCCCACAATCGCATACAAGATTTCTCCCGTGCCTCCCCCATACTCTGGAATGCTCTACCTCAGCATATCAGACTCTCCCCTACCGTGGAAAGCTTCAAGAAGAACCTCAAGACCCACCTCTTCCAACAAGCCTACAACCTACAACAGCCCTCAGTCCAGTAGACCACTGCACAACCAGCTCTGTCCTCACCTATTGTACCCTCACCCATTCCCTGTAGACTGAGGCCTCGCGGGCAGGGTCCTCTCTCCTCCTATACCAGTCTGTTTTGTACTGTTAATGACTGTTGTACGTATACCCTTTTTCACTTGTAAAGCGCCATGGAATAAATGGCGCAATAATAAAAATAAAATAAAAATAATAAAAATAATCTTAACATTAATGACTGATGTAGCAATCAATGCAAGACAAGCTCAGAGAAATGCTGCAAGGATGGGAACTGTGTCCATGTCCATTGTGTTCAATTATCTAATCATATGGAAGGGAAAAAAAAAAGTTAAAAAAAAAAGTGAAATTAAACATACTTGGGAGGAATTTGATAAAGATCTCTTCCCAAGTCATCTTCATGTGAAAATTAATTTTTTTTTGTACGTTTGCAATGCAAGAGCAGACGCCGCTAAATCATTACCTGCAAAGACGATCTGAGCCTTGTACTTGGGGACTCCTTTCACAGTGTACGCCCATTTTCTGGCCAGCTTGCACGCAGTTTCTCCACCCTCAACTCCTATAGAGACAAAATTTACACATCAGTGAAAAATAGTGATGAGAAGACGATGAAACATATCCGTGTGATATCCGGACGTACAGGACTCCCAACATGCAGAGTGTGCCATGGCCACGTTACACCCCACATCCCCCGCCACTGTACCCCTAATGTAGGAGATCAGCTCACCAAGCAAAAAGGTCTGACTACACACACGATCGAGTCCAGCTACACTAAGCGGACAATACAGATTCCATAACGAACCGGCCACCTAAGCTCCCACTTCTGTGAAGGACATGGTCTTGAGGACGTTATACAACAGATCCATTTTAGACACTGCTTTTGCTGGCACAATTAGAGGAATCCCATAGATTATTGTGGGGTCAGCTATGTGCCAGTGTAAAAGGGGGGCTGCACTCTACCGTATATATGAACTATGTTTTATGGACTGTTGAATACTAGCCAACTTTGCCCCCTGACAAAGGCCACACGCCAAAACGTGCGTTGGGACCTGGCACCAGCAGGAGGTAGAGCCACTAGATATTATATGCATTCTTTTATTCATTTTGACACTGCTCTCTATATCGTTATCTTTTGAATGAGTCGTACGCTCTATACTGTTTAATACTATAAAATGTATATGTTTGAACCAACAGATGCCATCTGGGGGGGGGGGTGAGAGTGGACTATAGATTAGATGCTAGAAAGATAGATAAGGTAGTGGAAAAGAGGAGAGGCAGATGGTGGAAAAGAACGAAGGAAAGGCTCGAGAGGGGACCAGTGGAGAAGAGGGTTCAAGTGTGGGAAGACGTAGTCTCAGTGCGAGGGCCAGTCAGGGAACAATGACATAACCTCAAGAGGTCTGGAGCCTACGGCTCACCCCGACAGGCTTACAGACGTGGAATCCCAGAATTAGACAAGGGTGAATTGAGAAAGGGGGAAGACGACGTGGACCCCAAGGAGCTTGAGGACAAAGTCCAAGATAGCAGGGAAGGGAACAGGTCGATTAGAAGTACCCCACACAGAGGAAGAAAACAAAGGCCATGTCGATCATAACAAATAAAAGTGAACTATTCTGGTTGACTAAGTTAACTCCGGTGTTGCGCGTTATTAAGGGCGCTCTCCCACATCTGGCTTTTCGCCGGTTTGACGGATGCAGCGCACGGCAGTACAGTGTATACAGTACAGTGGCAGCGCAACAAGCGCCGGTCACATGCTGTCATGTGACCCGGAAGTTGCGGCGCTGTTACTGTACTGTATCATACTGTACTGGCGTGCACCGCATCCATCAAACCGGCGAAAATCCGGATGTGTGAGAGCGTCTTAAGTGTCTACAACACCTGCCAGCGGTATAATGGACACTGGCCTGAAGAAACCACTAAGTGTCCTGCACCCCGCTGGCGAAGGAGTGCGGTGACCGAGCGGCATAGTGCCTCCCTCCTTCACCAGTTTTTAGTACAGAACAAACAGTGCACCATGCAGAGCAGATTTCCTCCTGTTCTAAAAACAGACAAACCGAAACCAGAGACCGCAGAATTATGGCCTCCCGGCTTCCTTATTCCTCAATTCTGCAAAGAATCCCTTTTACACATGAATACAGTATGACTAATGCAAAAAGTGACTGAATAGATAAGGTTTATCTGGGTTTGGTTATTGTCAGTTTGGGTCAATTTTATGCAACCGATCCTCAAAACAGAAGCGAGAACATAGAAGACTCTTCCAGACATTCAACCAAATCTGTTCCCAGAAGATAGAAGTCTAGGGACTATTCATTACTGCCTTTATTCCTGTATTTTTTTGAATCTTTGATTGCACCATTTATCTCTTCCAATTTGCACCTTTTTGCAAGTTTAATTTATATGTGTAGCCTGTGTTTTATTTATTTTTTTTTTTTTTAAATTACATTCCTCATCAGTGACGTTTAAGCTTTGCAAAGGTCATCACTCAATTCATAAATTGATGGGGGGGGGGGGGTAACTGCCGAAAAGCCAATTTGCAGCTTTAGAATTAGAGTAATGTTTGGAATGTTAGAATGTTGACAATCTTCGAAACAGTCGTAGAGAAGACGTGATCTCTAGTCTTGGACCGGGGACACAGCGACATGCTGAGATCAGTAGTCCCGCAGTAGCCTGGGTGTTATATTTAACCATCTGTATTCTAGATGCAATAAGCTCGTGTGCCCGAGGCCAGTGTCTGGATCTGGAAAGAGGGTTGGGGAGGGGGGGCGACTCAAGGAGAACTATACACTTCAATAGGAAATCTCAAACAAAAGGGATCGGCTGCTGACGTCTTGTCCCCGCTTACCTGTGTTCATAGGTAATATTTTGTTATAATTAAACAGCTTGGTGATGTACTCCTCGTATTCCCCCAGGACGTCGTTGTAGAAGGCCCTGGAGGTGAGTGTCAGCTTCTCTGCCTGAGACCTTAAAGCGTTGACGATCTTGGGGTGACAGTGCCCCTGGTTCACCGCGCTGTATGCGCTCAGGAAGTCAAAGTATCTTCTGCCTTCTACATCCCACACGTAAACCCCTGCAAGGAACAGTGCATGATTAGCAGAACACAGGAGATGTCCCCTATCAAACCTGCAACATTTACATGAAGAGAAGAGACCCAGATTCCAGCAATTTCTCACTTACTAGGCTGCTTGCTGCAGATCTACCAGTTCTCTGAATGCTGAGCCCTGTACAAGTTCGCCCCCACAACCGATTGGCTTTTGTGTACACTGCATAGGCAGAAAGGAGCTAATCAGTTGTGGGGGTGTAGTTTGACTACCTGGCAGGAGGCTCCCTCCTCCATCCCTCCTCCAGTGATTTTATCAAAACTACAGCAAGTAGCCCAGTAAGTAATGCATAACTTACAGAAAAAAAAAAAATAAATCTAGACTAAAATAAAAAGCCCCCAAATATACTACAAAAGAATTCAATTTTTTTTAAAGTAATCATGGCAAAAATTAACCAAAAAAAAACAACAAAACACCAAGGGACAATAATTTTAATACAATATAAATGTTTATTAGTATAAAAATGGAGAAATATAACACTAAAAATATGAAAAAGGAATCTGTGGAGTGAGATCCATAGTAAGGAGGCTCCTGATGAAGCCCAGTGGGGTGAAACGTGTGTCGTGGTGCCTCAGTGCCCCCTCAGTGTCCTCCTTGGCTCCATTTATTCCATCATGTCTCAAGGTATTGGTTGCAATTTACTAGTGATTATACCATAGACCTCTCTTGGTTTACGTTAGGCGTTTTGGGTCACTATTGTATTCAGGGTGCTGTTAAATTAATTATTTAATTTCTTACTATCATTCCACTCATGGAATTCATATACTGATTATGTTTAGTTACTATCCATCTATACTATATGATCATTGCCTATTAGGAGCACAGATAAAGGCAAGGAAAAGGCCCCTTTGATTGGGAATTTGGGATCCTTACTATGTATCTGCCTCTACATATTCCCTTTCCAGATTTGTGATATTTCTCCATTTGCCTATTTGTTTCATTATTATTGATCATAAAACTTTATATTTTATTAAAATACAGTAGTTGTCCCTTCATTTATTCTTTTTACCCTTTATGGTTCATTTTTTATGATTTTTGTATTCTTTATTTTTGCCAGGATTCCTTTGGAAAATTGAATTTTTTTGTTTGCAGTAAGTGATCTATCTCTGGAATCAGGGTCTGTCTTTACATCACGCTGCTCTCAGATTACATAGCAAAAACCTTTTAACACATTCTCTTTAAATGTATTGTAACTGAGTCTATACATTTTTACAGTTTGCCTTCTATAGCCACTGTTGCTGGCTGCAGACTGAGTTAACTAAGAATCCATCAGTGAGCTCATTGTGAAGATCTGGTGGACAGCAACACATTTGTCTTTTTATGACATTCATGATAGTCCCCAATCCTAATCAGTTAGAAGCACCCCATTAAATAGTGAGCCATAGGGTATACCATAAATGACAGATGCAGGTGCCATCTCTGGGAGCCCCATTTCTCACCAGGGGTAACCTTCTTGATGGATGCAGATCCCAGATGTGGGCTCAGTATTTATCAGACATTTATGTCAAATACTATAGAAAGGTCACAGATATTTCACTAGACAACCCCATTAAAAAGGGGTCAATCCCATCTTCATAGGGATGTTAACAGATAGGTCTTTGAAGAAAAAAAACCCCCAAAAAAACGCAAGTACTTTTGCAATTTACTTTGTATTAAAATTTGCAGCTCCAGAGATTAACACTTGTTTACAGCTTGTTGAATAGGAGACAGACCACTGCTGCCATCTAGCCTGTAAGCACTGTGCAAGGATTAGGAAACAATCAGCGCTTACAAGCTCAATAGAAGAGCTTGTAAGCACTGAGCGTTCTGCTATCTAGCAGTAGTTTGTCTCTAAGGCAACAAGCAGTAAACAATCAAAACAAAGTTAAAGGGGTACTCCCATCTCCAAGATTCTATCCCAATATATAGTTGGCATAACATCAGCAAATCCCTACAATTAGAAATGTAGTATAGTTCTCCTGATTAGCTATGTTTCTTACCTCATGGGCTGGGCATTGCAGCTTAGGTATCCATGGTTACAACCACTCCGTGACAGTTGCTAGTGGTAAAAACCATATATTCAATGCCCTGCACATGAGGTAAGAGACATGGCTAATCAGGAGAACTATACTACATTTCTAATTGAAGATTATTTTATATATTATATTTTTTTTTATAAGTCTTATTTTTTTATTTTTATGTTTTTATTATTACATGTTGGATAAGACCTCGGAGATGGGAATATCCCCTTTAATATTAAGAATGGCTGAAATGTTAGCATAAATTGCTAGTACTATAGAAGCACCATCTGATAATACCCATTTACGAAGGAAAAAAAAATTAAATAAATCCATTCACTTTTTCACATTTTAGTAAATACTAGAATTCCCCAGGAAATAATAAAATCAGGGGGAATGCTTTTACATTGTGCCGTTCCTCTGTTATTCCTCCTGGGAATGTGTGAATAAATTGGGCATTACACACAACATGGAGGCACCATACACTTACATAAGGGGTAATGAAAGCCAGAGGTCACTTCATGCACACACTCCCAGGAGGAATAACAGGAATGACATTTCCAGGAGGAATAACAGGAATGACATTTCCAGGAGGAATAACAGAGCACATCAAAGTTTAAGAAAAAAAAGATGTTCCAAAATGCTTATTTCAGGGAAAATTACTTACTACTGAAAGGGGAGAGATAGCTGGTCCTCTAGGCTTTTAGTTAGGCGATACTTTGGTCATGCAATTAATTAGATGGACCATCTTGAAAGGTTTAATTAATCTCCCCCCCCCTTTAATACCCAAATTAGTAAGAATACTAAATATGTTAATGTAAGACAGCATTAAAGAAGAAAGGGTGACTACATATATCGCATCATAGAGGTGTTTAACGTATTTGGGTCCCAAACCTCGTGCACAGCAGTCACGTCCCACGCCCCGTCCTGGATTACACATACCACTGAAGGTCATGTGTCGCCATATGATACCGGTGTTGCATTATATATATGGACTTTCCAAGAAACAGTCCTCCTGGAAAGAACACCTCCAGTGCTGCATATGGTGTAGCAAAAAGGTTCTCTATTTTTGAGCCAACTTGTATCTTATTTTTCACTATAATGGATGTATTGGAGGCTAAACATTATTGAAACTGGGTGCAAAGTTATTAAAACTGGTCTTTACGGGCTTTGTTTCCCAGCAGATTTACTTTGAAGTGATCTGTGGGCATAAATTATTAAAAAAAAAAAAAAAGATAAAATTTAGAATGAACTCAAATCAGTCCAGGTCACCGAGCTCACTGACCGATTCTCAGTTAACTCGTTCTGAAACCAGCAACAGACAGTGCTACACAGATGCTACAGAAAACAAATTTTATAACTTTTTATGAAACCTAATTGCAAAAGTGATATTTTTAAGCTTGATATACATGCATTTAAAAGAAATTAACTCCCCCAAAGCTGGACATCCCCTTTAATGATTGCAGTAAATGAATGATATGAAAGGAATTTAATAAGTAAAATGTTCTGAAGAGTAAAGTTAGATGTTAAATAACTAACCTTTCCCCCTTTCTAGGGCCACGGGGAGAGGGTGGTAGTTGTGCGCTCCGTATTTTGCTTCTCGGTCGTACACATAATCCGAGTTTAGCGCGTCCTCCATGCTGCTCTCTGTGGCCACTGGTCCGGCGGAGCTCATTGAAGCTTTGAGGTTGGTGCACATTGCACCCAGGGTGCGTCTCTGGACAAGTTTGGAAAACATTATGGAAAATCCAAGAAAAAGTAGTAGAAGTCCTGCGATAGAGAATGGAAACCGTTAGAAGAGCGTCCTAGAGGCAGGTGCATCCGAATGCAAGAAGAGCCGAGATGCCGGAGCTTATAAATGGTCGAGAGCCGCCAGCATAGACCCAATCGATATCAAGCTCCACATCGCACTCCCACGCCGAACAAACAATTTAAGTCGAGTGCAAATATGACGATAACACACCCAAGATCACGTAGATAAGTCCTCTGGGTAAACACTGAGGTTCACGCGGTGCGAGGAGAGCAGATTGTCAGCATTCCTCCTCTAGAGGAGACCGTTTTGCATCAGCTCATCTCTCATCTGACCCAGATTTTTTTGCCTTCAAAGACGGAATGTAAAGGCAAGGCAAAAGTCGAAAGTCATTGATAATGAAGCAGTCACGAATCAGGACAAAATGCTTACACTTGATATGTTTGTTTAAAAAGAACCTGTCAGCAGATTTTTGCTATGTAAATTTGAAGAAAGCATGCTTCAAGGGTTAACACCCAATTTCAGGGATGTGTCTTATCACACTGTGCTGCTTAGTTGCAATGTTTACTTTAGCTTCAGGAGATCATCCTTGCTGGACTACAGTAAGCTAGTCTGGCACGCCCCCTGCTTTGATAAGCAGCTCATTGTCTATAGATATTGTATATACAGAGCCTAGTGTGGGCGAGGGACAGCTTTCTCAGCTTTGCCACATCTGAACACTCATTGTGTCAGAACAGCTGCATCCAGTAATCCAAGTGATAAATCATTGGAATCAGGACCTCTACCCTACATCATGCTGCTCACATATGAGTCAACAAAAACCTCCTGACAGATTCTCTTTAAGACTGAGCCCAAGTAAATATATAATCCAAGTATATGCTTAAAAAAAATGACGACAAGTGTGCACAGGAATATAGTAGATGTCTCGCAAACCCTCTCCAAAAAAGGACGGTTGAGTAAACCATTTCTTGTAAAGAAAGAAGAGGCCTTGAAAGCTTTTGAGGCAAGCAGTCCAATATTTTCCCACGCTTGTGCATTGTTGGGGGTAAAGACCTCTGGGACCCCTCAAGCAACCAGCACCCTCAGTCCAATATTGGCTCAAGTTGGAGGCCTCTGGGACCCCCCCCTCAAGCAACTAGGACCCTTAGTCCAATATTTGCCGAAGTTGGTGCCTTGTGGATGTGGAGGCCTCTGGGACCCCTCAAGCACCAGGACCACAGTTCAATAATTGCTAAAGTTGGTGCCATATAGGGATGGGGGCCTTTGGGACCTGCTCAAACACCTGCCCCCCCCCCCCCCCCCCCAGTCTAATAATTGAACAACTTGGTGCGTTATGTGGGGTAAAGGCCTCTGGGATCCCTCAAACACCAGGACCCTCAGTGTAATATTTGCCCAAGTTGGTGCTGTGTGGGGCTGGAGGCCTCTGGGAAACCTCAAGCAACCAGGAGCCTCAGTGTAATATTTGCCCAAGTTGGTTCCTTGTGGATGTAGAGGCCTTTGGTACCTTCTCAAACACCTGACCCCCAGTCCAATATTTGAACAAGTTGGTGCTTTATGTGGGGTAAAGGCCTTTAGGATCCCTCAAGCACCAGGACCCTCAGGCCAATATTTGCCCAAGTTTGTGGAGGCCTCAGGTACCCCTCAAGCACCGGGACCCAGGGACCCCTCAAGCACCAGGACCCCAAGTCCAATATTTGTGCAAGTTGGTGCCTTGTGGAGGTGCAAGCCTCAGGGACCCCCTCAAGGACAGGACCCCCAAGTCCACCATTTGCCCAAGTTGGTGCCTTGTGGAGGCCTCAGGGACCCCCTCAAGCACCATGACCCTCAGTCCAATATTTGCCCAAGTTGGTGGAGGTCGTAGGGTCCTGGTGCTTGAGGGGTCCCCAAGTCCAGTATTTGGCCAAGTTGGTGCCTTGTGGGGGTGGAGACCTTAGGGACCCCTCAAGCACCAGGCCCTTCATCTCAATGGCTCCTTCTAGACCCTTTATAACTACCTTTTAGTTGAGTCTAAAGTCTCCCAAATCTGCAGCCGACACTTCACACTCCGCCTCGATGGTCGCACCCAGTCACTTCCCTTTTGTAACCAACAATCACGTAAAGCTTCCGCCCGTGGCCGCACATGGCTCATTCTTCTGATGCAAACCAGGACCCACAGCAAACATTAAATATTCCTGTAATCTGCCTCATGTCGGTGACCGCTCGGCGCACACTGAAGACTTTATAAAATCAGTCACAAGGAGGAAGAAAACAAAAAACCTGAAGCCTGACTTTTTGCACAGATTATAGACAGTGAAACTCTTATTGAAGTCTGTACAAAAACATCAAACCGCTGCTGGAGCCGCACTGGCAGCTCGTATGCCTTGGCAAGGCGCCAACAGAAGCAAACGATAGAAAGGTAAGGCTATGTGCACACGGTGCGTTTTTCGCGGCGTTTTTGCGCGTTTTTCGGGTGCATTTTTGGCCTCAAAACTGCATGACTTTGCTTCCCCAGCAAAGTCTATGAGTTTTCATTTTTGCTGTCCCCACACAGCGTTTTTTTTCAGCTGCGTTTTTGTGGTGACCACAAAAACGCAGCATGTCAATTATTCCTGCGTTTTTCACTGCGCTTTTCATCCATTGAGTTCAATGGGATGTTGAAAGACGCAATGAGAAACGCAAATAGCTGCGTTTTGGTGCGTTTCTAAGACCAAAAACGCAGCTATAAGCGCAGGAGGTGGGTAGTAAAGTGACGTGTACAGGAAGAGGATTCCTTCTGTCAGTATAGACAGAAGCGTGAATCCTCCCGGTACCGTCACCGCCGCGTCCACCTCCCGTCCTGTGCATGTATGCTGCCGTGCGGCGCCATGTACAGGCAGGAGGTGGAAGCGGCTGCGAAAACAAAAGTTAACAGTAGAATAAAAAAAAAAAGTTATACTCACCTGTCTGCAGCCTCGCGGTGCCATGCCCGCTCCCAGCTCCTGTCACGGTATCGCCGCTCCCGCTCCGGCTGTGCGCAGTCTCCCCGGGGCAGGACCTTGCTTGCAGGACCTGGCGATGGATCACCTGATGCAGTCACCTGACGCATCAGCTGATCGAGTCTCGGGCTGACGCGGGCGCCCGGCCGGTATCAGCGGATGCGTCAGGAGACTTCATCCCTGATTACCGGCAGCTGCTGCAGCGATCGGACAGGATCAAACTCCCGCCCCATCGCTCCGGGAGCTGCCGGTAATCAGCACATAAGTGAGTATTATTTTTTTTTTTTTTCTACTGATGCATCAGCTGATTGTATAACCGGCTTTTATACAATCAGCTGCTGTGTCATGTGATTCACATCCTTTAACCTAACACATCATCTGATCGCTCTGCCTTCCAGCAAACCGATCAGATGATATTGGATCCTGATTGGACGGCGCGGGACCCTAACCCAGGATTACTGCGGAGGGGGGTTTATTTCAATAAAGATGGAGTCACTAATTGTGTTGTGTTTTCTTTCTAATAAAAATATTTTTCTGTGTTGTGTTTTTTTTTTATCTTTACTAGAAATTCATGGTGGCCATGTCTAATATTGGCGTGACACCATGAATTTCGGGCTTAGGGCTAGCTGATAATATACAGCTAGCCCTAACTCCATTATTACCTGGCTAGCCACCCGGCATCAGGGCAGCCGGAAGAGTTGGATACAGCGCCAGAAGATGGCGCTTCTATGAAAGCGCCATTTTCTGGGGTGGCTGCGGGACTGCAATTCACAGCGGGGGTGCCCAGAAAGCATGGGCACCCTGCACTGTGGATTCCAATCCCCAGCTGCCTAGTTGTACCCGGCTGGACTCAAAAATGGGGCGAAGCCTACGTCATTTTTTTTTTTAAATTATTTCATGAAATTCATGAAATAATTTAAAAAAAAAGGGCTTCCCTATATTTTTGCTTCCCAGCCGGGTACAAATAGGCAGCTGGGGGTTGGGGGCAGCCCGTACCTGCCTGCTGTACCCGGCTAGCATACAAAAATATGGCGAAGCCCACGTCATTTTTTTTTTTGGGGGGGGCAAAGAAATCCTGCATACAGTCCTGGAAGGAGGATGCTGAGCCTTGTAGTTCGACAGCTGCTGTCTGCTGTCCTGCATACACTATTGGATCGAGGATGCTGAGCCTTGTAGTTCTGCAGCTGTCTGCTCTTCTGCATACACTAGTGGAGAATGAAGAACACATTGAAGAAGGAAATGACATCAGACCTTTTTTTTTTTTGTTCACTGATAAAAAACGCATAAGGACGCAGTGAGCAAAAACGCAGCAAAACGCAGCAAAAAAACGCACCAAATCGCGGCAAAACGCGTGCGTTTTTTGCCGCGTTTTTTCGACGCAGGTGCGTTTTTGTGCGTTTTTAGCGGCCAAAAACGCACAAAAACGCAGCGTCAAAAAAACGCAGCGTGTGCACATAGCCTAATTGGATGAAACCCGCCACAGCCCATGACACCCGGTGATCACAATATCCGAGCACGAAGTCTGCGGTCAGACACACCGAAGAGTTTCTATTTCATGCTCTATGCCAATTCCTGGAGTTAGAGTAGCATCAAAAGACCCAACTGCAAAAAAAAATGGCTGCAAATTCAGGAACACATCAGGACAAGAAAAAAAATGTGCACAAACTCATCTAAGCTTGAACCCTTAAAATCTCTGGCACCAATAGAAGGGACTAGTGTGTGGCTCTAAAGCAACGCTTTAGGGGTCCGGTACCTAGAGATCCCTGGTGACCTGGAGCAATAAAAATTAGGCAGAGTTCAAAGTAAATATTGGAGCTCCTTTTGGACTTCATTAGTGGCTTCCATCTGAAAAGTGGATTTTGGGAAAAAGGTAGAGTCCAAAATTCCACGTTCCAGTTTTCTTAACTGGCTTAAAGTCTCCTCACCGCTGGCATGCTGGAATGGTGTGTCAGTCTCCGTAAGGAGAAAAGCTTCCCCTTCAGACCCAGTTTTAGCTTCTCCTAAAGCCAGTTCTGATCTCATACTTTGCACTGATGAGGGACAACCATTCCGAGACACAGTGTCTGCTAATTGAGGTTCTGATCTGACAAATACCAAATTATATGACAAGACTTGTTAAAGGGTCCCTTTTGACTTCTAGGATTACGGCTTCCAATAGATGGCACCAGAGTTAGTATTCTGTATCCCTAACGAGACAATTTGAATATTTCCTAGAGGAGCATTGCGGCTTAAAGTCTCCTCACTACTGGCATGCTGGAATGGTGTGTCAGTCTCCGCAAGGAGAAAAGCTTCCCCTTTAGACAACAGTTTCTTAACTATGACCCATCTGAATGCAGTTTTTCAGAGGATCAGTAATAAATACATATCCATAAGACGTCAGAATTGTACTCCTCCATTATTAATCATGAATACTTCCCAAGCCCTCAGATATTGGGCGTTATATGCTGCACCCCAATGCACTGCGTATGGCACAAGACATGGCATGCCAATCACACTTTAACCATAAAAGGAGTGACGCAGTGATGTAAGCGTTCAGCCGTAATTGGGGATTCAGGACTTCTAGCTTTTTTTTTGGAAATCAGTGGGTGATTATATAAACAAATCCATGCATGGGCTGGAATATGCTAACAGCTGACATGTCTCCACATTTTTTGGTTTCAACCACAAATTGCCCTAAAAGGCACAAAAGATACAAAATCCTAAGCAAAGGCTCTGAGTAATTCAAGTGTATATGCTGTACAGCGCCATGTATTATGTCAGTGCCATACCAATAGTGGCCATCAGGTCAGGCTGTCATCTACACTACACCAGGTTATATTTGCCTGTTGGCGCACGGAGGAGTAATAGCAAATAAACCAAAAACTCCTATTCCTTCTCCCTGATTGACTGCTGTGCAATCCTCCCACAATTGGCTCCAGGTGTTTAAACATTCAGCCATGAACCAAGTCCCCAAATAACCCCGGGTCCCAACCACCAGAGTTATTCCTCCTCCAGCTCTGGAAGGAGCACATTCAATAAAATATTGCAGTTACTGAAATACACATAGATCAGGTCCATTCCACTCAGACACGTGTAACTGAACCTGGATTTATCTGGAGTGTGAACAGGGCCTGAGGAAAGCCCCAGTATACAAAAGGGGGACCCCAACACTGGAAATAATCCCCATGTGAAATGGTAGCAAATATTTGGGACAATCACTTTTTATTGAATACATTCAAGATGAGAAAAAAAAAAAAAAGTGGTGGACATCCCCTTTAAGGAGACCAGTTTGGAAATGGAATCTTATAGGCAATTGTGGCGCCCTGGACAAGCCAGGGGCCACAGAGCACAACATCCACACACCCCACACTCCCGGCAGGCACACCGAAGCCAGAACACAAAACCCTTGTTGCCTTCCTCCAGGGGCTGATGTTCACACGAGGGGGTGGGCCAAGCGGTTGGCCCCGCCCACCGAGGAGTTCGCAGTCCTGGAGGCGGGAAAACCAGGCAGAGTTTGGAGAGTGAAAGTGGAAGGAGGGAAAGTAGTGAGAGAGGAGAAAAGTGACAGCTAAGCAGCCTGAAGTTGGTCCGGGTGTGTGGCCTGGACAGATCAGCAAGGTTGGCAGACGGTGGTGACCGTCTGCAGGAGTGGCCGATTGGAGTCTACCGTAAGGACCGTGGACGGGCGGTGGCCCGGCGGTACCGGACCGGTACACAAAGAGAAGCCAGCACCATCTGGCAGGGGCTTTCAGACCCCGGCAAGGCTAGGAGTCGCCGTGAATTTGCCGAATCCGTTAGTGAAGGGGACCTCCTGGGTTTCCAAACAGCCAAGTCCCGACAGAAGGCAACAGTCCAACCAAGCGAGGGAGACACCGCCACCGCCAAGGCAACAGTTTCTCAGGGCCAGCGCCTGCGGGCAAAAGGGGCTCCTCCGGCCCATATCTATGCCGGGGAGCGGGATGCCGGGGAGCGGGTTACCAGTGGGAACCCATTTTAACCGTACAAACTACTTGGGTGCAGGGAAAGGCAGCCACCACCAACTTGCCGGGAGAAAACACCGCAGCCGTCTGTGGGACCCGTCCATCCAGCCGTGTGTTTTACCGAGAACTGTGTCCTCATCATTGGCTGAGTGAGTACCCCCGTGCCATGCGGCACAGCGCTGCCCCCGCGACCCTGCACCTCACCAGGCCCCGTAACCTGCCTGCCATCCTTCCCTACCCCATCACCGGGCCCCGGGACAACCAACCCCCTACCCACGGAGGGGAGAAATAACAACCAAGCTGCTCCCTGTCACTGCTCCCGGGATCCCCGTCTAGAGCAGCGGTGGTGTCACCATTATCACCACAACCGTGGGTGGCGTCACGGACAATAAATCCCCACAATCAAATCCCCTTTTCACTCACGGCCGAGGAACGCCGCTCAAGTCCCCGGGATGCGGGTTGGTTGTCCCGGGGCCCGGTGATGGGGTAGGGAAAAATGGCAGGCAGGTTACGGGGCCTGGTGAGGTGCAGGGTCGCGGGGGCAGTGCTGTGCCGCACGGCACGGTGGTACTCACTCAGCCAATGATGAGGACACAGTTCTCGGTAAAACACACGGCTGGATGGACGTGTCCCACAGACTGCTGCGGTGTTGTTTTCTCCCGGCAGGTTGGTGGTGGCTGCCTTTCCCTGCACCCAAGTAGTTTGTACGGTTCCAATGGGTTCCCACCGGTAACCCGCTCCCTGGCTTGGATATGGGCCGGAGGAGCCCCTTTTGCCCGCAGGCGCTGGCCCTGAGAAACGGTTGCCTTGGCGGTGGCGGTGTCTCCCTCGCTTGGTTGGACTGTTGCCTTCTGTCAGGACTTGGCTGTTTGGAAACCCAGGAGGTCCCCTTCACTAACGGATTCGGCAAATTCACGGCGACCCCTAGCTTTGCCGGGGTCCGAAAGCCCCTGCCAGATTGTGCTGGCTTCTCTTTGTGTACTGGTCCGGTAGCGCCGGGCCACTGCCCGTCCACGGTCCTTATGGTAGACTCCAATCGGCCACTCCTGCAGACGGTCACCACCGTCTGCCAACCTTGCTGATCTGTCCGGGCCACACACCCGAACCAACTTCAGGCTGCTTAGCTGTCACTTTTCTCCTCTCACCACTTTCCCTCCTTCCACTTTCACTCTCCAAACGCTATCTGCCTGGTTTTCCCACCTCCAGGACTGAACTACTCGGTGGGCGGGGCCAACCACCTGGCCCACCCCCTGGTGTGAACATCAGCCCCTGGAGGAAGGCAACAAGGGTTTTGTGTTCTGGCTTCGGTGTGCCTGCTGGGAGTGTGGGGTGTGTGGATGTTGTGCTCTGTGGCCCCTGGCTTGTCCAGGGCGCCACATTCCCCCTTAGTTAAATGCAGACCGTCTGCAGGCTGCCCGTCCATCACCGGTTTTATTTTCACCAACTGAAAAAGATAAGAAAACGGTAACACATACAATAATAACTTCTTCCCACATCGGGAGGTACTCTTACTTAAACGTTACGGTTACGGCTTCCGCTCTCTCCCACCCAAGCAACCTGGCCCTGATGCTGCCCCTAAGCAAATGGGCAGCACCCCTTGCCCCCAGTCCTGCACAAGCTGCCCGAGTGGGTTCTGTCCTTTTCAGGGGACACACGTCCATGGGGAACCCCTGAAACCCCCAGAGGATTGCCACCGGTGGTGGCTGGGCCCCAGCCTGCTCCACTGCGGGCCCTTCCTCCAATCTGCCTCTCCGGAGGCGGCAACGGTGGAAGCTACAACAACATTATTTACATGCCACTAGTTTGTGGTTGCCTTGCAAGTTCTCAGGCTTGTTCATAAAGAGTTCTTTATGCAAAAAAACCTTTTCAAACGGTCCCCTCGGGGACAACTGTGCCGGCAACGACCGGTTCCAAATCAAGGTTGCAAATCAGGTGACTTTTTCACGGTATCATTCACTTATTTTCAAACTTCAAACAGTACTTTTAAACACACACGTGGTCCCAACGGGGACAATTGCAGCGGGACTCCGCTGACCTTGAGGCGGCTACCACCGCAGGGGGTCGGCCCACTCAGGGACCGAGCGGTACATGGGGTTCTCCCTCCATCGGCAGTTCAACCCCGAACCACTGACAGCCGTTAGGAACGGCGGTGGAGGCAGCATACTTGGGACTTCCTCCTCCATCAACGGCATTCTCTCCGGACCCCCGGCCGCGGTGCTGGCCTCCGTCTGCCACTCAATCAGGGCTGGTTCTGGGGTTTGGGTGGATTGATCACGACGCGGCACGGCTGCAGCGGCCCCTTGCTCACGGGCCCCCACTACGGCAACCATTCTGCGCATCTCCGCTTTCCAATCCATCAACTGCTGCAGGCTCTGCGCCCTCACCTTCAAGCAGAACCGGCCCAATTCCCGCTCCAGCCACGCAGCGGTCTCGGCGGGGAGCTCACCCGGGCCGCAGCCCTCAAAGGCTACTCCTCCTAGTTTCCCCCAGAGCTTGGATGCCCCGGTGGCGAGTATTCCCGCGCTCCAATTCGAGGACGCCGCCATTTCTCCATCTGCGTCCCCCTTAGTCTCTTTCTGGCTCCTCCTCTATCGGGGCGGGATTTAGGCCTACGCGCCTCCACTACTCGAGGAGATGCTCGAGCGGGAACTCTTCGCGCCCAAGATGGCGGCTTTTCAAATTTTCCGGCCGGACACCTCCGGCGGTCACACAAGGCGCACTTCCACCAGTCGGTAGAACAGTAGGATCCTGTTCGTGACGCCAAGTTGTCGCGGGCGGAGGAGGGGACGCTGCGCTCTCCCACTGCTCGGGTCCGGCTGCTGCTGCGGCTGCTGCTGCTCAGTGGTGGCTCGAGCGGTGGGCCGGATCCCGGGGACTCGAGCTGCGTTCCTCGCCCGTGAGTGAAAAGGGGATTTGATTGTGGGGATTTATTGTCCGTGACGCCACCCACGGTTGTGGTGATAATGGTGACACCACCGCTGCTCTAGACGGGGATCCCGGGAGCGGTGACAGGGAGCAGCTTGGTTGTTATTTCTCCCCTCCGTGGGTAGGGGGTTGGTTGTCCCGGAGCCCGGTGATGGGGTAGGGAAGGATGGCAGGCAGGTTACGGGGCCTAGTGAGGTGCAGGGTCACGGGGGCAGCGCTGTGCCGCACGGCACGGTGGTACTCACTCAGCCAATGATGAGGACACAGTTCTCGGTAAAACACATGGCTGGATGGACCGGTCCCACAGACGGCTGCGGTGTTTTCTCCCGGCAGGTTGGTGGTGGCTGCCTTTCCCTGCACCTAAGTAGTTTGTACGGTTCCAATGGGTTCCCACCGGTAACCCGCTCCCCGGCTTGGATATGGGCTGGAGGAGCCCCTTTTGCCCGCAGGCGCTGGCCCGGACACACCCGGACCAACTTCAGGCTGCTTAGCTGTCACTTTTCTCCTCTCTCACTACTTTCCCTCCTTCCACTTTCACTCTCCAAACTCTATCTGCCTGGTTTTCCCGCCTCCAGGACTGTGAACTCCTCGGTGGGCGGGGCCAACCACCTGGCCCACCCCCTGGTGTTAACATCAGCCCCTGGAGGAAGGCAACAAGGGTTTTGTGTTCTGGCTTCGGTGTGCCTGCCGGGAGTGTGGGGTGTGGGGTGTGTGGATGTTGTGCTCTGTGGCCCCTGGCTTGTCCAGGGCGCCACACAATGCTCCAAGGAAAATAAAAGCACATATGCAAATTAGTTCCAGAAGACCCAAATCCTGACTGGTGTCACCTACCCACAAATATAATGCTGAACTGGTGTGGCGCCCATGAGGCTTCAGTCGCCACAGGGTACTGCACCTCACTTAAGGGGCAGTGCTCAACCCGGGTCCAGAGGAGGTCGGTGCCACACGGACACGGACACATGTAGCTCTTACTTTACCGTGGACCGGGCTAGGTTTGGGTCAAAAGGGGTCGCCAGCGTGGTTGGCTCTTTAGGACACCACCACACCTGGGATCCCCAATCCACTACTGGCGGGAATCTAGGACGGGAGGAGCAACCACTTGGGGAAGTCAGGAGCCAACACAACAGTTGAAGAGTTCTCCAGCAGGAGAGGAAGCGAGCAGTCGGGTTTCACCAGTGGCTCTGGTGGTCACAGGAATTCATACGGTTGCCAAGAAGAGAGCTTGATTGCTTCCTCGGGTCCGGCACTGACCGGGTGCAGAATCCTAGGGTGAATTATACTTCAGGTTGTCCACCAAAATCTGCAGCCTTGGGGGATTGCATGTCCCTCCGGCCACCGCAGTTCCCAGAGCACAATGCCACATGGAACACGGCTCCGGATCCTAAGGCTGGCCCCATATCGGACCCACGGCACCTGCATATGGGCAGGGAATAGACATGTCGCGGGCGGGGAGGAGGGTGTCAGCACACCGCGCTCACCCCTTCTGCTCGGGTCCGGCAGCTGCTCCTGGTGGCTCGAGCTGTGGGCCGGATCCCGGGGTTTCTCGAGCGACACTCCTCGCCCGTGAGTGAAAGGGGGTGTTTGTTGGGTGTGGGGATTGTTATAGTTCGTGACGCCACCCACGGTTGTGGTGATTGCACCACCGCTGCTCAGTGTGGGGGTCCCGGGGATGGTGATGCGGAGCAGCCAGGTGTTGTGTTACCCCTCAGTGGGTAGGGGTTGGTGATCCCGGGGCCCGGTGATGAGATGTAAAGTGTAGGGCCTGGAGGGCGCAGGGACGCGAGGGCAGCGCTGTGCCTTGCGGCACTATGGTACTCACTCAGCCTGACACATGGACACAGTTTGTACGGTAAACCAACGGCTGGTAGGACGGTCCCACAGACGGCTGCACCTGCACTCCCGGTAGGTGACGGTGATGTCCCTCTTCCTTGCACCTGTGTTGACTGATGGTAGCGGTGGATTCCCTCCGGTTACCCGCTCCCCGACTGCAATCTGGGCCGGAGGAGCTCTACACTTTGCCCGCAGGCGCTGGCCCTGAGAAACTGGTGCCGTGGCGGTGGCGGTGTCTCTCCAATACGGGTTGGGCTGTTGCCTTCAATCGGGACTTGGTTGTTGGGGGATCTGCGTCCCCGTCACTGACGGATTTGGCAAATCTGGCGACTCCTAGCCTTGCCGGGGTCCGAGAGGCCCCTGCCCTGGTGCTGACTGTCCTTCGGAACACTGCTCCAGACCACCGGGCACACAGCCAACGGGGTCCTTGCAGGAACTTCCAAACGGTCCCCCTCCAGACAGTCACCGCCGTTGCTGACCTTGCTGTTCTGGCCCTCACAAAGCTGGACCCTTCAGGCTGTCTTTCTCTTCTGTCACTTTACTTGCTTTCCTCCTTTACTACTTTCACTTTCACTCTGTCTAGACTACTCCTCCACTCCTTCCACTTCCTCCTCCTGGACTCATCTTCACTCTTGCCCTGCCTGGGCTACTCTCTCTCTTAGCTCCTCACTCCTGCTCCTCCCTGAGCTATCTACACTCAAGCCCTGCCTGGGCTAATCTGCCTGGTTACTTCCTGCCTCCAGAGCTGTGAGCTCCTTGGTGGGCGGAGCCAACCGCCTGGCCCACCCCCTGGTGTGCATCATCAGACTCCTGGAGGAAGGCAACAAGGATTTCTGGTTAGCTGTGATGTGCCTACCTGGAGTGTGGGGTGTGGTGGTGTGCGACCCGTGTCCCCTGGCTTGCCCAGGGCGACACAGACACTTTTCAAGAACCAGAGGTCCCAAAGAGCTTCAAGCCACAGGGATCCTTACCAAGCGCCATAGGAAGGTCCCACTGTCCAATTCACTGGCATTGACCTCTAAAGGATCCGGGTTCGACGGGGGTCATCACAGCGGGTGACCGGTACTTCCCGGGTGAGCAGCATAAACTGAGTAAAACACCTGGAACCCGTAGAGACTGTCTGCTTGTCATTCCCGGCGCCTCGCACCTGCCATCACTACTCCCCTCATCATCCTGCCCGGGGCCTGCTCCACCTGTGAGGAGCAGAAACATCTCAGCTGCTTCCACAATCAGCCCCGGAAGGCAGCGGCAGCTATTTCACGAAATCCGACCTCCACCATCCTCCATCACCCTGATCCACCCAGCCTCCTCCGTGTACACCTTGGGATCATGAAACCGGGCAGGGCCAGCCGTGACATCCCCTGATCCTCACCGGCCCGGTGACGAGTATCTTCCCCAGACCCCCTGGGGTGCTACACTGGCACCAGGTGAACGCATCTTTTTGTTCTCTCTCCATTCCAAGTGGTCCCAAGTATTCAGTTTTAGTCTTTATTTTTTTTAAAATTAGGGCCAAAAAAAAAAAAAAAAAAGTATAAAAAAACCCCTGTATTAAAAAAGTACAAACCCCCCCCCCCCCCTAGGTTGGTCACGCTAACCTGGAAGGCGGGGGTTATCCTCATAAGAATGTATTGCAATACTCATTTATTAGGTCCGATTAACTTATAGGCTGGCTACCTATAACAGGTGGCACCTGAGATCTTCTTCCCTCTCAGAATTAGTTTGTGCTTATACAGTGTCAAATCAGGGCATTAAAGGGAATCTGTCACCAGGTTTTTGCCACCTAATCTGAGTGCAGCATAATGTAGGGGTAGAGATCCTGATTCCAGCGATGTGTCAATAACTGGGATGCTTAGTGTAGTTTTGATAAAATCACAATCAGTAGTAGATAATCATTACAGGACTACTTTGTGTGCTGCCAGGTAGTCCAGCATACTCATGAGCTCTGCTAGATCTGCAGCAGAGAACACATTGAGTTTATCAAAATGACAGCAAACAGGTCAGTAAGTGACACATCGCTGGAATCAGAGTCTCTGTATTATGCTGCTCTCAAATGGGGAAGCAAAAACCTAGTGACAGATTCCCTTTAATAGGACATATCCTTAGTATTCATATTCCAGCCAGTAATATTTCCATCTCTACTCACTGTAAATCTTCACCTTACATTGCTGTACACGGCTGCAGCGGAGCCTCCATACAGATCTAGGACATTTGCTGCCTCAGATTTTAACCTCTTACATTCCCATTCGTCATGCTTTCGTTGCTATTTGCTCAGTCTATTTGCATTGCTCTTTATTACGTATCTGCCCTATAGATTACAAAACCAGGCTGGCCGGGGAAGCAGGTGCTGCCGCCATGTGCCGCCCGCGGCGGAGTAATTGGCTGCTGCCGCCCTCTCCCCCGTACACTCCTCTGCACAGCAGCCAGTCACCACACAGCCCTCCGCACACCCAGGTAACACCGCTCTACCTTGACCTCCCAAATAGGAAGGGCGGAAAATAAAAAATAAAATCTGTAATCTCCTAAAGTTCACAGAAATGATGCCAGAACTCACAAAGCATCAGGTCCGCCAAGTCAAGCTGGAAGGTACGTGGCACAGAGATTGTATTGAGGAAAGTTACACCAGCTGGCAGCCAAAAAATACCAGCCTGGCACACAGAGGTGACGCTTTTTTGCCGTATTACAGCCACCATTCCAGGCTCTACCATCTAAAAGCATCCGCAAATTGCCAGCATTGTATGTGGCATAGCTGAGGGCGAAACAAATGCCTTCAGAGTTTGGGACCACACTCAGGCACGGGGATGGAGGTGGCCCACTGACCCTTACTTCAGCTGAATGTGCATCCAAGGACACATCCAGCCGAGATACATTGCAAAGCAGAGATCCGTGGCGCCCCTGTGTGGCGCCCCTGTGTGGCGCCCCTGTGTGGCGCCCCTGTGTGGCGCCCCTGTGTGGCGCCCCTGTGTGGCGCCCCTGTGGTTTCAGTTTCAGGTGCGGTACTCATCCTGGATCCAGAGGAGGTCAGTACCGATTCCACAACACACAAACTCATACAGACCAATAGGTTGCCGCCCTCAATGGGGGACCGGGCTAGGGTTGGGTCTTAAGGTAGTCACCAAACATGGGGGGCTGCCACCCCCCTAGTGACAGAGAACAGGGGGAAGAGCAGCCACCAGAGGAGTGAGGAGCAACACAACAGTTAGGGGTTCTCCAGCAGGAGAGGAAGAGAGCAGATGGGTTTACTGGTGGCTTTGGTGGGATGCAGGAGTCAATACGGTCGCCGAGGGGAGAGCTTAATTGCTCCCTTGGGACCGGTGCGGTGCAGGGTGCAGAATCCTAGTGTGGCACAGACTTCAAGTTGTATCACCAAAATCTGCAGGACAGGGGGATTGTATGTCCTTTCGGTCACCACAGTTCCCGGAGCACAGTGCTACATAGGGTCCGGAGTTGTGATCCAAGTTCGGCCCCACCACGGACCCGCGGCACCTGCATACGGGACAGGAGCTAACTCTTTCATAACCGGGGTCCCCAAGTAGCTTCAAGCCACGGGAATCCACCTGTAAAGGCCCAAGGAAGGGCCCACTGTTCCGGTTCTGACCTCCAACGGATCAAGGATCAACTGGGGCCCATCATGGCGGTGACCAGTATCTCTCGGGCAATCTAGAACTGAGTAAAGAAACCTTGAAACCACAGAGACTGTCTGCCTGTCCTTGCCGGCGCCCCGCGCTTCAGCGCCAGCCATCACTACTCCCCTCATCATCCTCCCCGGGGCCCACTCTACCTGTGGGGAACAAGAACCATCTTTGCTGCTACAACCATCAGCCCTGGAGGACAGCAGCAGCAGCTATACCCTGGCTGCATACCACAGGTGGCGTCACGAGACAAACATCCTTCATCATTCCCTTTTATTGTACGCCTCGGGGCCATGAAGATGGGCAGGGCCACCCGTGACATCCCCAGACCAGACATCACCAGCCTGGTGACAAGTAAATGACTAACCCCTTGCCCTGTGGGTGCTACACATGCACGACAATATACACCGCCGGCCAAAGTAATTGATAGCTGACGTCAACATGTCAGGCACTGGCATCGGATGGCAGTGATATCATGAGTCGCCATAACATGCATGCCGATGTCAGCTGCAAGCCACTGGCTACAGAAGACGCAGTGGGATGCGGGAAGTGGGGAATGAGAACTTTGGTTTTGGTTATGCTTTAGAGGCAGGACTTGACACATACCAGGAAAGAGCCGAGGATGGGGAGGGAGGACACATTTACCAGGAAGGGGCCCAAGACGGATCAGGGACAACATTTACCAGGAAGGGGCCCAAGACGGATCAGGGACAACATTTACCAGGAAGGGGCCCAAGACGGATCAGGGACAACATTTACCAGGAAGGGGCCCAAGACTGATCAGGGACAACATTTACCAGGAAGGGGCCCAAGACTGATCAGGGACAACATTTACCAGGAAGGGGCCAAAGACGGATCAGGGACAACATTTACCAGGAAGGGGCCCAAGAAGGATCAGGGACAACATTTACCAGGAAGGGGCCCAAGAAGGATCAGGGACAACATTTACCAGGAAGGGGCCCAAGAAGGATCAGGGACAACATTTACCAGGAAGGGGTCCAAGAAGGAGCAGGGATAACATTTACCAGGAAGGGGCCCAGGACTAAAGAATGAAGGGGAGGAGTGAATAGGTCCAATTTTTGCACTGGGGCTCATTGGCCTCTGGACACGTTTAATAGGTCCAGCACCAGTGGTTGTGGCCGCTGTCCCTGCTCCTGCAGTTCTATTTAGTAGGATGCAGCTGTAAACTAATTTTCGGTGCAGCTATAATGTACCAAGCCGAGTCTGCTAAACAGAGGACTCAATGTGGGGATTACCAGCGCTCCCTGACCTCAGCTGATCAAAAGGGGTGCCTGAAGTCTGACCACCACCCATATTGCAGTGAATGACGTACCATTGATATTAATGTCCTGGTAAACCTCTCCGAGCTGTCAACCTCAGAGCTTTAAAAGCAAACATGCAGATCCCCAAGCCAAAAATAATCTACAAACGACAAAACTTAAGCGTTATGAAAAATCAGAACTCAAATGGTTAAAGTTTCCCACACTTCGACCTATTCATGCTCAAGTGCGCTCTGTGCTGCACAGTACAGTCATCCGTCCTTCGCACACTGCCCACATTTGAACAGTTTACATTAGTATGTAGCATAAATTACGTGGCACGTCCAGGGGTGCGTTGCTCATAGTCGCAGAGGTCGTGACCACAACTGGGCACAGGAATAGTGGAACTTGGAATTTTTGCACCATGCTCACCAAAAGTTGTGAGCGAGTGGACATAGTGAGAAGAGAGAGGGGTAAAGAACCTTGAAAGATTTTCACAATAGAAAAAGATGCAGCCCCCCAATAAACACTTCTTCCAACTATTTATTTCTCCAGAAACATGTTCAGCCGCGGAGACCAGCAGGAGCCACATAGGCAGCCGCAGGCGCACAGACCGCCAACACTCCTTGCATATGATTTGAGCTTTGCAACAAAAAGTTACAAATTTTGGTGCAAATCTGAAGACGCTGATTGTAGGTACAGACTGATCGTATTTTAGGAAAGTAAATATACACTAAGTTTATTAGGCATTTTAATAAAATATGAAACAATTTGCCAATAAGCATGTTTGGTTGAGTTTTTATTTTGACTTTTATATATCTTTTTACAGCAGTTACTGCAACTGTATAAAGCAGCCTATAGAGGGTCGGACATAAATATTCTCTACGGTCTACGCGCTATAGGAGTTCTAGTGATTAAAGCCAGCTATCCTATATCTTGTCTTGTGCCCTCTTCTTTCTTAAAGGGATAGTCCTTTTCTGCTCACTTCATTAGTGAAAGGTGAGTACAGCTGGTGACATTACCGATACCTGCATGATCAGCCGCCATCAGAGGCGGCGTCAACTGCTCACCCTGCATGCAAGAGGGTATGGAGTAGGACTATCCCTTTAAATCCCTTAGAATATATCCTACTTGGCGATTAATTTCTGCAGCTGAAATAGAAGAGGCAAATAGAAAAGCTGCAGAGCTCCGACACCGACAAATGGATTCCACTCAACTGAACACCAACTGATGTAAATGTATACAGGACGGAACCTTTGGCTTCTGTTTGTAAACATATACAAGATGGAACTCCTTTGGCTTCTGTTGGCAGGTTTTGTTTTTCATTTTTCAATCATAACCTCCCCCTTCACATCCCACTGGATCCATTTGCAGATATACTCCTCACCGAGACACAATACAAACTCATAAGACTAATAAAGTTAAGGGAAATGTTGGACAAGTCAGATCGTGCAGGTCTGGCATATCCGCATAGCTTCATTACATAAGGAATAAATGATGCAATGAAATCCGCGTGTACATCAATATGCAGAACAGCGACCCTGCCCAGAACATGGCACCGAGCCACACGACATCTGTAACACGAGCTGCCAATCAGACAGGAGGAAACTATCAAACGCCTGATGGACCTTGTTCACACAGTGCAGAAATACTGCAATTTTAAGACTGCATAATAAAAGCCTATATTGGGGTAGGGGGACCCTATAGCACAGTCTTTAAATCCAGGGCGGGGCAGGGGAAGACAGGACCCCACAGATCAATCTTTAAACCCAGGGTGGGTGTGGGGATACCCTATAGCTCAGTCTTTAAGCCCAGGGTGGGAGGGGGGGATACCTATAGCTCAGTCTTTAAAACCCGGGGGGGGGGGGGGCACCCCTATAGCTCAGTCTTTGAACCCAGGGGGGGGGGACCCTATAGCTCAGTCTTTGAGCCCGGGGGGGGGGGGGGGGGGGGGGACCCTATAGCTCAGTCTTTGAGCCCAGGGGGGGGGCACCCCTATAGCTCAGTCTTTGAACCCAGGGGGGTGGGGGGGCACCCCTTTAGCTCAGTCTTTGAACCCAGGGGGGTGGGGGGGCACCCCTTTAGCTCAGTCTTTGAACCCAGGGGGGGCACCCCTATAGCTCAGTCTTTGAACCCAGGGGGGTGGGGGGGCACCCCTATAGCTCAGTCTTTGAATCCAGGGGGGGGGCACCCCTATAGCTCAGTCTTTCAACCCAAGGGGGGGCACCCCTATAGCTCAGTCTTTCAACCCAGGGGGCGCACCCCTATAGCTTAGTCTTTGAGCCCAGGGGGGGGGGGGACCCTATAGCTCAGTCTTTGAGCCCGGGGGGGGGGGACCCTATAGCTCAGTCTTTGAGCCCAGGGGGGGGGGCACCCCTATAGCTCAGTCTTTGAACCCAGGGGGGTGGGGGGGCACCCCTTTAGCTCAGTCTTTGAACCCAGGGGGGTGGGGGGGCACCCCTTTAGCTCAGTCTTTGAACCCAGGGGGGGAACCCCTATAGCTCAGTCTTTGAACCCAGGGGGGTGGGGGGGCACCCCTATAGCTCAGTCTTTCAACCCAGGGGGCGCACCCCTATAGCTTAGTCTTTGAGCCCAGGGGGGGGGACCCTATAGCTCAGTCTTTGAGCCCAGGGGGGGGGGGACCCTATAGCTCAGTCTTTGAGCCCAGGGGGGGGGGGACCCTATAGCTCAGTCTTTGAGCCCAGGGGGGGGGGACCCTATAGCTCAGTCTTTGAGCCCAGGGGGGGGGGACCCTATAGCTCAGTCTTTGAGCCCAGGGGGGGGGACCCTATAGCTCAGTCTTTGAGCCCAGGGGGGGGGGGGACCCTATAGCTCAGTCTTTGAGCCCAGGGGGGGGGGGGACCCTATAGCTCAGTCTTTGAGCCCAGGGGGGGGGGGGACCCTATAGCTCAGTCTTTGAGCCCAGGGGGGGGAGGGGACACTATAGCTCAGTCTTTGAGCCCAGGGGGGGGGGGGACCCTATAGCTCAGTCTTTGAGCCCAGGGGGGGGGGGGGGGACCCTATAGCTCAGTCTTTGAGCCCAGGGGGGGGGGGGACCCTATAGCTCAGTCTTTGAGCCCATGGGGGGGGGGGGGACCCTATAGCTCAGTCTTTGAGCCCATGGGGGGGGGGGACCCTATAGCTCAGTCTTTGAGCCCATGGGGGGGGGGACCCTATAGCTCAGTCTTTGAGCCCATGGGGGGGGGGACCCTATAGCTCAGTCTTTGAGCCCATGGGGGGGGGGGACCCTATAGCTCAGTCTTTGAGCCCATGGGGGGGGGGGACCCTATAGCTCAGTCTTTGAGCCCAGGGGGGGGGGGGGACCCTATAGCTCAGTCTTTGAGCCCAGGGGGGGGGGGGACCCTATAGCTCAGTCTTTGAGCCCAGGGGGGGGGGACGGGGGACCCTATAGCTCAGTCTTTGAGCCCAGGGGGGGGGACGGGGGACCCTATAGCTCAGTCTTTGAGCCCAGGGGGGGGGGACGGGGGACCCTATAGCTCAGTCTTTGAGCCCAGGGGGGGGGGACGGGGGACCCTATAGCTCAGTCTTTGAGCCCAGGGGGGGGACGGGGGACCCTATAGCTCAGTCTTTGAGCCCAGGGGGGGGGGACGGGGGACCCTATAGCTCAGTCTTTGAGCCCAGGGGGGGGGACGGGGGACCCTATAGCTCAGTCTTTGAGCCCAGGGGGGGGGGACGGGGGACCCTATAGCTCAGTCTTTGAGCCCAGGGGGGGGGACGGGGGACCCTATAGCTCAGTCTTTGAGCCCAGGGGGGGGGGGACGGGGGACCCTATAGCTCAGTCTTTGAGCCCAGGGGGGGGGGGGGACGGGGGGACCCTATAGCTCAGTCTTTGAGCCCAGTGGGGGGAGGGGACACTATAGCTCAGTTTATAAGCCCACTGATGGTAAGAGCTGTCATGGAGTCAGTCACTTCTTGGATGCAGATTTTCAACACAAAAAAATCCCCGCAGCATTTCCGCTATGTGAGAACACGGTCTTAAAACTACCAAGGAAAAAACAATAAAATGCAAATGCACAACTATACATAATGCACATCACCCAGGACACCTGCACATAGGGTGGTCTGGACCTGAGACCCCCAGTGTCTCCAGATGCAGTGCATTCTGGGAATTATAGTTCCACAACACCTATATATGCCAATCAGGATCCATCAGTGGACTCAAACTACACAGGTGCCATTGTGGGTGACAATAGCCGCTGCCCGAGCATCGCACAGGCCACATAAGGAGATAAACCTGTCAAGTCACAGCGCGATTCACATCATCCAACAGAATTGTACCAATCGTTTCACAGCACAAATCGCGAGCTGCAAAAAGCCACAAAATCCTTTTATTGAGACTGTAACGAGACAACGTGACACGAGCCGGGCCGGCAGGATGATGCAATGCCAGGCTGCCGGCACATGGGCATCGCCCGCTCATCAGCAGCACAGCCCCGGCCGGCTCCGGTCACAGAACACACTCACGGGACAAATCATCCCAGAACCGGGCACCGAGACCCGAGCACCGAGGACCCACCTGCTCCAATCACCCAGCTGCGAGAAAGCCACGCCCCCTCCCGGCCTCTCTATGTATAATCCCCGCCAGGTGACGTTCTGCAGGGTTTTAGCTGATTGGTCAGTGTACAAGACAGTTGACCAATCGCATTGTTGTTTCGAGCCATCTCCTTCCTCCCGCCCCCTGTGCGTGACAGATGGGAGGGGCCGAGAGATGGATGGAATCTGCCGCGCTCGGCATTCTATTACTGTAGCTCCATACCACGTGACTCGGGGTTCCATTACTGTAGCTCCACACCACGTGGCTCACTGCTCTATTACTGTAGCCCCACACCACGTGACTCCTGCATTTTACACCTGTGCACTGTGCTGGACACATGCTGCAATGGTCCACAGTCCTCTGACCAGTCTAGGATTACGCTGCACTGCACTTGTTTTCCTCATAAATTATCTTATACCGCCATGTCATAATAATTGCAGTTTTCAAAATCTCTGCTTGCTCTCAGTGGATAGAAACTCTTGTTTATGTATTAAAAGGGTTGTCCGGTCTAAATCCATAAGTCTGCAGTCACTCTGAATTACTCTACTAGCTGTTCTCAACCAGCTAACGCTCGGCTCAAGGGTATACAGCTCGACTCCCCCCAAGGGTATACAGCTCATCTCCCTGGTATATAGCTCCCCCAAAGGTATACAGCTGTCCTCCACCCAAGGGTATACAGCTGTCCTTCCCCCAAAGGGTATATGTCACGGCCGGGCGGTCGGGCAGACCCAGGAGGTGGATCCACTGGACCGAACTCTCTGAGATGGTGGTAGGGAGTCCGGCAGCTGAAGCACTGATGGGCAGTAGAACAGTCCGTGCAAGTGAAGGCAGCGGAGGAGTCCCAGGGACCACGGAGTCACAGAAGGTGGTCTTGGTGACGTAGCTCAGGTTCGGAGGCCGAGGTGATATCAGGCGGGGTCCGGAACCTCTGGAGCAAGATGACGGGTCACCGCAGGGATCCGGGATGGTACGGACTGTCAGATGGCAGACGGACAGCGTGCGGGGATCAGGACACGGCAGACTGGATGGCGAGGCAGGTACGGCTCTACAAAGACAGATAGGTGAGTACAGGCACATAAACACCAAGAGACCTGACTCCTAGCTCAGGGAACACGAAGATCAGGCCCCGCCCCCTTGGACAATGACCCCCTATATACCCTGTACCTGTGCAACCTCATTTCCTGTTAATGGACGCTGGCCCTTTAAGAAAGGGTCAGTGACCGCGCGCGCGCCCTAATGCGCATGCGCGCCGCCCGGGTGCCAGAAGCCAGGGAAGGAGGCTGCGAGGAGGACGCAGGGGAGCCGGCCAGGTCCAGGGAAGCTGTCGGGCGCCGGGATCGGGGGCCCGGAGCCCTGGGACGGACGGAATCCGGTGACTGGGGAGCGGAGAGCGTGGCAGGTGAGCCGGGGAACGGGGGTGAGGACCCGGGGAGCGTGACAGTACCCCCCCCCCCACGCCCCCCTCCCCGCAACCGGGACATGAAGGCACGGATAAGAGGAGTGCCCACGTTCTCCCTGGGCTCCCAAGACCTATCCTCAGGACCATACCCTTCCCAGTCCACCAGGAAGAACTGTCGACCTCGTACGGTCTTCATGGCCACGATATCCCTTACCGCATAGATGTCATCATCGGCAATAGGAGGAGGGGCCGGACTGGCAGCAGCGGAGAAGGGACCAAGGACAACCGGCTTGAGCAGAGAGACGTGGAAGGAGTTGGGTATCCTCATCGTGGCCGGGAGCTGTAGCTTGTAGGATACCTCATTGATCTTGCTGAGGACCTTAAACGGCCCGATGTAGCGAGGACCCAGCTTGTAGGAAGGTATCTTCAATCGGATGTACTGGGAAGCAAGCCAGACCAGGTCACCAGGAGAGAAACACGGAGGATCCAGACGTCTCTTGTCAGCGTGTTTCTTCATCCGCTGGGAAGCGCGCCCAAGGGACGCCTTGACAGAGTCCCAAATGGTAGCAAAGTCACGAACTGCAGTATCAGCAGCCGGGACATCCGATGAAGGGGATATAGGCAATGGGACGGCGGGCTGGAGTCCGTAAACAACATGGAAGGGAGATTCGGAGGATGACTCACTGACGTGGTGGTTATGGGAGAATTCAGCCCAAGGCAGAAGCGAGGACCAGTCGTCGTGATGGGCGTTGACATAGTGACGTAGGTATGAGGTCACGATTTGATTGACCCTCTCCACTTGGCCGTTAGACTGAGGATGGTAAGAAGAAGAAAAGTCCAGAGTCACTCCCAGATGTTTGCATAGAGCCCTCCAGAAGCGGGAGGTGAACTGAGTTCCTCTGTCGGACACTATGTGGGATGGAAAGCCATGCAAGCGGAAGATGTGATGTATATAGGCTTCCGCGAGTTCCTGAGCAGAGGGCAGTCCGGCCATAGGAACGAAGTGGGCCATTTTGGAGAATCGATCAACCACGACCCATATGACTGTGTGCCCGGAGGATAATGGCAAGTCCGTAATAAAGTCCATTGCTATGTGTTGCCACGGGACTGAGGGTATCGGTAAAGGCAGAAGACGGCCATGGGGTAAGTGTTTGGGCGTCTTGTTCCTGGCACAGGAGGAGCAGGCAGAGACAAAAGCAGCGACGTCCGTGCGAAGGGATGGCCACCAGTAATGGCGTACAATCGCACCCCATGTTCTCTTCTGACCAGCATGCCCGGCTGTTTTTGAGGCATGACCCCAGTGTAACACTTTTTGCCTGTCGGTATCGGAGACATAGGTCTTCCCGGGCGGTATCTGGGCTAGGGTGACAGGGGCCACCGGAATGATGTTGCTAGGACAGATGATGGGTTGGGTAGTCTCTTCCTCCTGCTCCATGGGCATGAAAGACCTGGACAAGGCATCAGCGCGTACATTCTTGTCCGCGGGTCGGAAGTGAAGCTGAAAGTCGAACCTGGCAAAGAATAAGGACCACCTGGCTTGCCGTGGGTTCAGTCGCTGAGCGGACCGCAGGTATTCTAGGTTCTTGTGGTCCGTGTAGATGATCACGGGATACACTGCACCTTCCAGGAGGTAGCGCCATTCCTCCAGTGCCAGTTTGACTGCCAAGAGCTCTCGGTCCCCGATGGTATAGTTGCGTTCAGGCGCTGAGAAGCCCTTGGAGAAGAATCCGCAAGTCACCATCTTCCCGGAGGAGGACTTCTGCATGAGCACTGCTCCGGCTCCTGAGGAGGAGGCATCCACCTCCAAGGTGAACTGGCGGTTTAACTCCGGACGGTGAAGTACAGGCGAGGAAGCAAAAGCCCGCTTCAAAGAGCCAAACGCGGCGTTGGCCGCAGGCGACCAGTCCTTTGGATTTGCCTCTTTCTTAGTCAAAGCGGAAAGTGGAGCAGTCAGAGCAGAGAAGTGAGGGACGAATTGGCGGTAGTAGTTGGCGAATCCCAGGAAGCGTTGGATTGCCTTCAGTCCAGAAGGAGGAGGCCAGTTGAGAATGGCGGAGACCTTCTTGGGATCCATCTGCAGTCCAGTCTCAGAGATGATGTACCCCAGAAAGGGGAGAGAAGACTGCTCAAAGACACACTTCTCATACTTTGCGTACAGACGGTTCTCTCTTAGTCGTCGTAGAACCAGCTGTACGTGCTCTCTGTGGGTTGGGAGGTCCGGAGAGAAGACAAGGATGTCATCTAGATATACTACCACACAGGTGTAGAGGAGGTCTCGGAACACGTCGTTCACCAGTTCTTGGAAGACGGCAGGAGCGTTACACAGGCCGAAGGGCATCACGCAGTACTCATAATGTCCATCGCGCGTATTAAACGCGGTCTTCCATTCGTCACCAGAGCGGATGCGCACCAGATTGTAAGCACCCCGAAGATCCAGCTTGGTGAACAGACGAGCTCCTCTAAGCCGGTCAAACAATTCGGGGATGAGCGGCAGAGGGTACTTGTTCTTAACAGTGATCTGATTCAGACCCCGGTAGTCGATGCAGGGACGTAAATCGCCCTCTTTTTTCTTGACAAAGAAGAAACCTGCTCCAGCAGGAGAGGAGGATCTCCGAATGAATCCCCTAGCCAGGCTCTCTGAGATGTAAGTAGACATAGCCCTTGTTTCGGCTGGAGATAAAGGATATATCCGTCCTCGTGGTGGCGTTGTTCCAGGGAGCAGGTCGATGGCACAATCGTAGGGGCGATGTGGCGGCAGTACCTCGGATTCTTTTTTATCAAAGACATCAGCAAAGGACCAATAAGCCGAGGGCAGCCCCGGTAGGTTCTCAGGAACCGGAGGTCGTCGGATGGGTTGTGTGGATTTTAGGCATCTCTCATGACACGAAGCACCCCAGCGGGTGATTTCGCCAGTGCCCCAGCTGACTGATGGTTCGTGAGTCCGTAACCATGGAAGGCCCAGCAGGATCTGATGGGACATGTGCGGAAGGACGTAGAAGGCGATGTTCTCGGTGTGAAGAGCACCGATGCGCAGTTCAACCGGCCTGGTGGTCCAGGAGATGGTGTCAGAAAGGGGTCTCCCATCCACAGAGGCAATCACCAGGGGCTTGTTGAGTGGGATAACAGGCACCTGGTATTTGTCCACGGTGGCTTGCTGGATGAAATTGCCTGCTGCCCCGGAATCAAGATAGGCCTCAGCCGTGAACCGCGTCTCTCCCGTTGTCACTTGCACGGTCCATGTGACCGGATCAGAGAGAGTCCCAGCACCTAGGGTGGCCTCTCCTACCAACCCTAGGCTTTGGAGTTTCCCGGCCTTTCCGGACAGGAACGGAGGAGGTGTGTGCCCTCACCGCAGTAAAAGCAGAGACCCTTGGCAAGCCGCTCTGCTCTACGTTGTGCAGACTGACGCACTCGGTCAATCTGCATGGGCTCGTGGACGGGACTCCCAGCTGTTGATGACTGAGGTACGGAGGGCTTCTGAGGAGGAGATGAATGCCGTAACGGGCGTCTCTCACGAGATAGCTCTTTGGAGCGCTCCTGAAAACGTATGTCCACACGAGTTGCTAGGGCAATCAGGGCATCTAGGGTGGAGGGCACGTCCCGACCCGCCAACTCATCCTTGATGCGACTCGAGAGTCCCTCCCAGAAGGCGGCTGTTAGGGCCTCATTATTCCACCCGAGTTCTGAAGCCAAAGTGCGAAAACGGATGGCGTATTGGCCCACCGTCAGTGTTCCTTGACGTAGGCGGAGGAGTGATGAAGCAGAGGCAGAAGCGCGTCCCGGCTCGTCAAAGGTGCTGCGGAATGCCTGCAGGAACTGTTGAAGATCCTTGGTCATGGGGTCCTCCTTCTCCCACAAGGGGTTCATCCACGCCAGCGCCTCGCCCTCTAGGTGGGACATTATAAAGGCGACCTTGGCTTGGTCGGAGGCGAACAGATGTGGCAGCTGCGTGAAATGAAGGGAACATTGATTTATGAAGCCCCTGCAGGTCTTGGGATCTCCAGCATAACGAGGAGGTGACGCCAAACGGAGTCGGGAAGCATCTGACGAGGTTGCCACTGGTGCGGGGGCCATGGCTTGCCTGGCGGGGGACCTGGGTGCCGCAGGCGTCATTGATGCTTGTAATGTGTACAGGCGGGTGTCCACGGAGGTCATGAATTGCAGCATGCGGGTCTGGACTTCATGCTGACGCTGGAGTTCCTCTTGCAGGACCGATAGTGCTGCAGCGGGATCCATGGCCTGATCTTACTGTCACGGCCGGGCGGTCGGGCAGACCCAGGAGGTGGATCCACTGGACCGAACTCTCTGAGATGGTGGTAGGGAGTCCGGCAGCTGAAGCACTGATGGGCAGTAGAACAGTCCGTGCAAGTGAAGGCAGCGGAGGAGTCCCAGGGACCACGGAGTCACAGAAGGTGGTCTTGGTGACGTAGCTCAGGTTCGGAGGCCGAGGTGATATCAGGCGGGGTCCGGAACCTCTGGAGCAAGATGACGGGTCACCGCAGGGATCCGGGATGGTACGGACTGTCAGATGGCAGACGGACAGCGTGCGGGGATCAGGACACGGCAGACTGGATGGCGAGGCAGGTACGGCTCTACAAAGACAGATAGGTGAGTACAGGCACATAAACACCAAGAGACCTGACTCCTAGCTCAGGGAACACGAAGATCAGGCCCCGCCCCCTTGGACAATGACCCCCTATATACCCTGTACCTGTGCAACCTCATTTCCTGTTAATGGACGCTGGCCCTTTAAGAAAGGGTCAGTGACCGCGCGCGCGCCCTAATGCGCATGCGCGCCGCCCGGGTGCCAGAAGCCAGGGAAGGAGGCTGCGAGGAGGACGCAGGGGAGCCGGCCAGGTCCAGGGAAGCTGTCGGGCGCCGGGATCGGGGGCCCGGAGCCCTGGGACGGACGGAATCCGGTGACTGGGGAGCGGAGAGCGTGGCAGGTGAGCCGGGGAACGGGGGTGAGGACCCGGGGAGCGTGACAGTATACAGTACAGTTCTCCTCCCAAGGGTAAACAGCTCTCTTCACCCCCAAGGTTATACAACTGTTCTCCCCCAAGGATATACAGCTCCCCTCCCCCAAGGGTATACAGCTCTCCAACCAAGGATATACAGCTCTCTTCCCCCAAAAGGGTATACAGCTCACCTCCCTGGTATACAGCTCTCCCTCAAGAATAAACAGCTCTCCTCCCCCCAAGGGTATACAGCTCACCTCCCTGGTATATAGCTCTCCCCAAAAGGTATACAGCTGTCCTTCCCCCAAAGGGTATACAGCTCTCCCTTCAAGGTTATACAGCTCCCCTCCCCCAAGGGTATACAGCTCCTCTCCTCCAAGGGTATACAGCTTCCCTCCCAGGGTATACAGCTCTTTTCCCCTCCAAGGATATACAGCTCACCTCCCTGGTATACAGCTCTCCCCCCAGGGGTATACAGCTCTCCCCAAGTGTGCAATGTACACAACCACATTTGTCTCTGTGCGGGGGTCGGAGCCGCATGTGTAATGTGCGAGGGCAGAGCCACGTGTGTAATGTGCGGGGGCGGAGCCACGCATGTATTGTGCGGGGCGTGGAGGCACATGTAACATGCGGGGGGGCGGAACCGCATGTGGTAATGTGCGGGGGTGGGATTAGCGAGTAACCACGAGTAATCACAATGGCTCTTATATATATATAGATGTGGCTGCAGATTTGTAAACCCTCTCACCTTAAAAGCTGATAAATCTGTCATAGTTAATAAAAAACTCATCCCCTATCACGTGACTCAGGCTGCAGTGACCTCTGATGTCCAGTGAAATCATTCTAAAGTCCGAAATTGGAAGTTGACCCGACAGCACCGAGGCGGGAACCAGTCTCCATGAATGACTGGGCTGTGGGGGGAGTTTCACCGCACAGCACAGCCCAGCATCACCCGTGCTTGCAGCGCTCTGCGGTGAAGGAGAGAGTGCGAGATGATGGGCTGTGACGTGAGGTGATTCTCCCCCCACAGCCCAGTCATTCATGGAGACTGGGTCCCGCCTCGGTGATGCCGGAACTTTAGCAGGACGGTCCTGTGAGCAGCAGAGTGGTCTTACCGGCCCTGATCCGAGAGAAGATCCGAGACCAGTTCAGCAACAAGATTCATGACTAGAACCTAGAAAAGATCCAAGACTAGATCCGACCTGAGCCGTTGCTTCCTGCGTGAACATACAGTACTAAGCAGGGACTGGGACCATGCTTCAGAGAATGAAGGTAGTCAGCGTGCCGAGGGTGCAGAGTAATCCGCCAATTGGGACTTGCCTTGTGGGTAGTATTGTTAACCCTGTTGTGGCAGTTGTGACACTTTGTGTAGCCTAAAAAGTGACAATGGTGACATGTACAGTAGCGACACTGACGTTTACTGGGCCTGGGCGTGGATACTACAAAACATTAGCGACGTTAAAGCTTCATGTAGAATTGCCGTGTGTAAATAGCATTGTATTGATATCCTATTTGTCTGAATTGCGGCATTTTACTTGCTACAGTGCCTTGCGAAAGTATTCAGCCCCCTTGAATTTTTCAACCTTTTCCCACATTTCAAGCTTCAAACATAAAGATAAAAAATTAAAATTTTATGGTGAAGAATCAACAAGTGGACACAATTGTGAAGTTCAACGAAATTTATTGCTTATTTTAAACTTTTATAAAAAAATAAAAAACTAAAAATTGGGGGGTACAATATTATTAGTCCCCTTTAAGTTAATACTTTGTAGCGCCACCCTTTGCTGTGATTACAGCTGCAAGTCGCTTGGGGTATGTGTCTATCAGTTTTGCACATCGAGAGACTGAAATTCTTGCCCATTCTTCCTTTGTAAACAGCTGGAGCTGAGTGAGGTTGGATGGAGGCGTTTGTGAACAGCAGTTTTCAGCTCTTTCCACAGATTCTCAATTGGATTCAGGTCTGGACTTTGACTTGGCCATTCTAACACCTGGATACGTTTATTTGTGAACCATTCCATTGCAGATTTTGCTTTATGTTTGGGATCATTGTCTTGTTGGAAGACCGATCTCCGTCCCAGTCTCAGGTCTTTTGCAGACTCTAACAGGTTTTCTTCAAGAATGATCCTGTATTTGGCTCCATCCATCTTCCCATCAATTTTAACCATCTTCCCTGTCCCTGCTGAAGAAAAGCCGGCCCAAACCATGATGATGCCACCACCATGTTTGACTGTGGGGATGGTGTGTTCAGGGTGAGGAGCTGTGTTGCTTTTACGCCAAACATATCATTTGGCATTGTGCCCAAATAGTTCGATTTTGGTTTCATGTGACCAGAGCACCTTCTTCCACATGTTTGGTGTCTTCCAGGGGGTTTGTTGTAAACTTTAAATGACACTTTTTATGGATATCTTTGAGGAATGGCTTTCTTCTTGCCACTCTTCCATAAAGGCCAGATTTGTGCAGTGTACGACTGATTGTTGTCCTATGGACAGACTCTCCCACCTCAGCTGTAGATCTCTGCAGTTCATCCAGAGTGATCATGGGCCTCTTGGCTGCATCTCTGATCAGTCTTCTCCTTGTTTGAGATTAAATGTTTGAGGGATGGCCGGGTCTTGGAAGATTTGCAGTGGTATGATACTCCTTCCATTTTAATATGATCGCTTGCACAGTGCTTCTTGGGATGTTTCAAGTTGTGGAAATCTTTTTGAACCAAATCCGGCTTTAAATGTCTCCACAACAGTATCACGGACCTGCCTGTTGTGTTCCTTGGTCTTCATGATGCTCTTTGTGCTTTAAACAGAACACTGAGACTATCACAGAGCAGGTGCATTTATACGGAGACTTGATTACACACAGGGACTTATATTTATCATCATCAGTCATTTAGGACAACATTGGATCATTCAGAGATCCTCAATGAACTTTTGGAGTGAGTTTGCTGCACTGAAAGTAAAGGGGACGAATAATATTGCACGCCACAATTTTAAGCTTTTTATTTTTTAAAAGAGGTTAAAATAAGCAATAAATTTTGTTCAACTTCACAATTGTGTCCCACTTGTTGATTGTTCAGCATAAAATGTGAATTTTTTTATCTTTATGTTTGAAGCCTGAAATGTGGGAGAAGGTTGAAAAATTCAAGGGGGCTGAATACTTTCGCAAGACACTGTATATAACGTTTCTTTGCCACTATTGTCAATACTCCTAGACCTTGTGCCGAAGGCATCTCATCTTTGTTTGTGTTCAGTGAATAAACAGTGTGTTCTGTGAAAAAAATCAGACTGCAAAATATTAAGGTTGATCAAAAACTTGGTTAAAAATCGTCTTCTCACATCCACATCAATATTATTGATAAAGCATTTAAATCGAACACTCCAATCAATATAATCATAGCATTAAAGGGATATTCCATTTTTTCAAAGACCCTTTCTGCGGCGGCTTTTTTTTAAAATTTAAAACAAACAATTATGGTATGCTTACCCTTCCAGAGTCACAAGGAGATCTTTGCAGGCATCGCCAACTGTCATGGCAGCGTCAGGATCTCTGAAAACTATACATTCTGGCACTCTGCCTGCTGACTTCTCGGATGGCTGTGATCAGCGCAGGCAGACTCAAGTATCAACTCACAGGCTTAGGCAGGCAAGCAAAAATTAATCTCTGCCTTTATAGGTTGAGTCCTCGCGTTTATTCCTCCTCCTCCTCCTCCGGCGTCCTCCTGGCTTGACCCCTTTTCTTTATTTTAATATTGCGCCGTCATTGCTTTTGTTGGTGGCACGTGCGCATTGCCACATTAATTCTTTGAAGCTTCATTAAAATGGTGCCTTACAAAGAATCCTATTGAGATAACACATTGTAACAAATACATAAAAGTGTGATTCAGACAAGGTATATGGTGTTTAGAAGGCATGATGAGAGCTTGGCGTTACATCAGTACCTGTGATTCTTCCTAGTTACAGTATTTGCTATCCAGGATACAGTCTTGTCTGTTGGTTTATATCCCCCATTTACTAAATAATGGACCTCCAGCGTTCTTCACTGAAGAAATTGGTGAGATACTCGCCCTTCATTCTGCATGCCTGGGTACGAGGGCCGTCTGGACACATTGCAGCTGGAAGTTTATGGACTTGAAATTTAATGCTCCACAATCTGCTCCTGCCGGTGACATTGAGCCCCGTCTAAAGGAGAACTGCTCGGCTTTCTCTACTTATTCCTTACTAAACAGCTTCCAAAGGTGTATATTAGCAAAAAAAAGGTTATACCTTATCACTTCCTGACACTTCCCTGGTTCCCCGCTGCTCTCTGTTCATCAACACTGTGAGGGCCAGGGAGGACTGGTAGGCCCAGGAGGTGGATCCACTGGACCGAGCACCCCACCCGGAGGGCAGGGTACACGGTAGCTGGAGCACTAGCGTGGCAGGAACGGGAAGAACCAGGTCACCAGGGTCACGGAGTCCCGTAGGACAGTACAGGAACAGGTGCAGGTATCAGGAAGCAAAGACAGGGCCAGGTCACTAGGGTCACAGCGTACTTTAAGGCAGTAATAGGAAACAGGAACAAAGACCTGAGCACCTAGCTCACAAGACAAGGCATAGAAACACACGCGATGATCAGGCCCCGCCCACATAGAAAGGCCAGTCTTATATACCCAGCACAGCCTCAGGTCATTTCCTGTTGCAGCAGTGCTGGGGCTATAAGACCAGGTGAGTGGGCGCGGCCCGGTCCTATACAGAGGCATCAGTCAGAGTCAGACTCCTGAGACCAGGAACAGGACTCTGGGGAGTATGAGCGGGAGCGGCAGGCAAGACCGGTGGACGCGTGAACAGGACCAGTGAGGAAGGAGCGGTGGTGCACTGGCGAGGCTGGATCAGTGGGTACATAGCGGTGGTGCGACGCAGGGAGCGGCTCAGTGAGCAAGGAGCGGTGGTGCGATGGCGAGACCGGCTCAGTAGGTAAGGAGCGGTGCCGAGGCATTGGGAGCGTGACAAACACGTTATGTGACCACTCTGAGACCACTGTGGCAATCAGTGAGTGGTCACATGTGGTGTGGGCCCATCATTACTGGAGCAGAGAGAAAAGAGACCGGTGGGGGACCTAATGATAGTGGCAACTAGTAGGGTGAGTGTGGTTAGCACTACATGCCTGGGGTCCTGGGTTCAAATCCCACCAAGAACGACATCTGCAAGCAGTTTGTATGTTCTCCCTGTGTGTGTGTGAGTTTCCTCCTCATTCTCCGGTTTCTTCCCACATTCCAAAGACCATACTGATAGGGAATTTAGATTGTGAGCCCCAGTGGGGACAGTGATGATCACATTTCTTTGAAAAGCGCTGTGGAATTAATAGTGCTATATGAGTGATTACAAAAAAAAAAATAAAAAATAATAATAAAAAAGAATGAGGCCTCATTTAGATGTTCTTTTCTTTAGTGAACATGAAAAAAGTGGTTGTTTTATTCCTTCATGTGTTGGATCCAATGTCCATCCATTGTTGGCCTGTGTGCATATTTTAGCATTAGTGCGGCATCCCTTTTTTTTTCTCACGATCCATGTGTTTTCCATTTTTATCATGGTCCCATTGAAATAGATCTATGGGTTTGATGCATAACTTAAAAACAGACATCTCTATTTTTTTTCTTGACGTTCAGTTCAGTATTGGTAGGGGAGAGGGTGCGGGGCTTGTGTAAAGAGGTTGTCCACTACTTTTACATTGATGGCCTATCCTTATGCGGGCGTGACACGGTACGAGCTATCGTGCGATCGCACGAGCGATCGTACCCGCCCCCGTCGTTTGTGCGTCACGGTCAATTAGTTGTCCGTGGCACACAAAGTCGTTAAACCGCCGTCACACGTACTTACCTTCCATACGACCTCGCTGTGGGCGGCGAACATCCACTTCGTGAAGGCGGAGGGACGTTCAACGTCACAGCGACGTCACACAGCGGCCGGCCAATAGAAGCGGAGGGGCGGAGATGAGCGGGACGTAACCTCCCGCCCATCTCCTTCCTTCAGCATTGCCGGCGGGACGCAGGTAAGCTGTGTTCATCGTTCCTGGGGTGTCACACTGAGCGATGTGTGCTACCCCGGGTACAATGAACAACCAGCGCAAAGAAGAATAAACAATTTTTTAAAAATAAACGACGTGTAAACGGTACACGATTTTTACCCGATTTGCGATCGTTCGGAGTCGCTCATAGGTGTCACATGGGAAGACGTCACAAACGATGCCAGATGTGCGTCACGAAAACCGTGACCCCGACGACATATCGCCCAATAGATCGTCTTGTGTGACGCCCGCATTAGGATAAGTCATCAATGTCTGATCGGTAAGGGTCTGACACCCCGCACCCCCGTTGACTAGCTGTTCCCTGTCCAATCGGTGGCAGCAGGCAGCCGAAAATGCTCAGCTCCAGCGCTGCTCCGTCATCTGATAGTGGCCGCGGCCAGGTACTGCACATCCGCCTCCCATTCTAATCAATAGGAGGCAGCTGCTATCAGAAGACAGAGCAGCTCCGGAACTGAGCATTGCTGCTTGCTACCGCCACCGGGACTGAGAACAGTTGATTGAAGGGGGTGCCGGGTGTCGGACCCCTGGCCAATCAGACTTTGATGACCTATCTTAAGTATAGGCCATCGATGTAAAAGTAGTGGACAGCACTCTCTGACAGCTGAATAGCAAAGGAAGAGGTGCGAGGACCAATTTCATCAGTCCCCACTGTCTGATCGCTGTGATCGGTCAGTCAATGTGACTGATTGATCAGAGCATGTAGTTGGCAGGAGGTGCTGAAATATCAAAAATTCCAGCATAATTACAACCGGAGCTTTTGATTCCTGTGAAGCATCTATAGGGTTAATAAATAGGGATGATCGAATACCACAAATATTCACCTTTGCGAATATTCACCGAATAGATCGCCACTATTCGACTATTCGCGAATATTCGACGCACAATGTAAGTCTATGGGAAACACAAATAACAATTATTCGGGTTTCCCATAGACTTACATTGCGCATCGAATATTCGCATAGCGGCGACCTATTCGTCAGATATTCGCGAAGGCGAATATTTTGATATTCGATCATCCCTATTAATAAACTAATGTGGTTTTAAGGGGTGCAGTTTTTAAAATGGTCACTTTTGGTTATTTTCCGTCACATAGGCCCCTCAAAGTCAATTCAAATGTCATGTCCCTAAAAAAATTGGATTTGTACATTTTGTTGGAAAAATGATAAATTACTTTTAACTTGCAAACAAAAAAAAAATACCTTTTTCCAAAATGGCGTAAATGTAAAGTAGATATGTGGCAAATTATATTTACTAACTATTTTGCGTGGTATAACTATCTGGTTTAAGGACATAAAAATTCAAAATTTGAAAATTGTGAACTTTTCAAATTATTTGCCAAATTTACAATATTTTTATAAATAAACGCTAATAATATCAAACAAAAATTAAAACTAACATGAAGTACACTGTGTCACAAAAAAAACCTTCTCAGAATCGCTAGGATATGTTATAGATTTCCAGAGTTATTAACTGTAATGTACTAAACCATTATGTCCATGAATATGCAGTGGGATGTAAAAGTTTGGGCACCCTTGATCAAAATTACTGTCATTATGAATAGTTAAGCAAGTTGAAAAGGAAATGATCTCTAAAAGGCATAAAGTTAAAGATGACACATTTCTTTTGTAGTTTAGGAAAAAAAAAATATATATATATTGTCATCTTTTATATTTTTAAAGTAACAAAAACGGAAAATGGCCCAATGCAAAAGTTTGGACACCCTGCATGGTTAGTACCTTTGGCAAGTATCACAGCTTTTAAACGCTTTTTGTTGCAGCCAAGAGTGTATCAGTTCTTGTTTGAGGGATTTTCATCCATTCTTCCTTGGACACGTCTTCCAGTTCTGTGAGATTCCTGGCTCGTCTTGCATGCACTGCTCTTTTGGGGTCTAGCCATAGATTTCCAAAGATATTGAGATCAGGGAACTGTGAGGGCCATTGTAAAACCTTCAACTTGCACCTTTTGAGGTCATCGATTGTGCATTTCGTCATCTGTTTAGCATCATTATCCATTTGTAGACACCAATCTCTTTTCATCTTCAGCTTTTTTAAGGCTGCTTTACACGCAGCGACATCGCTAACGATATCGCTGGTGAAAGCACCCGCCCCCGTCGGTTGTGTGTCACGGGCAAATCGCTGTCCGTCGTGCACAACATCGCTAGGACCCGTCACACGGACTTACCTGCCTAGCGACGTCGCTGTGATCGGCAAACCGCCTCCTTTCTAAGGGGGCTTTTCGTGCGGCGTCACAGCGACGTCACGCGGCAGCCGTCCAATAGAAGCGGAGGGGCGGAGAGCAGCCGAAAGTAAGACACGCCCACCTCGTTGCTGCAGGACACAGGTACGGTGTTGTTCGTCGTTCCTGCGGTGTCACACGGAGTCATGTGTGCAGCCTCAGGAATGACGAACAACCTGCGCCCTGCAACAGCAACGATATTTGGGATTTGAACGACGTGTCAACGATCAACGATAAGGTGAGTAATTTTGATCGTTAACGGTCGTTCGTGCGTTTCACATGCAACAACATCGCTAACGAGGCCGGATGTGCGTCACGAATTCCAAGACCCCAATGACATCTCGTTAGCGATGTCATTGCGTGTAAAGCCCCCTTTACAGATGGTGTTATGTTTACATCAAGAATTTGTTGATTTGTTGATCCACCACCATGCTTAATGGTTGGCATGGTATTCTTTTCCTGAGATTCTGTGCCGTTTTTTCTCCACACATACCTTTGATTATTGTGACCAAAGAAATCTATTTTAACCTCATTGTTCCACAGGACTTGTTTCCAAAATGTATCAGTCTTGGTTAGATGTTCTTTTTCATACTTCTGACCCTGAATTTTATGGTGAGGACACAGGAGAGGTTTTCTTCTGAGGAATCTTCCATGAAAGCCACATTTGTGCCAGTGTCTCTGAACAATAGAGCAATGTACCACAACTCCAAAGTCTGCTAAATCCTCCTGAAGGTCTTTTGCAGTCACAGAAATTTACCTTGGTCTTCCAGACCTAATCCTGGCCTCCACTGATAACTGCCAATTCAACCTAAGCAAAAGGCAACTTGAAAATGCTTTGCTATCTTCTTATAGTCTTCTCCTGCTTTGTAGGCCTCCACCATTTTCAGAGCGCTAGGCAGCTGCTTAGAGGAATGCGAACCCATGAGCTCTCTGCGCAGGCACAAGATCATGAGAGAGCTCATAGGTTCGAGCAAGCGCGCCTATGCTTTCGGCTCTGCCCGCAATAGGGCAGAGCAAAGTGCGCCTGCATGAGCCAGGAATGACTGAGCAGGCACGCGAGTTTTCCCAGTACATGGAGGATGACGGAGGCGTCATCCACGTCAATCCTCAAAGCAGGACTGCAATCAGCAGCAGGAGGTGGGGGGGCAGGAGACGAAAAATAGCACGCCCATCCGACCAGAACAGGTGATCTGCATATGTGGCGGCAAATTTTATAACTGTATTTCTGGGGTCTGCAAGGGGAGTCAGGGAACAAGTTGCACCTTCATAGAACGAACCCCAGGAGCTGCAGAAGGGGATACTTTAGGGTCAATACTGAAAAAAACTGGTGACAATTTCCTTTTAAGTGTTCACAATAACAGAAATTTTTACCATGGGTGCCCAAACTTTTGCATGCCACTATAATTGACATCAACGGATCTGGTTACTATTTACACACGCCACGTTGTAAGAACCAGAATAAAAAATGTCATCATCAGAACTTCTCTATAGTCAGGCTTGGCCTTGTAACTTCAAGTGATCAGATAAGACATAATTTTTCAACCAGACCTTGATCGATATGACACTGAGAAGGGGATGTTTCATGGCGGCTTCAATCCCTATGGACAGCATACGGGGCTCATAGAAGTTATCACACCATAATATACGTACAGTATATTCCCTCACAGCATATAGCGCTGGCACGAGTTTTATACTTTAATATTAATAAATGTATATTTACAAATGTTAATATCTCCAGAAATAAGGCTTGAAATGTAACGAATCGTTGACGATTAACAGTCGTTTTAATTTTTATGTCATAAATAGTGCGCATGAAAAGAAACAACTTTGTAATATATCTTATTAGAGAAATCTGTTTTTTTCTCCTCCTTCAGTCTCATTTCATGGGTAAAATCCTCATTCAGTGAAGACAGATTGTCTCAATAATGAGATAGGAAACGTTAAAATCCTGCGTAGAGTTGAGGAGCTACAGACACAGACTTTTTGCTACACGTTTTGATGAAGTTTTCCATAGAACGTTATGAGCACCAACTGTCATCTCCTATCTCAGACAACGGAAAATGTATGTTCACTGAAAACAGATTATATTTATGAACTGCAAATTTTTGAGAATGAAAGATCAATCTAGGAGGAACTAAGCAGATTGCTCCAATATGATACAGTCATATGAAAAAGTTTGGGCACCCCTATTAATGTTAACCTTTTTTCTTTATAACAATTTGGGGTTTTGCAACAGCTATTTCATTTTCATATATCTAATAACTGATGGACTGAGTAATATTTCTGGATTGAAATGAGGTTTATTGTACTAACAGAAAATGTGTAATCCACATTTAAACAAAATTTGACCGGTGCAAAAGTATGGGCACCCTTATCAATTTCTTGATTTGAACACTCCTAACTACTTTTTACTGACTTACTAAAGCACTAAATTGGTTTTGTAACCTCATTGAGCTTTGAACTTCATAGGCAGGTGTATCCAATCATGAGAAAAGGTATTTAAGGTGGCCACTTGCAAGTTGTTCTCCTATTTGAATCTCCTATGAAGAGAGGCATCATGGGCTCCTCAAAACAACTCTCAAATGATCTGAAAACAAAGCTTATTCACCATAGTTGTTCAGGGGAAGGATACAAAAAATTGTCTCAGAGATTTAAACTGTCAGTTTCCACTGTGAGGAACATAGTAAGGAAATGGAAGAACACAGGTACAGTTCTTGGTAAGCCCAGAAGTGGCAGGCCAAGAGAAATATCAGAACGGCAGAGAAGAAGAATGGTGAGAACAATCAAGGACAATCCACAGACCACCTCCAAAGACCTGCAGCATCATCTTGCTGCAGATGGTGTCAATGTGCATCGGTCAACAATACAGTGCACGTTGCACAAGGAGAAGCTGTATGGGAGAGTGATGCAAAAGAAGCCGTTTCTGCAAGCACGCCACAAACAGAGTCGCCTGAGGTATGCAAAAGCACATTTGGACAAGCCAGTTACATTTTGGAAGAAGGTCCTGTGGACTGATGAAGCAAAGATTGAGTTGTTTGGTCATACAAAAAGGCGTTATGCATGGAGGCAAAAAAACACGGCATTACAAGAAAAGCACTTGCTACCCACAGTAAAAATTGGTGGAGGTTCCATCATGCTTTGGGGCTGTGTGGACAATGCCAGCATCGGGAATCTTGTTAAAGTTGATGGTCGCATGGATTCAACTCAGTATCTGCAGATTCTTGACAATAATGTGCAAGATTCAGTGACAAAGTTGAAGTTACGCAGGGGATGGATATTTCAGCAAGACAATGATCCAAAACACCGCTCCAAATCTACTCAGGCATTCATGCAGAGCAACAATTACAATGTTCTGGAATGGCCATCCCAGTCCCCAGACCTGAATATCATTGAAAATCTGTGGGATGATTTGAAGCATGCTGTCCATGCTCGGCAACCATCAAACTTAACTGGAATTGTTTTGTAAACAGGAATGGTCAAATATACCTTCATCCAGGATCCAGGAACTCATTAAAAGCTACAGGAAGCGACTAGAGGCTGTGATTTTTGCAAAAGGAGGATCTACAAAATATTAATGTCACTTTTATGTTGAGGTGCCCATACTTTTGCTCTGGTCAAATTTTGTTTAAATGCGGATTGTACATTTTCTGTTAGTACAATAAACCTCATTTCAATCCAGAAATATTACTCAGTCCATCAGTTATTAGATATATGAAACTGAAATAGCTGTTGCAAAAACCCAAATTGTTATCAAGAAAAAAGGTTAACATTAATAGGGGTGCCCAAACTTTTTCATATGACTGTATATGACAAAATTTCTTATTTCTTTTCATTTGTACTATTGATTTCAGAAAAAAGAAGTACACATGAAAATAAGAAAGTTTCTAACATATTGTATTAGAGAAATCTGATTTTTTTCTCCTCCCGGACTGATAATTCATTCTCAAAATATTCAATGACCTGAACTCCACAGCCTCGTATATGCATATTAGGACAAAATGGACTATGAAAGTTGGATGTATGAAGCTAGTCCAATCGTTCCCTAAATCCGTAGTGGTCCTCCTTCGCTCGGTGAAATGGTTGTCCGTTTATGATGCTACGGTAACACCATGAAAGTGCAAAGAGCTCGTCCTTCTCACACAAGGGAGTATATTGCATATCATGACTGACGGAAGATATGGATCGCTTGCACATCCCATCTATTAATAGCTGCCCCCCTCAAATTACCGATATACAACTTCCAATGTGACCAATGGGACAGAAAAGTCGGTAGTGATAGTATCACGACAGCCAAGATCATGGAATACCTCTAAATCCATTAGTTTGTGTAGGTTGTAGGAGTCATTAGCGACTATAGAAAGATACAATGCCAACTGAATTTACAAGCTGGGGAAATGGGCATGATGGAAGTGGGAGATTGTTGGAGGAAGGAGAGAAGAATAGTCTTGGGAACGGAGGTAAATGGTGGTTTGTACTGGAAGGAAGCTGTGCAGGGCAGGGGTAGGGTGGGAATGGTGGAAGAAACTGTTGACTTGGACTTCTTGGACAGTTGTGAGTGCTACATCCTCTGGCCTCAGAACTTCCCGGCGGCTGCTGCTTCTTCCACTTAGTTCTTCTATTTTGGAACCAGATCTTGACTTGGGTCTCTGTTAGGTGCAGGTTCAATGCCAGACTTAACCTCTCACACACCGACAGGTAGCGGCTGCTGCGGAACCGGCTCTCCAATGCCACCAGTTGCTCATAAGTAAATGCAGTACGGGCTCGCCTGGGCTTGGAGCTGGCCACGGGAGGGCTGAGGTCTTTCTGAGCCTCCTCACTTACTGAATCTTCTTCCTCTGATTCCTTTATTCTATAGGCAGTAGATGATCCAACGTCATTTCCAGGTCCAGGTTCAATGTCCACAGCGGAGAAGTTCTCATCTGTCATTCATTGAAAAAAGAAATAGAAAAAAGTGGACAACCATAAGTATAATTCTGGAAATTACAGAAGTGCGAATGTTCCACCCAAAAATTCTGCATCACTTAATGTAAATGAACAAACATTTTATAACAGTAAGAATGTATATAAAGCATAATAAAAGCATTAATGTTCCAAAAAGCTACTGCTGCATTAATATCACGTATATTCTAGATTAGAGAAGCTTCTGCTTCTATTCAAGCTCCAGCATGTCATTGCTAGGGGTGTAATTTCACAAAATGAAGCCGATTTTCCCATAAATCATAAATTAAAACCACATCCCAAACTACATTCTGCTGATTTTCACTGCATTATATATATATATATATATATATATATATATATATATATATATATATATACATACACACAGTGGAACCTTGGTTCCGGGACTATGCTCTTAAACCAAGTTACTCTTACATCAAAGTGAATTTTCCCATAGGAAACAATTGAAACGCAGACAATTTGTTCCACAACCCAAAAATATTTACTGTATTTATACAAACTTATTACAGTGATACAAAATAATGTCCTGTATTCATATAAAATTATTACAGTACACTAATACACAATACTGTACATGAAAAACACATAAAGCAAATTAAACTGCCCTTTTGCTTACAATAGAATTGTTGGTGTGTGAGAGGTACAGTATAAGCAATGTGCTGCACTGGTTAGCAGAAAGAAAGTACAATACTATATCCACAAATGCAAATTGATAAACATGCTATATAGTATACACTGTACTGTACTTGTGCAGAGTTACATATTATGTATATTTATTTTTTATTTTATTTTTTTTTATTATTTTTTTTGTGAAAATGTTTTTTTGAGAAATATTTTTTTTTTTGTGGTGCAAATGTTATTGAATTACCTTCCCTTTTTCTGCACGTTTTCTCCTATGTGTTTGGGTTAAATTTACCATTGTTCTATGTTGAGAACCGCTTACTGATTACTTGTCTGACTTTTTTCATTGATGTGATGTCATATCCTTTTTACACACCTTTTCCCTTTAAATCCCCACTCTGTTGTTTGTAACATTATGGATTGGGACTAAGAGCGGTGAACGCTCGAAACGCGTACCATATAACATTCCCATCATCTCCATGGGGATTTTTATTGCTTGGGATGTGATTTCATCACCTTTTTAATGCATATCCAATAAAGACCATTTTATATTATTTGGACGTGGATGCTGGAATCTTCTTACATAGTTACATAGTTACATAGTTACTAAGGTTGAAAAAAGACCTAGATCCATCTAGTTCAACCTTCCTCCACCAGTTCTACACCTGGTCACCAAGTCATTTATAACCAACAATGTTTTGTGTACTGAGGAAATCATCCAGCCCCTTTTTGAAAGCTGTTATAGTGTCTGCCATTACTACCTCTTGTGGTCGGCATTCCACAGTCTGACTGCTCTAACTGTAAAGAACCCTTTCCTATTTAGCTGCCGGAATCGCTTTTCTTCCACTCGCAGTGAGTGCCCCCTGGTCCTTAGTATTGTCTTTGGAAGAAATAAGTCATGTGCCATTCCTTTATATTGACCACACATGTATTTATACATATAAATGAGATCTCCTCTGAGACGTCTTTTTTCTAAGCTAAACATATCTAACTTTTTCAACCTGTCATCATACGGGTGGCCTCCATTACTCATCATACGGGCGGCCTCCATTACTCATCATACGGGCGGCCTCCATTACTCATCATACGGGCGGCCTCCATTACTCATCATACGGGCGGCCTCCATTACTCATCATACGGGCGGCCTCCATTACTCATCATACGGGCGGCCTCCATTACTCATCATACGGGCGGCCTCCATTCCTTGTAGTAGTCTAGTTGCCCGCCTGTGAACTGACTCTAACTTCTGAATGTCCTTTTTAAAATGTGGAGCCCAAAACTGAATCCCATATTCCAGATGTGGCCTTACAAGTGATTTATAGAGGGGTAACAATACGTTGGGATCACGGGATCTAATCTCTCTTTTTATACACCCTAGAATCTTGTTTGCTTTAGCAGCTGCTACCTGACATTGAGTGCTGCTGCTCAGCTTATTTGTAATGAGAATACCCAAGTCCTTCTCCTGTTCTGTAGTCCCGAGTTTACTTCCATTTAATGTATACACAGCTATAGGATTACTCCGTCCTAGGTGCATCACTTTACATTTATCAACATTAAATCTCATTTGCCAAGTATCTGCCCATTCTGACATCTTATCCAGATCTTTTTGTAATATTATACTATCAAGTTCAGTTTTTAATATCCTACATAGTTTGGTGTCATCAGCAAAGACTGACACTTTACTATCAATTCCATCCACAAGGTCATTAATAAAGAGATTAAAAAGAATTGGTCCTAGCACAGATCCCTGCGGCACCCCACTGCTGACTATAGCCCAATAAGAGAATATACCATTTATGACTACTCTTTGTTTCCTATCTTTTAGCCAATTCCTTACCCAGTTGCATATAGTTTCCCCCAGTCCTTGCTTCTGGAGCTTTAGTATAAGGCTATTATGTGGTACAGTATCAAATTCTTCTCGGTTTGGAATCTTCAGCCTGGCCGGCTTACTTCCCGTGCACCTGTCCTCCATTCAAGTCTCCATCAGAGTGGGTGAGCTGACCTTTTCCTTTCCTCAGTTTATTGTACTGTACAATGGTATACTGTAAACAGTACATATGTACAGAAAGTTACCTCCAGAGCAGGTCAGAGCACGGTGAAAAGACAGAACCGGAAGTGTGCATGGTGAGTATTTGCTCTTTTTGCAATTTATATATATATATAGATATATATATCTATATATATAATTGCCTTATTCTGTCTGTCTGTCTGTCTGTGTGTCATGCTTCAAAATTGTGTCCTTACGGTGACACAAAGCTGATTGGCCGCTGGGCTCGCCATGGCCCCGCCCCCCCACACCGATTGGCCGCTCGCCCAGGCTGCGCCCCCACACGGATTGGCCAGCCGCTCGCCCAGGCTCCGCCCCCCCCACAGATTGGCCTCTCGCCCCGGCACCCTGCAGGCATTGGCAATTCGGCCACGCCACGCCCCGCCCCCCTCACGCAACGCACGTTAGCTCTGGCCCCGCCCACCTCCCCCCGCGCATTCCCCGAACTGACACGGCTGTCACGGAGGTGAGTACTGTACTCCCCCCCCCCCCTCTCCCCCCCGCGCATTCCCCGAACTGACACGGCTGTCACGGAGGTGAGTACTGTACTCCCCCCCCCCCCCCGTCCCCCATCCCCCGCTCGCACGGGAGTGGTGTGGGCTCACGTTGGCATGGTTACAAGCGCATCAAGGTCCTGCAGCGGCGGAGCATTCACACGCACACGCATAACAGCACACACACACACATACACACACATCAGATCACACTCACTCTCACACACACCTCACACACACCTCACATCGCATCCACACACTCACAGCATCCGGCGATATCGCTTGCTTCTCGGCCTCGATACTGTGCTGTTGTGACCTTCCAGGACCTGACGGAGGATCACATGGCCAGAGGCATGTGGTATCTCCGGATGTTGTGAGTGTGAGCGCGTATGTGCGATATCGTCAGTGTCTGTGTGTGTGAGTGTATGCGATCGGGTGTGTGTGAGTGGATGCGATCGGGTGTGTGTGAGTGGATGCGATCGGGTGTGTGTGAGTGGATGCGATCGGGTGTGTGTGAGTGGATGCGATCGGGTGTGTGAGTGTCGGCAGAGGAGCACGGCGTGCTGGAGGAAGCTGGGAGCAGAGAGGCTGATCATGGGGAAGGCTGGGAGGGGGAGGCTGATGCTGGGGGAGACTGGGAGGGGAAGGCTAATGCTTAAGGAGGCTGGGAGGGGGAGGCTGGGAGGAAGGAGGCTGGGAGGACAGAGGCTGATCCTGGGGAAGGCTGGGAAGGGGAAGCTGATGCTGAGGGAGGCTGGAAGGAGAGAGGCTGATGCTGGGGGAGGCTGAAAGGAGAGAGGCTGAGGCTGGGAGGAGAGAGGCTGATGCTGGGAGGAGAGAGGCTGATGCTGGGGAAGGCTGATGCTGAGGGAGGCTGGGAGGGGAAAGCTGATGCTGGGGAAGGCTGGGAGGACGGAGGCTGGGAGGAGAGAGGCTGATCCTGGGGAAGGCTGGGAGAGGGAGGCTGATGCTGGGGGAGGCTGGAAGGAGAGAGGCTGATGCTGGGGGAGGCTGGGAGGAGAGAGGCTGATGCTGGGGAACGCTGGGAGGAGAGAGGCTGATGCTGGGGACAGAGAGGAGAGGCTGATGCTGGGAGGAGAGAGGCTGATGCTGGGATGAGAGAGGCTGATGCTGGGAGGGGGAGGCTGATGCTGGGGGAGGCTGGGACGAGGGAGGCTGATGCTGGTGGAGGCTGATGCTTGGGGAGGCTGATGCTGGGGGAGGCTGGAAGGAAAGAGGCTGATGCTGGTGGAGGCTGATGCTTGGGGAGGCTGATGCTGGGTGAGACTGGGAGGGGAAGGCTGATGCTGAGGGAGGCTGGGAGGGGGAGGCTGGGAGGAAGGAGGCTGGGAGGAGAGAGGCTGATCCTGGGGAAGGCTGGGAACGGGAGGCTGATGCTGAGGGAGGCTGGAAGGAGAGAGGCTGATGCTGGGGGAGGCTGGAAGGAGAGAGGCTGATGCTGGTGGAGGCTGATGCTTGGGGAGGCTGATGCTGGGGGAGACTGGGAGCGGAAGGCTGATGCTGAGGGAGGCTGGGAGGGGGAGGCTGGGAGGAAGGAGGCTGGGAGGAGAGAGGCTGATCCTGGGGAAGGCTGGGAAGGAGAGGCTGATGCTGAGGGAGGCTGGAAGGAGAGAGGCTGATGCTGGGGGAGGCTGGAAGGAGAGAGGCTGAGGCTGGGAGGAGAGAGGCTGATGCTGGGGAAGGCTGATGCTGAAGGAGGCTGGGAGGGGAAAGCTGATGCTGGGGAAGGCTGGGAGGACGGAGGCTGGGAGGAGAGAGGCTGATCCTGGGGAAGGCTGGGAGAGGGAGGCTGATGCCGGAGGAGGCTGGAAGGAGAGAGGCTGATGCTGGCGGAGGCTGATGCTGGGGGAGGCTGGAAGGAGAGAGGCTGATGCTGGTGGAGGCTGATGCTTGGGGAGGCTGGGAGAGGGAGGCTGATGCTGAGGGAGGCTGGGAGGAGGGAGGCTGGGAGAGGTAGGCTGAGAGAAGAGAGGCTGATGCTGGGGGAGGCTGATGCTGGGGGAGGCTGGGAGAGGGAGGCTGATGCTGGGGGAGGGTGGGAGGAGGGAGGCTGGGAGGAGAGAGGCTGATGCTGGGGAAGGCTGGGAGGAGAGAGGCTGATGCTGGGGACAGAGAGGAGAGGCTGATGCTGGGAGGAGAGAGGCTGATGCTGGGAGGAGAGAGGCTGATGCTAGGATGAGAGAGGCTGATGCTGGGAGGAGAGAGGCTGATGCTGGGAGGAGAGAGGCTGATGCTGGGGGCAGAGAAGCTGATGCTGGGGGCAGAGAGGCTGATGCTGGTGCAGCATGGGGGATGGAGCACGATGGGGGGGTGCGCAGCATCGGGGATGGAGCATGATGGGGGGGGTGCGCAGCATCGGGGATGGAGAACGATGGGGAGTGCGGAGTATGGCGGATGGAGCACGTTTGGGAGTGCGCAGCATGGCGGATGGAGCACGTTTGGGAGTGCGCAGCATGGCGGATGGAGCACGTTTGGGAGTGCGCAGCATGGGAGATGGAGCACGATGGGGGGTGCGCAGCATAGGGGATGGAGCACGATGGGGAGTGCGCTGCATGGGGGATGGAGCACGATGGGGAGTGCGCTGCATGGGGGATGGAGCACGTTTGGGAGTGCGCACCTCCCCCCAACACACACACACACACACGCGCGCGCGCACTGCACAACACACCACACACACACACACACTGGGAACCACAAACAACTGCCCTACACAGACACCCACACACACAGACAACGCTGCACACACACAACAACCAACACACAAACACCGCGGCACACACAAATATACGCACATACCGCACAACACACACATTGCACAAAACATACCTCCCCCCAAAACACACCACACACACACAAACCGTGCAACACACACACACAACGCTACAGACACACAGCGCTCCACAAACAACGCAACACACGCAACACACATACAACACCGCTCTCACCCCCCGTCACACCCAGACAACACCCAGAACATGTACAGCCCCTACACAAACACTTGGTAACTACACACAACAACATCTATATATATATCTATATATATATATATATATATATATATATATATATATAACAAAAATCATACATGAACTACACAATACGTAAATTCTAGAATACCCGATGCGTAGAATCGGGCCACCTTCTAGTATATACGGTATATATATATACAGTACAGACCAAAAGTTTGGACACACCTTCTCATTCAAAGAGTTTTCTTTATTTTTCATGACTCACATTGCAGGCATCAAAACTATGAATTAACACATGTGTAATGAAATACTTAACAAAAAAGTGTGAAACAACTGAAAATATGTCTTATATTCTAGGCTCTTCCAAGTAGCCATCTTTTGCTTTGATTACTGCTTTGCACACTCTTGGCATTCTCTTGATGAGCTTCAAGAGGCAGTCACCGGAAATGGTTTTCCAACAGTCTTGAAGGAGTTCCCAGAGACTCTCCTTCTTAGGCAAGTTTCACACTTGCGTTCAGCGCATTCCGTCACTATGGAGAATAGCGCAGTCCGTTAACGCACTGCGCTATTCTCCATAGACTTGTATGGACGACGCACTGTAACGCAAGTGTCTGCGTTGCATCCGCTGGACGACGCAGCGTCGTTATTTTGACGCTGCGTCGGGCGGATGGAACGCAGCATGTAACGTTTTTCTGCGCTTGGCGGAGTGTCAAAAAAACGCAACCTGCAGGAATCCGTTAGGCGTCCGTTGTTTTTATAATGGACGCCTATGGTGGCGGATTCCGTTAGAATGCGTCATTTGACGGATTCCGTTAACGCAGCTGTCTTTACACAACTGCGCATGCTCAGATGTGTAAAGTCAAGGAAAAAAATCTACAACGGATTGCGTTATTTTGTACGATCTGTAGCATGCGTTGTGCCACTATATGCAACGCATCCGTTGCATGCGTCACACAACACAATGCTACGGATCCCGTCCAACGCAAGTGTGAAACTAGCCTAAGTCAAATAGCCCACACAGCCTGGAGGTGTGTTTGGGGTCATTGTCCTGTTGAAAAATAAATTATGGTCCAACTAAACGCAAACCAGATGGAATAGCACGCCGCTGCAAGATGCTGTGGTAGTCATGCTATTTCTGTATGCCTTCAATTTTGAATAAATCCCCCACAGTGTCACCAGCAAAGCACCCCCACACCATCACACCTCCTCCTCCATGCTTCACGGTGGGAACCAGCCACGTAGAGTCCATCCATTCACCTTTTCTGCGTCGCACAAAGACACGGTGGTTGGATCCAAAGATCTCAATTTTGGACTCATCAGACCAAAGTACAGATTTCCACTGGTCTAATGTCCATTCCTTGTGTTCTTTAGCCCAAACAAGTCTCTTCTGCTTGTTGCCTGTCCTTAGCAGTGGTTTCCTAGCAGCTATTTTACCATGAAGGCCTGCTGCACAAAGTCTCCTATTAACAGTTGTTCTAGAGATGTGTCTGCTGCTAGAACTCTGTGTGGCATTGACCTGGTCTCTAATCTGAGCTGCGGTTAACCTGCGATTTCTGAGGCTGGTGACTTGGATAAACTTATCCTCCGCAGCAGAGGTGACTCTTGGTCTTCCTTTCCTGGGGCAGTCCTCATGCAAGCCGGTTTCTTTTGTAGCATTTGATGGTTTTTGCCACTGCACTTGGGGGACACATTCAAAGTTTTCCCAATTTGTCGGACCGACTGACCTTTGTTTCTTAAAGTAATTATGGCCACTCGTTTTTCTTTACTTAGCTGCTTTGTTCTTGGCATGATACAAATTCTAACAGTCTATTCAGTAGGACTATCAGCTGTGTATCCACCAGACTTCTGCACAACACAACTGATGGTCCCAACCCCATTTATACAGTAAGGCAAGAAATCCCACTTATTAAACCTGACAGGGCACATCTGTGATGTGAGGACCAAATCCGGTGACTACCTCTTAAAGCTCATCAAGAGTGTGCAAAGCAGTAATCAAAGCAAAAGGTGGCTACTTTGAAGAACCTAGAATAGAAAACATATTTTCAGTTGTTTCACACTTTTTTGTTAAGTATTTCATTCCACATGTGAATTGTCTCTCCAGTAAAGGAGACAAACTCTAGCACAGCGCCACCTATTGGAAGTAGCGATCCTAAAAGTCACAAGTGGATTTTCGACAATCCTTTGCAATATGACTCAGGATATATAAGCCAGATCAGAATCCCAATTTGCAGACACGGTGTTTCGGGGTGCTTGCCCCTCGTCAGTGCAAAGTATGGGGGTGTCTGATCTGGCTCATGAGAAAGCTATGTGGGGACCACGGGGGAACACTATTCTCCTTAAGGAGACTTTGCAAGCCAGTCTGGCTGCCAGGTAAGGGGACTTATAGCTGCAATGCCCCTCTGGGAAATATTCAAATTGTCTCTCCAGTAAAGGAGACAAACTCTAGCACAGCGCCACCTATTGGAAGTAGCGATCCTAAAAGTCACAAGTGGATTTTCGACAATCCTTTGCAATATGACTCAGGATATATAAGCCAGATCAGAATCCCAATTTGCAGACACGGTGTTTCGGGGTGCTTGCCCCTCGTCAGTGCAAAGTATGGGGGTGTCTGATCTGGCTCATGAGAAAGCTATGTGGGGACCACGGGGGAACACTATTCTCCTTAAGGAGACTTTGCAAGCCAGTCTGGCTGCCAGGTAAGGGGACTTATAGCTGCAATGCCCCTCTGGGAAATATTCAAATTGTCTCTCCAGTAAAGGAGACAAACTCTAGCACAGCGCCACCTATTGGAAGTAGCGATCCTAAAAGTCACAAGTGGATTTTCGACAATCCTTTGCAATATGACTCAGGATATATAAGCCAGATCAGAATCCCAATTTGCAGACACGGTGTTTCGGGGTGCTTGCCCCTCGTCAGTGCAAAGTATGGGGGTGTCTGATCTGGCTCATGAGAAAGCTATGTGGGGACCACGGGGGAACACTATTCTCCTTAAGGAGACTTTGCAAGCCAGTCTGGCTGCCAGGTAAGGGGACTTATAGCTGCAATGCCCCTCTGGGAAATATTCAAATTGTCTCTCCAGTAAAGGAGACAAACTCTAGCACAGCGCCACCTATTGGAAGTAGCGATCCTAAAAGTCACAAGTGGATTTTCGACAATCCTTTGCAATATGACTCAGGATATATAAGCCAGATCAGAATCCCAATTTGCAGACACGGTGTTTCGGGGTGCTTGCCCCTCGTCAGTGCAAAGTATGGGGGTGTCTGATCTGGCTCATGAGAAAGCTATGTGGGGACCACGGGGGAACACTATTCTCCTTAAGGAGACTTTGCAAGCCAGTCTGGCTGCCAGGTAAGGGGACTTATAGCTGCAATGCCCCTCTGGGAAATATTCAAATTGTCTCTCCAGTAAAGGAGACAAACTCTAGCACAGCGCCACCTATTGGAAGTAGCGATCCTAAAAGTCACAAGTGGATTTTCGACAATCCTTTGCAATATGACTCAGGATATATAAGCCAGATCAGAATCCCAATTTGCAGACACGGTGTTTCGGGGTGCTTGCCCCTCGTCAGTGCAAAGTATGGGGGTGTCTGATCTGGCTCATGAGAAAGCTATGTGGGGACCACGGGGGAACACTATTCTCCTTAAGGAGACTTTGCAAGCCAGTCTGGCTGCCAGGTAAGGGGACTTATAGCTGCAATGCCCCTCTGGGAAATATTCAAATTGTCTCTCCAGTAAAGGAGACAAACTCTAGCACAGCGCCACCTATTGGAAGTAGCGATCCTAAAAGTCACAAGTGGATTTTCGACAATCCTTTGCAATATGACTCAGGATATATAAGCCAGATCAGAATCCCAATTTGCAGACACGGTGTTTCGGGGTGCTTGCCCCTCGTCAGTGCAAAGTATGGGGGTGTCTGATCTGGCTCATGAGAAAGCTATGTGGGGACCACGGGGGAACACTATTCTCCTTAAGGAGACTTTGCAAGCCAGTCTGGCTGCCAGGTAAGGGGACTTATAGCTGCAATGCCCCTCTGGGAAATATTCAAATTGTCTCTCCAGTAAAGGAGACAAACTCTAGCACAGCGCCACCTATTGGAAGTAGCGATCCTAAAAGTCACAAGTGGATTTTCGACAATCCTTTGCAATATGACTCAGGATATATAAGCCAGATCAGAATCCCAATTTGCAGACACGGTGTTTCGGGGTGCTTGCCCCTCGTCAGTGCAAAGTATGGGGGTGTCTGATCTGGCTCATGAGAAAGCTATGTGGGGACCACGGGGGAACACTATTCTCCTTAAGGAGACTTTGCAAGCCAGTCTGGCTGCCAGGTAAGGGGACTTATAGCTGCAATGCCCCTCTGGGAAATATTCAAATTGTCTCTCCAGTAAAGGAGACAAACTCTAGCACAGCGCCACCTATTGGAAGTAGCGATCCTAAAAGTCACAAGTGGATTTTCGACAATCCTTTGCAATATGACTCAGGATATATAAGCCAGATCAGAATCCCAATTTGCAGACACGGTGTTTCGGGGTGCTTGCCCCTCGTCAGTGCAAAGTATGGGGGTGTCTGATCTGGCTCATGAGAAAGCTATGTGGGGACCACGGGGGAACACTATTCTCCTTAAGGAGACTTTGCAAGCCAGTCTGGCTGCCAGGTAAGGGGACTTATAGCTGCAATGCCCCTCTGGGAAATATTCAAATTGTCTCTCCAGTAAAGGAGACAAACTCTAGCACAGCGCCACCTATTGGAAGTAGCGATCCTAAAAGTCACAAGTGGATTTTCGACAATCCTTTGCAATATGACTCAGGATATATAAGCCAGATCAGAATCCCAATTTGCAGACACGGTGTTTCGGGGTGCTTGCCCCTCGTCAGTGCAAAGTATGGGGGTGTCTGATCTGGCTCATGAGAAAGCTATGTGGGGACCACGGGGGAACACTATTCTCCTTAAGGAGACTTTGCAAGCCAGTCTGGCTGCCAGGTAAGGGGACTTATAGCTGCAATGCCCCTCTGGGAAATATTCAAATTGTCTCTCCAGTAAAGGAGACAAACTCTAGCACAGCGCCACCTATTGGAAGTAGCGATCCTAAAAGTCACAAGTGGATTTTCGACAATCCTTTGCAATATGACTCAGGATATATAAGCCAGATCAGAATCCCAATTTGCAGACACGGTGTTTCGGGGTGCTTGCCCCTCGTCAGTGCAAAGTATGGGGGTGTCTGATCTGGCTCATGAGAAAGCTATGTGGGGACCACGGGGGAACACTATTCTCCTTAAGGAGACTTTGCAAGCCAGTCTGGCTGCCAGGTAAGGGGACTTATAGCTGCAATGCCCCTCTGGGAAATATTCAAATTGTCTCTCCAGTAAAGGAGACAAACTCTAGCACAGCGCCACCTATTGGAAGTAGCGATCCTAAAAGTCACAAGTGGATTTTCGACAATCCTTTGCAATATGACTCAGGATATATAAGCCAGATCAGAATCCCAATTTGCAGACACGGTGTTTCGGGGTGCTTGCCCCTCGTCAGTGCAAAGTATGGGGGTGTCTGATCTGGCTCATGAGAAAGCTATGTGGGGACCACGGGGGAACACTATTCTCCTTAAGGAGACTTTGCAAGCCAGTCTGGCTGCCAGGTAAGGGGACTTATAGCTGCAATGCCCCTCTGGGAAATATTCAAATTGTCTCTCCAGTAAAGGAGACAAACTCTAGCACAGCGCCACCTATTGGAAGTAGCGATCCTAAAAGTCACAAGTGGATTTTCGACAATCCTTTGCAATATGACTCAGGATATATAAGCCAGATCAGAATCCCAATTTGCAGACACGGTGTTTCGGGGTGCTTGCCCCTCGTCAGTGCAAAGTATGGGGGTGTCTGATCTGGCTCATGAGAAAGCTATGTGGGGACCACGGGGGAACACTATTCTCCTTAAGGAGAGTTTGCAAGCCAGTCTGGCTGCCAGGTAAGGGGACTTATAGCTGCAATGCCCCTCTGGCAAATATTCAAATTGTCTCTCCAGTAAAGGAGACAAACTCTAGCACAGCGCCACCTATTGGAAGTAGCGATCCTAAAAGTCACAAGTGGATTTTCGACAATCCTTTGCAATATGACTCAGGATATATAAGCCAGATCAGAATCCCAATTTGCAGACACGGTGTTTCGGGGTGCTTGCCCCTCGTCAGTGCAAAGTATGGGGGTGTCTGATCTGGCTCATGAGAAAGCTATGTGGGGACCACGGGGGAACACTATTCTCCTTAAGGAGACTTTGCAAGCCAGTCTGGCTGCCAGGTAAGGGGACTTATAGCTGCAATGCCCCTCTGGGAAATATTCAAATTGTCTCTCCAGTAAAGGAGACAAACTCTAGCACAGCGCCACCTATTGGAAGTAGCGATCCTAAAAGTCACAAGTGGATTTTCGACAATCCTTTGCAATATGACTCAGGATATATAAGCCAGATCAGAATCCCAATTTGCAGACACGGTGTTTCGGGGTGCTTGCCCCTCGTCAGTGCAAAGTATGGGGGTGTCTGATCTGGCTCATGAGAAAGCTATGTGGGGACCACGGGGGAACACTATTCTCCTTAAGGAGACTTTGCAAGCCAGTCTGGCTGCCAGGTAAGGGGACTTATAGCTGCAATGCCCCTCTGGGAAATATTCAAATTGTCTCTCCAGTAAAGGAGACAAACTCTAGCACAGCGCCACCTATTGGAAGTAGCGATCCTAAAAGTCACAAGTGGATTTTCGACAATCCTTTGCAATATGACTCAGGATATATAAGCCAGATCAGAATCCCAATTTGCAGACACGGTGTTTCGGGGTGCTTGCCCCTCGTCAGTGCAAAGTATGGGGGTGTCTGATCTGGCTCATGAGAAAGCTATGTGGGGACCACGGGGGAACACTATTCTCCTTAAGGAGACTTTGCAAGCCAGTCTGGCTGCCAGGTAAGGGGACTTATAGCTGCAATGCCCCTCTGGGAAATATTCAAATTGTCTCTCCAGTAAAGGAGACAAACTCTAGCACAGCGCCACCTATTGGAAGTAGCGATCCTAAAAGTCACAAGTGGATTTTCGACAATCCTTTGCAATATGACTCAGGATATATAAGCCAGATCAGAATCCCAATTTGCAGACACGGTGTTTCGGGGTGCTTGCCCCTCGTCAGTGCAAAGTATGGGGGTGTCTGATCTGGCTCATGAGAAAGCTATGTGGGGACCACGGGGGAACACTATTCTCCTTAAGGAGACTTTGCAAGCCAGTCTGGCTGCCAGGTAAGGGGACTTATAGCTGCAATGCCCCTCTGGGAAATATTCAAATTGTCTCTCCAGTAAAGGAGACAAACTCTAGCACAGCGCCACCTATTGGAAGTAGCGATCCTAAAAGTCACAAGTGGATTTTCGACAATCCTTTGCAATATGACTCAGGATATATAAGCCAGATCAGAATCCCAATTTGCAGACACGGTGTTTCGGGGTGCTTGCCCCTCGTCAGTGCAAAGTATGGGGGTGTCTGATCTGGCTCATGAGAAAGCTATGTGGGGACCACGGGGGAACACTATTCTCCTTAAGGAGACTTTGCAAGCCAGTCTGGCTGCCAGGTAAGGGGACTTATAGCTGCAATGCCCCTCTGGGAAATATTCAAATTGTCTCTCCAGTAAAGGAGACAAACTCTAGCACAGCGCCACCTATTGGAAGTAGCGATCCTAAAAGTCACAAGTGGATTTTCGACAATCCTTTGCAATATGACTCAGGATATATAAGCCAGATCAGAATCCCAATTTGCAGACACGGTGTTTCGGGGTGCTTGCCCCTCGTCAGTGCAAAGTATGGGGGTGTCTGATCTGGCTCATGAGAAAGCTATGTGGGGACCACGGGGGAACACTATTCTCCTTAAGGAGACTTTGCAAGCCAGTCTGGCTGCCAGGTAAGGGGACTTATAGCTGCAATGCCCCTCTGGGAAATATTCAAATTGTCTCTCCAGTAAAGGAGACAAACTCTAGCACAGCGCCACCTATTGGAAGTAGCGATCCTAAAAGTCACAAGTGGATTTTCGACAATCCTTTGCAATATGACTCAGGATATATAAGCCAGATCAGAATCCCAATTTGCAGACACGGTGTTTCGGGGTGCTTGCCCCTCGTCAGTGCAAAGTATGGGGGTGTCTGATCTGGCTCATGAGAAAGCTATGTGGGGACCACGGGGGAACACTATTCTCCTTAAGGAGACTTTGCAAGCCAGTCTGGCTGCCAGGTAAGGGGACTTATAGCTGCAATGCCCCTCTGGGAAATATTCAAATTGTCTCTCCAGTAAAGGAGACAAACTCTAGCACAGCGCCACCTATTGGAAGTAGCGATCCTAAAAGTCACAAGTGGATTTTCGACAATCCTTTGCAATATGACTCAGGATATATAAGCCAGATCAGAATCCCAATTTGCAGACACGGTGTTTCGGGGTGCTTGCCCCTCGTCAGTGCAAAGTATGGGGGTGTCTGATCTGGCTCATGAGAAAGCTATGTGGGGACCACGGGGGAACACTATTCTCCTTAAGGAGACTTTGCAAGCCAGTCTGGCTGTGATAATTCATAGTTTTGATGCCCTCAATGTGAATCTACAATTTTCAGAGTCATGAATATAAGGAAAACTCTTTAAATGAGAAGGTGTGTCCAAACTTTTGGTCTGTACTATATATATGTGTGTATATATATATATATATATGTATATATGTATATGTATACAGTATATATTTGGACATTTCTACCATGCAGTGCTCACTTCCAACACAAGGTGGCGTCCTGAACATCAAGCAGACAGCAGAATACTGGAGCTGTGTGTGCACTGTCAGTGGCAAATTAGGCCACTTTCCATCAGGATCAGTTCAGTTTTGATGCTGCTGAATTTCTGCACCACCTCCGCACCTTAATTTACCTGCAGTTTTTCATTGTGTTTTTATAGCTGCGTTTTTGTCTCTATTTCATTGTGTCATCCTTTAAATAAAGCTGCTTTGCTTTTGAAATTCCCTGGTGTTGACATCATTAGGTGTGGTTATATGCGGTTTTGGTGCATTTCCGCTGCGTACAAGCACCAAAACCGCGTGTGTATCCTTTACCAATGTTTTTTCCACATTTAATGCAAGTCTATTGGGAAATTCATCACTGACAAATGAGCGTTCCCGCAAGAGAAATTGACATGTTGCGAATTGGACTCACGCACTGCAGGTCAGGTTACATAGCATAAAAAAGAAGCGCAGTGGGAAGGAGATTTCTATTAATCCCATCCACTGTGCTTGTACTGTAAAATGCAGAAGAAGCGAAAATAGCTGTGTCCAGAACACGAGTAACATGGAGGCCAATGCTGTAATACAGAGCTATGTGGGGCTCATAAAGTATATTGGGGGCTATGTGAGGGCTCATGCTGTATTTAGGAGGCTATATGGGGCTTATAATTTTTAGGAGGCTATGTGGGGCTCATACTGTATTTAGAGGGACTATATGGGGACTCACCCTGTATATAGAAGGGCTATGTGGGGTCTCACACTGTATATAGGGGGCTATGTGGGGTCTCACACTGTATATAGGGGGCTATGTGGGGTCTCATACTGTACATAGGGGGCTATGTGGAGGCTCACACTGTATATAGGGCCTATGTGGGGATTCATACTGTATTTAGAGGGGCTATATGGGTGTTCACAAGCTACAGTGGGTACAGAAACTGTTCAGACCCCTTTAAATTTTTCACTCTTTGTTTCATTGCAGCCATTTGGTAAATTCAAATAAGTTTATTTTGTTCCCATTAGACTCTGCACCCCATTTTGAAGGAAAACAAAACAGAAATGTAGACATTTTTGCAAATTTATTAAACAAGAGAAACTGAAATATCACATAAGTATTCAGACCCTTTCCTCAGACACTCATATTTAAGTCACATACTGTCCATTTCCTTGTGATCCTCCTTGAGATGGTTCTACTCCTTCATTGGAGACCAGCTGTGTTTAATTCAAGTGATAGGACTTGATTTGGAAATCAAGTGGTCCTAACAAAGCTTCTCATGAGTAAGATCAGACACCCTATACTTTGCACTGACGAAGGGCAAGCACCCTGAAACACCGTGTCTGCAAATTGGGATTCTGATCTGGCATATATCCTAGTTATATGTAAAGGATTGTTAAAAATCCACATTTAACTTTTAGGATCGTTACTTCCAATAGGTGGCGCTGCGCTAGACTTTGTCTCCTGTCCTGGAGAGATAATTTGATTTGGAAAGGCACACACCTGTCTATATAAGACCTCACAGCTCACAGTGCATGTCACACCAAATGAGAATCATGAGGTCAAAGGAACTGCCCAAGGAGCTCAGAGACAGAATTGTGGCAAGGCACAGATCTGGCCAAGGTTACAAAAGAATTTCTGCACAGTGGCCTCCAGAATCCTTAAATGGAAGACGTTTGGGACCACCAGAACTCTTCCTAGACCTGGCCGTCCAGCCAAACTGAGCAATCGTGGGAGAAGAGCCTTGGTGAGAGAGGTAAAGAAGAACCCCAAGATCACTGTGGCTGAGCTCCAGATGCAGTAGGGAGATGGGAGAAAGTTCCACAAAGTCAACTATCACTGCAGCCCTCCACCAGTCGGACCTTTATGGCAGAGTGGCCCGTCGGAAGCCTCTCCTCAGTGCAAGACATATGAAAGCCCGCATAGAGTTTGCAAGAAAACACATGAAAGACTCCCAGAATATGAGAAATAAGATTCTCTGGTCTGATGAGACGAAGATAGAACTGTTTGGTCATAATTCTAAGCAGTATGTGTGGAGAAAACCAGGCACTGCTCATCACCTGCCCAATACAATACCAACAGTGAAACATGGTGGTGGCAGCATCATGCTCTGGGGGTGTTTTTCAGCTGCAGGGACAGGACAACTGGTTGCAATTGAAGGAAAGATGAATGCGGCCACGTACAGAGATATCCTGGAAGAAAACATCTTCCAGAGTGCTCTGGACCTCAGACTTAGCCGAAGGATCACCTTCCAACAAGACAATGACCCTAAGCACACAGCTAAAATAACAAAGGAGTGGCTTCAGAACAACTCTGTGACCATTCTTTACTGGCCCAGCCAGAGCCCTGACCTAAACCCAATTGAGCATCTCTGGAGAGACCTGAAAATGGCTGTCCACCAACGTTCACCATCCAACCTGACGGAAGTGGAGAGGTTCTGCAAGGAAGAAGGAAGAATGGCAGGGGATCCCCAAATCCAGGATCGCAAGAAGACTCATGGCTGTACTGGCTCAAAAGGAGGTTGCTTCAACTAAATACTGAGCAAAGGGTCTGTGTATGTATGTGTGTATGTTCGGGATTGGCATCTGCCCGTTGCAGCTACAGCCACAAAATTTTGCACACTCACATGTCTGGACCCAGAGAGCGTCATAGGCTATGTTGTGAGGTGAAATTTTAACCCCGCGCGTTCCAATTTACCAGTCAATTTTGCCCCTATCTACATAATCGGGAAAAAGTGAAACGAAAAGTGTATCCGCACCGTCATATTTACAATCACAAAATTTTGCACAGACACCTCATGTGACCCAGGGAACATCGTAGACTATGTTTTGACAGGAAAATTTAACCCCGCGTTTTACAGTTACACTCCAAAAAACATGCCTCCATTAATGTAAATGGAGCCTGGAACTACAGGTTATTAGTAGGAGCTGTGATTGGTTGCTATAGGAACAAAAGACATTCATAGTATAAGAAGCTTATATGTGAGGTAATAAGATGTCGGTGGGGAGACGGATAGAGAGAGACAGACAGAGAGACAGACAGAGAAACAGACAGGGAAAGATACAGAGAGATAGAGATAGACAGGGAAAGAGGCAGACAGAGACAAACGGTGAAAGAGACAGAGACAGATGGTGAAAGAGACAGACAGAGACAGACCTGGAAAGAGACAGACCTGGAAAGAGACAGATGGGGAAAGAGACAGATGGGGAAAGAGACAGATGGGGAAAGAGACAGACGGGGAAAGAGACAGGCAGACAGGGAAGGAGGAGACAGCCAGAGAGACAGACAAAGATAGATGGGGAAAGACACAGACCTTGATAGAGACAGACGGGGAAAGAGACAGAGAAATAGAGACAGACAAGGAAAGAGACAGAGACAGGCAGACAGGGAAAGAGACAGGGAGACAGATGGGGAAAGAGACAGGCCTGAAAAGAGACAGATGTGGAAAGAAACAGAGAGATAGAGACAGACAAAGAAAGAGACAGACAGACAGGCAGACGGGGAAAGAGACAGACGGGGAAAGAGATAGATGGGGAAAGAGACAGACAGGGAAAGAGACAGACAGAGACAGACGGGGAAAGAGACAGACGGAGAAAGAGACAGACCTGGAAAGAAGCAGACCTGGAAAGAAGCAGACCTGGAAAGAGGCAGACCTGGAAAGAGGCAGACCTGGAAAGAGGCAGACCTGGAAAGAGAAAGGCCTGGAAAGAGACACCTGAAAAGAGACAGATGGGGAAAGAGACAGACAGAGACAGACGGGGAAAGAGACAGACCTGGAAAGAGACAGACCTGGAAAGAGACAGACGGAGCACATTACTTGGCCAATTTAGTTAAATCTGTGTGGAATATCTGTGGTGTTGAAATATATGTTGTGAAATGCTTTTATTAGCTTAGTTTTTGCCTTTTAATAATTACATTTCTATCTATTTGTTTTGTGGTTTTTGTGTGCAGAATACATTTTTGTTAATACATTCTATTTTGTTAACAGCAGTTATTAACCCGGGCGAAGCCGGGTAGTACAGCTAGTATTAATATAAAATAATAATTTGAATTAATACGTTAAAGGGGTATTCTCATCTCCATTATCCTATCCCAATATGTAGTAGGTGTAATAATAATAATATTAGCAAATACTTCCAATTAGAAATGTAGTATAGTTCTGATATAGCCATGTCTCTTGCCTCATGTGCAGGGCATTACAGCTTAGGCATTGATGGTTACGACCACTTATATAGTGATAGTTAGTTTCTCATAGTCATAACCATGGATACCTGAGCAGCAATGCCCTGCATATGAGGTAAGAGACATGACTATATCAGGAGAACTATACTACATTTCTAATTGGAGGTATCTGCTAATATTATCATTATTTTGCCTACTACATATTGGGATAGGATCTTGGAGATGGGAATTCCCCTTTAATATTAATATTTAGCAGCATTATTTTCAGCCTGTTGGCTCGGCCCTCCATACTGGTGTCTTATGTGGCCCCTCAGGAAAACTAATAGCCTTCTCCAGCTCTAAACGGACAAAAAAGCTGAGCACTATAAAGACATTTCAGGCCATGTCCACATCACATTTTTAGCCTATACTTAGCATGTATGCCGGAATATGCTCTAAACGTACATGTGAGTCTTACCCACAGGGCTCTTTACCAGGTGATGGCTCAGAGTGTAAGAAATGTAATCAGGGCCTTACAGCTCCTGTCATTTTAAATCCTGACAATTATGGATTCTGTGGGATTCCAACTGGGTGTTCATCATTTTTCCCAAACACATAACACTACTTACTGAGCTTTTTATTTTTTTTCCAACAACCCCAAGAACAACTCCAACTAATTTCTTTTTTTGACTTGCTCTCTGAGGTCATGATGTAGCAGTGCCATACAGCGACCTTTGGCCACTCGACTTATGTCACAGTTAAAGTTGTCGTTTAGCCCCAGCCTTAACCTGTGACAATGTAGAGATGTAACCCAGGGTGCACATTGCTGAGAGGCAGTATGTATTTAAGGCACCCTCCCATTAGGGGAGGCGCCTAAGCAGCTTTCCCAGTTAGTCAATGTCCTCTCTGTATAGCTAGTTGTCATGTCCCATTACCCGTGTTAGTCACCTGTACCTAAATCTACCTTCCCATATCTATCTGTCCCTGCCGTGCCCACCATTCGTGTCCGTACCCACCTGTAACTCAGTCCGTCACTAGTCCTGTGGTCAGCTGCCACAGTCCCAGTCACTGCCCTAGGAATGGTACCTGGCGTTCGCCTCGCAGTGAGCACTTAGTTAAGCTCTTCCCACTAAAGGGTAAGCCTTGGTTTCCCCTCTGGTCCAGTGGGTCCACTAATCCCCCTCACTGTCCCTATATCAGCTGCAAGTGTTATACCAAGACACCCTGTATGAGTCTAAGAAAACTTTATTTCTTTACTTTATTAGTTTTTCAATTCTCATTTGGACTTATTTGTCACCTGCTTTTCTTAAGAATATCCATACCCCATGAGTAAATGACTTTAAGGTCATCCGGTGACTTGTAGTTCCACACATCAGCATCTCCCTGTATCTATTGTACAAGTGCTAAAACAGTGACCTGTGGCTTTCACATGTACCGAGTGAGCACAGACTGGCGGCTTTTATTAGCCGGGGGTTATTACGGAGAAATTGTCGGCTTCCGTGCCCAGATGAAGTGACCGGCCAGTGATTAGATCGATAGCTGTCATCTCTGTAATACAGGGGCTTCTCATCAGACAGGAAGCCTGTGCTCAGAGATAGGCAGCCACCAGTAATGGGATATTGATCACTGCCAGGGACAAGCAGTCTTACAACTAAACCTACTTGCCCCTGCTTCCCATCGGGGCCAGAGCAATTACTGGGGCCCCGGGCTCTGGGTAATCATGATGCCTTATTAATCTCATTTTCACCTTATGCCCAATGACGTCACCCAAGTCTGGGATAAAAAGTGTGAGGGACATTATTATATGCATATATTTTATATAGTAGGACCCCCCCCCCCAAACAGTACTCATCTATATATCACCTTATGTAGCTATGGAACACATTATGAGCTAGAAATCCCAAAAATCTGAATGACCGTACGTCCAATAGGAGAATGTAGGATGGGGTGCAGCTTAATAATGCACACAGTATCCAGATCAGAGAAAAAGGTATCCAGACCCAGCAGTAATAATGTTACTATATATATATATATATATATATATATATATATATATACACATATATATATATATACATACATATATATATATACACATATATATATATACATACATATATACATACATACATACATACATACATACACATACATATATATATATATATATATAAAACCACATCCAAAAATTTCATTAAAAAGTGGGTGGTCTTCTTAAAAAATATACTAGTAAGCTAATATATGGTGAAACTAAAGATCTGGTCCGGATTGAGGGGGTTGTCTTCGCACAGTAATGGTCTTTTGTAAAGAGGTTCTGCAGTGATAGGAATAATATTCCCATACAGACACAGTTTGCTTTTCTCTAAACCAAAAAATTCTAATTAGTAATCAAAAAAAAAACTGGAATTAGATCTGAAACATTTTGTGACCACCGGAAGTTTGTTGTTAATTAATATCCCAATTTTTCTCCACCTATATTAAAAGTCAGGATTATATATAAATGTATTACAACCAGCGGTCATTAAAACCATTTTGTTTATATTATCTACCTATAAAAAAAACCCAAAATATTATATATATATATATATATATATATATATATATATATATATATATAATATTTTTTATTTTTTTTATAGGTAGATAATATAAACAAAATGGTCTTAATGACCGCTGGTTGTAATAACTAAACTAATAACTAAACAATGAAATGGTTAAATAGGTATCCCATGTCTCTCTGGTTATCGAGAAACTAAAAGTCCCAGCACCAATAGGTAGAAGATTGACAAAAGTTTTACAAAAGTTTGTGAGCAACAAGTGATCTAATCATTCTTAAAAGATACTATTTTATATTATTTGGTTACATTTCTCAATGCATTTTTTTTCTGGCATTTTTCATGTTTTATGGATATGCTGGCTAGGCGCACACTGAGTTTTTTTTAGCTGAGTTTTTGGAGCTGAAACTTCAAATTTTTGAGTTTTGGAGGGGACTCTCTGCTCAGTTTCAAAAACTCCATGAAAAATGCAGTATTGGAATAATATGATACTCAGCGTATGCTGTTTGGGAAAAATGACACTGACCCAAGAAAATCACCAAAACACCTGAAGAAAACACTCAGTTTGTGGTGCATTTAATGTCATTGTATGATGATATGGCAGGAAAAAAAAATGTAAAAGCGAAGATAAACACAGGATTTTAGTGAAAATCATGGTGTGAAACAACCCTAAAGCCACAGAATAAGATCATCATCTTCTCCACCATCACTTCCCCAGTCTCACCTGCATCCTCCTCCCCTGTCTTACTTTCTTCAGAACTCTCACTTGGCTTCTTGTCCTTGGCTTGACTCAAGATGTCCACAATGGAGAAAGGTGTGTGGAGATGTTTCGGAGCAGAGTTCATTTTTTCGTCCCCACTGTCGCAGTTGAACATCCCCATAATGTTCCGATGTGTCCTATAGGGTGGCACCTGAAATTCCTCAGAAGGGTCTGTGTCTTGAAGGATTAGAAAATGTTCCTTTTTTTTGTAGGATGAGTCTGGAATGCGGCAGGATGATCTCAGTGTCTCCTCTGTGTGATGACCACTCTTTATGTGAGGTGCGAGCCTCTGGCTTAGTGGGCATCCCATAAAGGAGGAGACATTGCAGCCACGAGAAACAGAGGGGAGGAGAAGACACTAAACTGGAATGACAACAAGACAAGGGGAGGAGAGGAGAAGTCTATTTATCCTGGTACCCAGTCCATTTATTTGTCCTTGGTGTCCTACTATTGTGTTCTTTCATAGGCACAATTACCGTGCACTTACACTACCCCATCCTGTAATTCTGCGCTTTCATCTCCCATCTGCCCATCATCCCAATCATCTATTTAACTCCTCATCCATTTGGCCTCACTCTCCAAATTAGTATTGGTTGGTTAGTTATAATGTGAATTTCAAGGTAAAGATTAAAACAGACATTAACAGGTCATTGTTCCCCGGTTATAGATTGATGTGGATTCTAAATAATTCACAAAGAAAACAAAACACGAAACGTCCAGTGATTCTCATCAATCTTTACAGTGAGGGTAATGGATGGAGCGCTGCCAGAAACTAAGTGACAAATGGACACAATTTTTAAATGTTACTTTTCAGAACAATTTGAAACTTTGTATCAATATTGACACATAATGAAAATATTTTGCAGATGATCTGCAGCTTGTGTGTAATTGTTTATTGTTTCCTAGAGGTGAGTGAGTGGATTATCCACATGCAGATGAATGCACAAGATTGGCAGTCTGATATCGGCATACACGGTGTTGCTTAAAGGGGTTTTCCGGTTTCAGAAAACACCTGTCATTAGCTGCAAGTGTTTAAAAAAAATGTTCTTCACCGGTGATATAACCTGAAGCTCATGGCCCCAATGCAAAAGTGCCAATGGGGCCCCCAATTATTGCAAGTCTTTAAAGGGAACCTGTCACCAGTTTTTTGGCCTATAAGCCGCAGCCACCACCAATGGGCTCTTATATAGTGTGTCCACCCATATCATGTCCACCGCCATTAACTTGAGAACGACGGCAGCTATAGGCATAGAAGTGGTGTCTAGGTATAGTAAAGTATCCATGCGCTATACAATGAAACCACCTATAGCGCCACCTGGTGGAAAACAACAGAGTTAGCATTTTTATCTCGAAAACGAAACGAGATAGAGAAAAAAGTGAATTACAAAGTTGTAGGGCATCATCAATTCAATACGAATCGACACCTTGCATACAGAAATCCGGATTCGCTGTGGCTCGAGGGTCTCCGGACCCGGGGGTCGTGCGGCCACTCAATTGAAAGGGAGTATTTGCAGGGGAGTTGATGTATAGTTCGTGGCGCCAGCCATGGTGCACGGTAATTTGGGGAGTACCACTGCTGCTGTTGGGACTACCCGGGGTGATGAAGTGGGGCAGCAAGGTGTTATAACCCTCCACGGGTAGGGGGATGCCCAGGTGGCGCTATAGGTGGTTTCATTGCGTAGCACATGGTTACTTTACTATACCTAGACACCACTTCTATGCCTATAGCTGCCGCCGTTCTCAAGTTAATGGTGGTGGACACATTGTATACAGCATTCTAACATGCTGTATATAAAAGCCCAGGCCGCTGTATAGAACGTAAAAACAATTTATAATACTTACCTAAAGGTCGCTCTACGGTGGATTCTAGTCAGATAGGTGAAGATGGGTAACCTCGGGGAGATCAACATCCAACACCGCGGAGACACCATCAGGTGTTTCTCAACGCAGTGACACTAGAACAAGGCCCCCTGGGAAAATATGCAAAACATATGCATATATTCCCAGGGAGCCTTGTTTTAGTGTCACTGCGTTGAGAAACACGTGATGGTGTCTCCGCGGTGTTGGATGTTGATCTCCCCGAGGTCAACCATCCTTACCTATGTAGTCTTCTACTAGGCAATGCTCCCACTAGCCAGTTTCCTACTCCACATTGATGAGGGGCAAATACCCCGAAACAGCTGTCTGTGGATGGATCCCATGTTTTGGTATAGGCGGTTTCCTTGACTGGAGACTGCCCTTCCTGTGGTTGTTCCTTCCCAGATAAAGACCTGGCTAGTGTCCTGCCAGCGTTGAGAAACATGTGATGATGTCTCCGCGGCATTCTTGTTTTGCAGATTCTAGACAGATGGCCGTCTTCGTTCTCCGGTGCCGGCGCCTCCTCTTTCGGCCATCTTCGTCCTCCTTCTTAAGCCTCTGTGCATGACGTTGACGCGTCCACGTCCACCCCTCTCTCAATCAATGTTGCAACCCCTATGTGCCTGGTACTGAAATCCAGACGATTTTTTTTAAAAAATTGGGCTGCAATACCACAGACAGCCTGTGAACAGATGTGGCGCTGTTTTAGAAGGCAGCCATTTTTTTTTTAGAATCCTATAGCATGGTTTCCCAGCAGCTTAAAGCTCTTATAGCCACATTATCCACTCGTAAAATATTTTATTAAACATTCAAAATGATGTAAATTAATAAAGTAAATATTACTTATCCATCTGATTCCCTACTGCTCCTGTTCTCTTTGGAATGGCAGGACACATACTCGTATGATCATGCTCTAGTCTCGCTGCTCATTGTAGGGCAGGTAGGAGTAATGGGGCACTCTGCCCCCCTGTTCTTCGGACCAGTAAGGATCCCAGTAATTGGTGTAATTTAGCGCTCTGCACCCCTGTTCTTCAGACCAGTAAGGCTCCCGGTAATTGGTGTAATGGGGCGTTCCGCAGCCCTGTTCTTTGGACCAGTAAGGCACCCAGTAATTGGTGTAATGGGGCGTTCTGCACCCCTGTTCTTTGGACCAGTAAGGCTCCCAGTAATTGGTGTAATGGGGCGCTCCGAACCCCTGTTCTTCGGACCAGTAAGGCTCCCAGTAATTGGTGTAATGGGGCGTTCTGCACCCCTGTTCTTCAGACCAGTAAGGCACCCAGTAATTGGTGTAATGGGGCGCTCCGCACCCCTGTTCTTCGGACCAGTAAGGCACCCAGTAATTGGTGTAATGGGGCGCTCCGCACCCCTGTTCTTCGGACCAGTAAGGTTCCCAGTAATTGGTGTAATGGGGCGTTCCGCACCCCTGTTCTTTGGACCAGTAAAGCTCCCAGTAATTGGTGTAATGGGGCGCTCTGCACCCCTCTTCTTCAGACCAGTAAGGCTCCCAGTAATTGGTGTAATGGGGCGTTCCACGCCCGTTCTTTGGACCAGTAAGGCTCCCAGTAATTGGTGTAATGGGGCGTTCCGCACCCCTGTTCTTCGGACCAGTAAGGCTCCCAGTAATTGGTGTAATGGGGCGCTCCGCACCCCTGTTCTTCAGACCAGTAAGGCTCCCGGGAATTGGTGTAATGGGGCGCTCCGCACCCTTGTTCTTCGGACCAGTAAGGCTCCCAGTAAGTGGTGTAATGGGGCACTCTGCACCCCTGTTCTTCGGACCAGTAAGGCTCCTAGTAATTGTGTCAGATCCCATATCCTGTGGATGGATGATTAATACCCTTGGTGGGAGAACCCCTTTAAAACATCCTCCGACATGTCATGTTCTAGTGATCGGTGAGGGTCAAGGAGCACAGATCTCTACCAAGGTCGAGTCAAACGATGGCATAAGGTGACGCTTCCCTTTAAATCAAATATCCTATAAAAGCGACAGCTAAACTAATCATAGATGTAATATACGGCGGATAAGCCCTTACTTATGCAGCTATTGCTGTACTATATTCTTCTCCACCTGTACATTACTCCGTGTCTCCTGTTTTATCCAATTTTCCTCGTTTTGGTTAAAATGAAAGGTATTGGAATAAATTCCAGAGCTCCAATAATCTGGTACCTTTCCTGACCGAAAAGACACATCTTCCTGCACTTCATAAGGAAACCGTAAATTATGATATCATTTTTCCCCCTGTTCCATTATGAATTCTTATTTCATATTTCCCATCCATCATTAATATTCTGTGCCCGTACAGCCTTTAAATTGCTTTGATCCTGGGTGTGTATCACCCCCGACCTGTCCTGATGACTAGAGCAAGCTGAAATCAATACTCTCAGCGTGTGGCTTGGTCTGATAAGGGAGCGCGGCGCGGTTTGGCCTTCAAAGGTGCGGCTGGTCGGATTCATTATTAGACATAGACATCAAGCCCAGAAAGCGGCATTGTGCAGCTTGTACCTACAGAAAGGGGAATACGCAGCTTCCTAAAGCCTGAAATGTAAGTCAATTTGTAAGTCTGTAACCCCAAATTTAGACTTCACACTAACCCCATGGCCTTGTGGGAAATGGAGCAAAAATTAAAATCCATTGCTTCAAAAAACTAATTTATTGTACTGAGTGCACCCTTGGTGTGAATACGTGCATTGGTGCACCGATCCACCCACTTATTTAGATTTACTGCTATTCCTTCTATATTGATTGACACCGCTCGCTCTGTCTCCGTTATGTGATCGCTGTCCCTCTGCAGGAAAAAGCACACAAATCACTCTCCACTTCCAGATTATGGCCTCTAGTGTTCACTGGAACTGTCAACAGTTTAGAAATTATTCTGTATCCAATGCCAATGCAACAAAAAGGTTGTGAAGGTCTTGAGACAGCTCACTAGTTTTACCCATCATTAGGTGTTTCTTGTGTGGCACCTTGGTAATGAGACACCTTTCTATAGGCCATCAGTAGAGTCAGCTGATATTATTTTCCACTAAGTGGCAGGATTGCTTTCTAATTATTGATAGATATCAGCAGGTGTCATGACTTTCCATGACTTTTTGCACCTCTCTTTCTTCATGTGTTGAATACTTTTTCCCTGTATCATTTCTCATTATTACACATAACTTAATTTATGGAAATCTATGGATTGATTTCTTTGCCTGTGAGGATTGGATGGGTTGTTACTGATGTCTGGTGAAAAATGTAGGCCAATAGCACCTTTAGAAATATATTTACTTAGAAAATTGGTGACGTGTTCAATACTTATTTCATCCACAGTATATATTCACCAATAAAAATGTGAAGCAGGATCCTATTTTGTTGTTTGGCGATCGGTGTTGTCTTCGGCAGGAACGTTGCTCCATGCTGTGGAGCTAATCAATCGGCAATCGGTGATCTGGCTTCTCTGGTCTTACTTTGTCAGTTTCTTTTGGTAAAAGTTTCAAAAGAAAGAAGTGCTACTTTATTTTGCCTTTTAACAGCTGCTGCAGGCAGCACAATGAGGTCACAGCCGCTGCAGGCAGCACAATGAGGTCACAGCTGCTGCAGGCAGCACAATGACATCACAGCCGCTGCAGTCAGCACAATGAGGTCACAGCCGCTGCAGGCAGCACAATGAGGTCACAGCCGCTGCAGGCAGCACAATGAGGTCACAGCAGGTGCAGGCAGCACAATGAGGTCACAGCAGGTGCAGGCAGCACAATGAGGTCACAGACGGTGCAGGCAGCACAATGATGTCACAGCCAGTGCGGGCAGCACAATGATGTCACAGCAGGTGCAGGCAGCACAATGAGGTCACAGCAGGTGCAGGCAGCACAATGAGGTCACAGACGGTGCAGGCAGCACAATGATGTCACAGCCAGTGCGGGCAGCACAATGAGGTCACAGCAGGTGCAGGCAGCACAATGAGGTCACAGCAGGTGCAGGCAGCACAATGAGGTCACAGACGGTGCAGGCAGCACAATGATGTCACAGCCAGTGCGGGCAGCACAATGATGTCACAGCAGGTGCAGGCAGCACAATGATGTCACAGCAGGTGCAGGCAGCACAATGATGTCACAGCAGGTGCAGGCAGCACAATGATGTCACAGCAGGTGCAGGCAGCACAATGATGTCACAGCAGGTGCAGGCAGCACAATGATGTCACAGCAGGTGCAGGCAGCACAATGATGTCACAGCAGGTGCAGGCAGCATAATGATGTCACATCACAGCAGGTGCAGGCAGCACAATGACGTCACATCTGGTGCAGGCAACACAATGACGCCACAGCTGAAGCAGGCAACACAATGACGCCACAGCTGAAGCAGGCAACACAATGACGCCACAGCTGAAGCAGGCAACACAATGAGGTCATAGCCGGTGTAGGCAACACAATGACGTCACAGCCGGTACACGCAGCACAATGATGTCACTGTTTGGTTTTTTTCAGGAGTGGCCTAAAAGCGGTGTCCCGCAGGGCCTGGAGCCCATGCACTGCACACATAAACTTACATCCCATTCCTCTGAATCTTTGTCTTATTCCTTGAAGCCAATAGATTGTTTATTATTCATGCGGTTCCATTTTTTCTAGACATATTTTATGTATTTTTTATCAGGGACTCTCGCACATATTTATGAGTTATCTTTTTCACTAAATATTTGCACTTCTGGTGACTTTATCACTAACGAGGTCCAAGCGCTAAAACAAGCAGCTTCCATATCAGAACTACATTTCCCATGATGCCCCACTGCTACATACGTCATATGTGCGCGCGGCCCGGTTTAGCTAGGCGCCGCTGGTCATGGCGTCCTGGAGTAGCGGGGTCCGGGCGGTGCTGCTGGACGTCAGCGGGGTGCTGTATGACAGCGGCGGCTCCGCGGGGGGCTCCGCCATAACTGGCTCCCCTGAGGCCGTTAGCAGGTGAGCGGCGGGGCGTGGTTTGTAAGTGACTGGGCGGGGCTAGGGTCCGGCGAAGAGGCGTGGCTTATTTTCAGTTTGTCTCTGTCACGTGACCTGTATAGTCAAGTTCTTCCAATTCAGTCTTTTCAATTAGATCGGCGTCAATGTGATTCCCCAGCGATAGAAACTTTGCAATTCTTTACTCTGCTGAGATCCATAAAACATCAGAGCACAGAGGTTTACTATTCTCTGTAGTCAGTGCTGTATCCACATTGTATACTGTATCCCAGTGACGGTTTCTGGCAGTGTTTGCTGTCAGGTGGCAGCTATACTTAGTACATTGCTCTATATATAGAGGAGCTCGCACAGTCACAGAGCATTACAGATTTGTACTGGGCGGTGATACCTGCAAATGAACTTTCTGCTCAGTCCAGACTAATGTGACCACTGCAGCCGATCAAAAGCCACAGCAGTCACACATTGCTTACCACCTGACCTGTGATTGGCTGCAGTGTTCATGTGACGCCCCTGCACTAGTCAGGTCGCCCCAGCACACTATGTCTAGTGCAGGACTCAACCCCTATTGGTTCTGGGTTCCCATCCTGCAGTGCTGCCTCCACCAGCATCTAAAAATCCTAACCACACAGGCACACCAGTGGGCTGCTAAGCTGGAATAGGGCCGCCCACCTAGGGGTCAGGCAATTGGAGCTCCCAGGGGAGAAGCAGATTGGGTTGCAGACGGTGGTCTGTACCCGGAGGAGTCGGAGACCCGGTCTTGGGATATTGGGACTGGGAGCCTGGCTAGCCGAGGAGGACGTTCGGCAGCTGCAGTCCGATAGCCGGTCTGGGGCCGAAAGCACGTCGGGATACTGGACCCTAGGTCGGGGAGAGGCTTCAAGCAACCCGGCAATTAACCTGCGGAGGATAGGGCCTTTATGGACTGTTCCCACAAAGCTCAGAGATCGGGCCAGTAGCGCAACGAGGGGGATAGGGCTTTCCAAACAAGTGGCCCACTGAAATCCCAAGTGTGAGCTCCTGAGAGCACAACTCCTTCACACCAAAAAGTGGGGAGCGGGGCCCGGAAAGCTGCAAGCACCAGGTTCTGTGCACGGAGGCAGGCCACAGACCACCAGGCAGTGCTGCAGGGGACGGATACCCGGATGAGCTCCCCAAGAGGGCAGCGGCACCCAGAGACTTGGTTTACCACGTTGTCAGCATCTGCTTTCCTTCTGAGTACCTGATTAACCCGTGCTACCAGCGAGTCTGCGCTCCCCCTGCACTCCATCACAGCATTCAGTGTCCCGGGGCCTTTCCATACCCATGGAGGGTAACGTCATCTGGCTGCCCCACTCCATCACCCCGGGTACTCCCAACAGCAGCGGTGGTACTCCCTATTACCGCACACCATGGGTGGCGTCACAAACTACCTAACTCCCCTGTAAATAACCCACCATCACGTTTCGGAGTGACCCTGAGCCCCCGGGTCCACAGACCCTCAAGACGCCAGTAGCAACACCCGGAGCCGAGCGGTTCAACCGCTGCCGGGGCACTACACGTCCAAGACATACACATGCCTGTTCATACAAAACAGAAAGTATGGACACCAGCATGGGAGGGGGTAGGTGGTTGGTGTCGCACCCCATCGATCAGGCCCAGTACCAGTGCTGGTACTTGTCCTCCCTCCTATCTTTCCGGCCCCATAGGAGCCATGCAGTCTGCTGCTATTATCAGTACTCCATTCATAGGAGCCTGTGTGGACAGTGTGCAAATTTCAGAACTTGTACAGTCTAAGGGTACCTTCACACTTTAGCGATGCAGCAGCGATCCGACCAGCGATCTGACCTGGTCAGGATCGCTGCTGCATCGCTACATGGTCGCTGGTGAGCTGTCAAACAGGCAGATCTCACCAGCGACCAGTGACCAGCCCCCAGCCAGCAGCGACGTGCAAGCGACGCTGCGCTTGCACGGAGCCGGCGTCTGGAAGCTGCGGACACTGGTAACTAAGGTAAACATCGGGTATGGTTACCTGATGTTTACATTAGTTACCAGCGCACACCGCTTAGCTTTGCTCTCCTAGCTACAGTACACATCGGGTTAATTAACCCGATGTGTCCAGCAGCTACATGTGCAGAGAGCCGGAGCCGGCAGCACAGGCAGCGTGAGAGCTGCGGAGGCTGGTAACTAAGGTAAATATCGGGTAACCACCTTGGTTACCCGATGTTTATCTTGGTTACAGCTTACCGCAGCTGCCAGACGCCGGCTCCTGCTCCCTGCTAGCTTCCTTTGTCGCTCTCTCGCTGTCACACACAGCGATCTGTGTGTCACAGCGGGAGAGCGCCTTTGAAGAAAACGAACCAGGGCTGTGTGTAACGAGCAGCGATCTCGCAGCAGGGGCCAGATCGCTGCTCAGTGTCACACACAGCGAGATCGCTAATGAGGTCACTGCTGCGTCACAAAAAGCGTGACTCAGCAGCGATCTCGGCAGCGAGCTCGCTGTGTGTGAAGCACCCCTCAAGAAACCAGGTTTATCCCATCGGACTGGTCCGCCCCATAGGTGAGTATAGTAAAAGCCATTTTTAATGTTATGCAGAGTAGATTGGGGACATTTGCATAGTATTGTAGAATGCTGTATATAGGGGCTTACAGGTGGTGGTCGCCGCTTATAAGGGAAAAACCTGGTGACAGGTTGCCTTTAAAGAGTAACTAAACTTTCTTTTAAAAAAAAATTATTAGGTGATTTCTCCTCATTCATGTAAAAAAAAAAATGCATGTAAGTGTGTGTCACTAAGGGGTACTTTGCACGCTGCGACATCGCAGGCCGATTGTAGCGATGCCGAGCGCGATATTGTGTGATAGCTGCCGTAGCGAACATTATCGCTACGGCAGCTAAACATGCACTTACCTGCCCTGCGATGTCGCTCTGGCCGGCGACCCGCCTCCTTCCTAAGGGGGAGGGTTGTGCGGCGTCACAGCGACGTCACACGGCAGGCGGCCAATAGAAGCGGAGGGACGGAGATGAGCGTGACGTAAACATCCCGCCCACCTCCTTCCTTCCTCATTGCTGGTGGACGCAGGTAAGGAGATGTTCCTCGCTCCTGCGGCTTCATACACAGCGATGTGTGCTGCCGCAGGAACGGGGAACTACATCGTACCTGTCGCTGCAGCGAAATTATGAAAATGTCCGACGCTACACAGATCACCGATTTACGACGCTTTTGCGATCGTTTATCGGTGCATCTAGGCTTTACACGTTGCAACGTCGTTACCGGCGCCGGATGTGCGTCACTTTCGATTTGACCCCGACGACATCGCAGTAGCGATGTCGCAACGTGCAAGGTACCCCTTAGTCCAGGGATAAGCTGCTGCAGGAGATCGGTCTGATAAACAGGACACTCAGAGGTGGAGACAGGCGCTGACGCATCACTGCAATCATCTGTACTCCAAACGAGCACATACTGATACCATTTTTGTCTGAAAATAACACACTGCCTTATATTATTTTTGCCCCTAAAAAATGCGCTATGGCTTATTTTCAGGGTAGGGTTTATTCTCGGAGGCTTACTCCTAAAAAAATGCTGTCCCCCCACCCTTCCCAGAAGACTCATACTTACCAGACCCCGGACGTCGGCGTCGCTCCCACATCCTCCTGTGATCATCGGCGGGTCCTTGCCTAATTCTGTTCGATACTCACATACAACAGATTATACACACACACACACACACACACCCACACACACACACACACACACACACACACACACACACATATTACCAACTGCTTCCAGCTGGCGGAGGAACATCGGATGCAGTGCAGTGGAGTGCCAGGACCTGCGGTGGAACACATCGATACATTCCACCATAGGTCCTCGTGCTGCACTACATCCCAGGTTCCTCTGCTAGCCGGAGGCAGTCCTTATCGCCGAACGTGGTGAGTGCGTGTGTGTGTGACCAGATGTGTGTGGGTGTGCCCATCTGATGTGTGTGTGTGTGTGTGTGTGCGATCTGATGTGTGTGGGTGTGCCCATCTGATGGGTCTGTGTGTGTGTGTGTGGGTGTGCCGATCTGATGTGTGTGGGTGTGCCGATCTGATGGGTGTGTGTGTGGGTGTGCCGATCTGATGGGTGTGTGTGTGGGTGTGCCGATCTGATGTGTGTGGGTGTGCCCATCTGATGTGTGTGGTTGTGCGATCTGATGTGTGTGGGTGTGTGATCTGATGTGTGTGGGTGTGCGATCTGATGTATGTGGGTGTGCGATCTGATTTGTGTGGGTGTGCGATCTGATGTGTGTGGATGTGCGATCTGATGTATGTGGGTGTGCGATCTGATGTGTGTGCGATCTGATGTGTATAGGTGTGCGATCTGATGTGTGTGGGTGTGCAATTTGATGGGTGTGCGATCTGACGTGTGTGGGTGTGCGATCTGATGTGTATAGGTGTGTGATCTGATGTGTGTGGGTGTGCAATCTGATGGGTGTGCGATCTGATGTGTATAGGTGTGCGATCTGATGTGTGTGGGTGTGCGATCTGATTTGTGTGGGTGTGCGATCTGATGTGTGTGGGTGTGCGATCTGATGTGTGTGGGTGTGCGATCTGATGTGTATAGGTGTGCGATCTGATGTGTGTGGGTGTGCGATCTGATGTGTGTGGGTGTGCGATCTGATGTGTATAGGTGTGCGATCTGATGTGTGTGGGTGTGCAATCTGATGGGTGTGGGTGTGCGATCTGATGTATGTGGGTGTGCGATCTGATGGGTGTGGGTGTGCGATCTGATGTGTGTGGGTGTGCGATCTGATGGGTGTGGGTGTGCGATCTGATGGGTTTGGGTGTGCGATCTGATGTGTGTGGGTGTGCGATCTGATGGGTGTGGGTGTGCGATCTGATGTGTGTGGGTGTGCGATCTGATGGGTGTGGGTGTGCGATCTGATGTATGTGGGTGTGCGATCTGATGTGTGTGGGTGTGCGATCTGATGGGTGTGTGCGATCTGATGGGTGTATGTGCGTTCCACTGCAGGTCCTCCCGTTCGCGGTCTGGTGAGTATGATTTCAGGGTCTTCTCTCTTCTTTCTTTTCTCTTTTGGGGTCTCTGCTTTCTATAGTGAAGTGTTCTGCAGTATCTTTATCTTTTTTAGCTGCATGGACACTTCATTATTGGACTGCGACGAGGGCTTATTTATTTTTCACGGTAGGACTTATATTTAAGCCTTACGCCGAAAATGCAGAAAATTCCTGCTAAGTCTTATTTTCAGAGAAGACTATCAGTCCAGATTATGGCAGGCAAATACACTGTGGATAAGTCGGGGTTTTGAAGACATTTAAATACATTTTATACAGCAATAAAGACAAATTCTCGAATACACTGTGCAGAATTATTAGGCAAATGAGTATTTTGATCACATGATAATTTTTATACATGTTGTCCTACTCCAAGCTGTATAGGCTGAGAGCCAACTACCAATTAAGTAAATCAGGTGATGTGCATCTCTGTAATGAGGAGGGGTGCGGTGTAATGACATCAACACCCTATATAAGGTGTGCTTAATTATTAGGCAACTTCCTTTCCTTTGGCAAAATGGGTCAGAAGAGAGATTTGACGGGCTCTGAAAAGTCCAAAATTGTGAGATGTCTTGCAGAGGGATGCAGCAGTCTTGAAATTGCCAAACTTGTGAAGCGTGATCACCAAACAATCAAACGTTTCATGGCAAATAGCCAACAGGGTCGCAAGAAGCGTGTTGGGCAAAAAAGGCACAAAATAACTGCCCATGAATTGAGGAAAATCAAGCGTGAAGCTGCCAAGATGCCATTTGCCACCAGTTTGGCCATATTTCAGAGCTGCAACGTTACTGGAGTATCAAAAAGCACAAGGTGTGCCATACTCAGGGACATGGCCAAGGTAAGGAAGGAAGAAAAACAACCACCTTTAAACAAGAAACATAAGATAAAACGTCAAGACTTGGCCAAGAAATATCTTAAGACTGATCTTTCAAAAGTTTTATGGACTGATGAAATGAGAGTGACTCTTGATGGGCCAGATGCTGGATCAGTAAAGGGCAGATAGCTCCACTCCGACTCAGACGCCAGCAAGGTGGAGGTGGGGTACTGGTATGGGCTGGTATCATCAAAGATGAACTTGTGGGACCTTTTCGGGTTGAGGATGGAGTGAAGCTTAACTCCCAGACTTACTGCCAGTTTCTGGAAGACAACTTCTTCAAGCAGTGGTACAGGAAGAAGTCGGTATCGTTCAAGAAAAACATGATTTTCATGCAGGACAATGCTCCATCACATGCATCCAACTACTCCACAGCGTGGCTGGCCAGTAAAGGTCTAAAAGATGAAAAAATAATGACATGGCCCCCTTGTTCACCTGATCTGAACCCCATAGAGAACCTGTGGTCCCTCAAAATGTGAGATCTACAGGGAAGGAAAACAGTACACCTCTCGGAACAGTGTCTGGAGGCTGTGGTGGCTGCTGCACGCAATGTTGATCGTAAACAGATCAAGCAATGACAGAATGTATGGATGGTAGGCTGTTGAGTGTCATCATAAAGAAAGGTGGCTATATTGGTCACTAATTTTTTTGGGGTTTTGTTTTTACATGTCAGAAATGTTTATTTCTATATTTTGTGCAGTTATATTGGTTTACCTGGTGAAAATAAACAAGTGAGATGGGAATATATTTGGTTTTTATTAAGTTGCCTAATAATTCGGCACAGTAATAGTCACCTGCACAAACAGATATCCTCCTAAGATAGCCAAATCTAAAAAAAAACCCACTCCAACTTCCAAAAATATTAAGCTTTGATATTTATGAGTCTTTTGGGTTGATTGAGAACATAGTTGTTGATCGATAATAAAAAACAATTCTCTAAAATACAACTTGCCTAATAATTCTGCACACGGTGTAAAGCGATTTCCAAAATATTATAACTTTCCATACTGGACAAAATGAGAAAAAAAAAAAAAGTTTAGTTACTCTTCAAAACGTACATGTGCTTGTAGTCCTTTGTTTACCTCGTTGTCTTGGAACTTTGTAGTGACAAGTGTATTGAATGAATGTTTTCATTGGGAAGTGTGTCCGATCGATAGAGACCAGGAGGGGGTGACATTCTTCTCCGCTCCCCCCTCGCATGTGAATAGCGGGCTGGGCGGACGTTTACAGCGTATTATTGGAGATCTGCACACAACTTCTGTCTGAAGAACCTGCAATAAAGTTGTGAGCGTGACAGAAGAAGTGAGCATCTGCTGGCGGGTGTCCGCGGGGTCTCCCACCGGGCAGAACAAGGCACTGGTACCGCCAAGCATGTGCCCATAGAGAGCCCATAAAATGATCCCGCACTGTGGGAGGCGTCTGCCCGGGGAGCCCGGCTCGGAATTTATAGCTATTTGCCTTTTAAAATGTTCAGTCTTTTTAGAGGTTTTTAGTTCAATTACACTTACAACGTAATGACGTTATATGGCGGTATATGGCGGTGTATGGCGGTATATCACCGGAGAAGAAGCTGCACACACACAAAAGCTGGACTTATTCTGGTGAGTACATCAGCGTGCACTCCAAATGCTGCATCTTAGCCTTTCCTAGGGATTAAACTTTAATGGAAAGCTGACGGATGACATCTATTCACCTACATGTGCGAGTTTGAGCTCAAATTAGAAGATGTCTCCATTTTTTCTTGTTGCTGATAATTGTTCACAAAAAATGTACATGTGAAAAAGTGCATTGATTATAATGTGACTGCTATCAAAAGGGGAAAAATAATGAAAAACACATGGAACAAAAATACTGATAGGGCCATATGTACCGGGTAGTGATGAGCGAGCACTATAATGCTCGAATGCTCAGTACTCGTAACTAGTGATGAGCGGGCACTATCATGCTCGAGTGCTCAGTACTCGTAACTAGTGATGAGCGGGCACTACAATGCTCGGGTGCTTAGTACTCGTAACTAGTGATGAGCGGGCACTACCGTGCTCGGGTGCTCAGTACTCGTAACTAGTGATGAGCGGGCACTACCATGCTCGGGTGCTCAGTACTCGTAACTAGTGATGAGTGAGCACTACCATGCTCGGGTGCTCAGTACTCGTAACTAGTGATGAGCGAGCACTACCATGCTCGGGTGCTCAGTACTCGTAACTAGTGATGAGCAAGCACTACCATGCTCAGGTGCTCGGTACTCGTAACTAGTGATGAGTGAACACTATCATGCTCAGGTGCTCAGTACTCGTAACTAGTGATGAGCGGGCACTACCATGCTTGGGTGCTCAGTACTCGTAACTAGTGATGAGCGAGCACTACCATGCTCGGGTGCTCAGTACTCGTAACTAGTGATGAGTGGGCACTACCATGCTCAGGTGCTCAGTACTCTTAACTAGTGATGAGTGGGCACTACCATGCTCGGGTGCTCGGTACTCGTAACTAGTGATGAGTGGGCACTACCATGCTCAGGTGCTCAGTACTCGTAATGAGTAGTTGGATGCTCAGATGGGTGCGACTCGTGTACCTGAGTATAACTAGTTACGAGTACTAAGCACCCGAGCATGGTAGTGCCCGCTCATCACTAGTTACGAGTACTAAGCACCCGAGCATTGTAGTGCCCGCTCATCACTAGTTACGAGTACTAAGCACCCGAGCATGGTAGTGCCCGCTCATCACTAGTTACAAGTACTGAGCACCCGAGCATTGTAGTGCCCGCTCATCACTAGTTACAAGTACCGAGCACCTGAGCATGGTAGTGCCCTCTCATCACTAGTTACGAGTACTAAGCACCCGAGCATTGTAGTGCCCGCTCATCACTAGTTACGAGTACTAAGCACCCGAGCATGGTAGTGCCCGCTCATCACTAGTTACAAGTACTGAGCACCCGAGCATGGTAGTGCCCGCTCATCACTAGTTACGAGTACTAAGCACCCGAGCATGGTAGTGCCCGCTCATCACTAGTTACAAGTACTGAGCACCCGAGCATTGTAGTGCCCGCTCATCACTAGTTACGAGTACTAAGCACCCGAGCATTGTAGTGCCCGCTCATCACTAGTTACAAGTACTAAGCACCCGAGCATGGTAGTGCTCACTCATCACTAGTTTCGAGTATATTACATAGATTACATATAATTACATATATTACTAATAGCTGGTATTACATTTATGAAGGCAAATCTGGATGAAAATCCACAGTCCATGCGGCAGGTTTGCATTTACCCTAAGCGCCATTCTTTCAGTCCCAAGAAGTGGCTCGCTGTGTACTCGGATGGCCGTCTGCTTCTTCTAAGGATGTTAGAACATAAATGATTATCCATTCGTTATTTGGGGAAAAGACTTAACATAGAAGGAGCAGAATGAGACGTTGCGTTTCTTTTATAGTAACCATACCGGGCAGGAATGTCGCTTTCGTGATCCTCTAAGATACAACTTCTTTTGCCTTATTACAATATGTGTGATTGTTACTGATGAGTCCATGGCGTGTGTAATGAGGGGACAGATGCCCTGATCACACTCCAGATTCCAGCCCTCAGCCGATTAATGATTAAACAGCACACGGGCATCTACGCAGGTAATTGTTCTACCAACACAGATGTTTTGTGGAAGTCGTAAAAGATCAGAAGACCTGATTGTCTGCGGGAATTAGGATCACATTAACCTCCTGCCGAGCGGCGTTACACTGCAGATAATGAGCAGGAAGGCGGCCTGGAGGTGAGGCTGGGGTACCAAAGTGTGCACGGGTTTTATTGCTCCCCCTCTTTATTGACACGTGTCCATTTACAGAAATTCTAATTTAATTTTGGAAAGTGAACGCTTGCAATGTACAATACAGACGCCCAAACACAAGCGTTATTATAGATCGTGAATGATCCCCTCTGGGTAGAATTATTAGTTTTTTTTTTGTCTGTATTGGCGTAGGAATATTTTTGGGCTACACCTCACGCACACAAATATTACATTTCCCTACACTTTCATTGTAAGGAGTAGGGAAAGGCAGAACCGGACTGTAAAAGCGCAGATCCACATGGGATCAAAAGTACCCGAGCACTGGCCCCGTTCTCAGGGAACTCCGAGTAACAATCCAGGTTCATCAACTAGGGTAATTAAAGAAAAATAAAGAAAAAAAGGGAACGCAGGTGCATTGTGCTTACCGAGTGTCTTGTGCTTGTGAGGCTGTACACTGATTCCGGGTCCACTCACACTACTTCTGGGCCCGCTCATTATCCTTCATGCATATGCACTGCTTACCCCACCCACCACTAGTCCTGATTGGTTGCAGTCAGATGCGCCCCCACCCTGTGTGACAATGTCTGGGCTGCTTTCAATCAAAGATTGTCATGACCATGCTCTGCAGGCCCGTCGTCCTACAGAGCCAGTGTCTCACCTTGCTCTGCTGGCCGGCCCCCTGCACAGTTGGCTTACCCCTTGCGATCCCTTCTGGGTTTTCAGCCTCAGACCATGGGGGAGGGATCATTCTAACCTCAATTTGGACCTTCCTCCACTTTATAGCAGAGCTGACCCTGCTGTTGCACTGCCAGTGTTATTTCCGGCTTGGCTTTGGTTAGTGCTCGGCTAGTGCTCTGCTTGTGTCTTCCCTGATCCTGTCCCGCTATCGTTCCCCTCCTCCAGTCCTCCTGACTGCCTTCCTTCGCCCATGTCTGATTTCCCTGACCTCCCTGTGACTCCCTCCGTCTCACCTCCTTGTCTCCACCTGTCCCGATGTATTGCCCAACTCCCTCCATAGACCCCCAGCTGTATTACCCTCCTCCTTTCTTTCCCATTTCTGTTGTCCGTTCTCTTCCCTACCCCCTGACTGACTTCCTTGGTTTACTGGTCATGGCTTGTTCTGTTTCTGTCTCTGTTTCCCCTTTTGTCCTGACGCTACCTCTCTGTGCATTGACCTCGGCCTGTTTTGATTACTCTAAGCTGGGTTCTGCTCCTCCTAGGGTTTATGCTAGTGTATCTTGTTTAGATGTACTTAAGCGACACCTGTTGGTTTAGTTGCTAACTGCACCAAGTGTCTTTTCACAAAGATGCTGCCTGTGTGTCTATATTAGTGTAAAAATAAATACAAAAATTGGCATAGGGTCCCCCCATATTATAACAAGCACAGATAAAGCATACGGCTACAAGATGCAGCCCCCAGCTGTGTGCTTATCTTGGCTGTGTATCATAAATAGTGGAAACACATGCATCTCTTTTTAAAATGAAATTATTTTTAAAAAACTGCGTTCGACACCCCTGATCAACTTTGATACCCAGCCACAATAAAGCCTGACAACTCCGGGCTGGTATTCTCAGGTTGGGGAGATCCAAAATCCTTTCTTTAAAATACAATACAAAAAAAACACCCTTTCACCCCTTTATTAATCCCTAAAACACCCAGGTCCAATGTAATCCAAATGAGGTTCCATTAAGATTCCAATTCTTCTACATTACAGAAGGCACAGTGCGCCGCTACAGAACATGACCTCATGCTGTGAGCTTCAGGGAGAGACTGAGCCACAGTGTTGAGCGATGACGTCACTCAGTTTATTTGCGGTTACAGTTGGAGGTTCCCGTGGTCCTCCACTTGTGACCGCAGATAACCTGATCTCATGTGACTTCACTGAACTGAATGCCCTCACCTCAAGTGAGGTCACTGAGGTCATAGACCTTCACCTCCTGGCAGAAAATTGAGCTTTTTTTTGCCAAGAGATGCAGATTTTGTGCTGAAATTTCGACACCATATTACTGCACCCAATCTACACCTCCTGGCAAAAAAACGCAACAAAACACCATGCAGTTTTGATGCGATAGTGATGCGATTTTTTTTGCCAGGAGGTGTAGCTTAAGTGCAAGAATATGGTATAAAAATTTTCAGCACCAAATCTGGATTTTTTGGTCAAAAACGGTTTTGACGCCGTTTCGGTGCAGTTTTCTGAAATCTGAATGAGGTTTTATTGTAGCGCCTGATCCCGGTGCGGTGCCCCCCCCCTGCTCTAATGCCTAGGCGAGGGCGCTGTTCTCTTCACCTGCCCAGCGTACCCATGCGCCCTGTCCCTGCCCCGGGGCCTGCCGCAGCTCCCTCCTGATTCAAGGTCACACGCAGGTCTTCTGGAAGTGCCCAAAGTGCACACAGCCACGCCCCCTTTTTTAAAGGGTCGGCGCCCTATTACCCGGAAGTGACTCCTGGGGTCACCTATCACCCTGAAGCTATAGAAAGCACTCTTCTCTTAGGGGAGGCGCTTGAGCAACGATGCCTATCCATAGTGTGTTGCTAGTTCTCAGGTCCCGTGCCCGTTACTGTGTCTAGTCCTGCGTCACGTGTCCTAGTACCAGTTACCTGTACCCGCTAATCTGCGTCTCTTCCTAGAGCCTCCTACTACTACCACCTCTGCGCGGCCACGTCTGAGTCACCACCTCTGCGCGGCCACGTCTGAGTCACCACCTCTGCGCGGCCACGTCTAAGTCACCACCTCTGCGCGGCCACGTCTGAGTCACCACCTCTGCACGGCCACGTCTGAGTCACCACCTCTGCACGGCCACGTCTGAGTCACCACCTCGTCGCGGTCACGTCTGAGTCACCACCTCTGTATCATTACTTCTGAGCACATCTGTACTGGATTTCACAGACTCTTTGTCAGAGTTTCGGGATTTCCAGTTTTCCTCTGAAGGATCTTGCCCTTTGTTAACATGGAGTTTTCTGTTCTGTTGCCCTACTTCCTGTTCATCTGTTTAAAAGCCCGCCCCTAAGCTTTGTCTAGTTGCCTGAGTATACTGCTTCCTGTGTACTCCTGCCCTGCTGCTCTCATCTCCTGATTGCTGTTTGGATCCTGTTGAAACACCCGACACCAGCTCTGGACTTCACCTGTCTCATCAAGCTGTGCTCGGACTCCGTCTGCCGTCTCTGGTCGGCACTTCTGCCCGGTCCCTTCCATTTCATATCCACCCTAGGACTCACATCACGTACGGACATTTTTGGACTATACCTGTTGCCCTTTCGTGTCCCGGCTGCTGCGCATTTAGGCCTTCTGGGGTGATTGCCAGACAGCCCCTGTATAGGGGTTCGCTCCTGGTGGTCTCCCTGGGGGAGTCCGGTGCGCGGTCCCGGGAATTCCCCTTTGCTCTGAACCCGGCAGGTATTTACTGTGTTTATGTTCTACTGTGTATATTCTGTCCTGTGCACATATTGTGGTTACATATTATAAAACGTCTTTGCACCAAGAACCCGTCTCTGGTTGTCATTGCCCTAACGCAATCGAAATCCTCAGTACATACAATAGTATTACATTATACTCAGGCCAATAAGAGGATTTCGCTGGGGCAATGACTGAGACACGAGTAGATCAGCTTTTCTCCATGATTAACTCCTTGCAGCAGGAGATGGAGGAGGTGCAAACTAAGCTTAGAGATGTGGAGGTACAGCTGGGCCATGATCACCAGGTACTGGGTCCGGCTATTCAGGATTTGCAATCCAGAATGAAGGCTCAGGAAGCCACCCCCGCTACATCCGTATCAGCTCCCGGTATGCCTAGGTTACCTCCATTTCGTTTCAGTGGTGATCGAAGTCAGTTCCGTGGGTTTGTTAACCAGTGTATACTGTTTTTTGATGTACATGCTGATTATTACCGGTCTGACCGGTCAAAAGTGTTATGTATAATCATGTTGTTAACCTCACGAGCACTGGCTTGGGCTAATCCTATGATTGAGAATCGTGATATCCGTTTAAATAACCTGGATGACTTTTTAACAGCAATGGCGCAAATGTTTGATGATCCTAATCGCCGTGCTACCGCTGAATCGGCTCTGTTTTCCTTACGTCAGGGAAAGCGGTCTGTCGTCGAATACGCCACTGAGTTCAAAAGGTTAGTGGTAGACACCGACTGGGGAAACAATGCGCTATTGTCAGTTTTCAGAAAGGGTCTGTCCGGTACCATCAAGGACGAGTTAGCTCGTGCCGAATCTCCACAGGATTTTGAACTGTTTCTCCAACACTGTGTGCGTATCGATACCCGCTTGACGGAACGCAGACAGGAAAAATGGGCAGCTGTAAACCGGGTAACCAACTTTGCGTTTCCTTCTAAAGAACCCGCTCACAAGACGCCACGGGAGGCCGAGGATGTTCTTATGCAAGTGGACTCTCTACAAAGGCGAGAGACCAACGAACGTCGTGAACATCGGCTCCGTGAGCGTTTGTGTTTCTATTGTGGTCAATCGGACCATTTTCTGATTGACTGCCCAAAACGTCCAAATCGCCCGAATAAGGTACTGGCAGCAATGGCAGAGTGTGACAACACGGACGCAGAGTCCGATATCTCTGAGGCAAGTTTACACCTGGATGCGGTATTTCCCTCGACATTGATGTCAACTTCACCTAAGGACCCAGAAGGGAAATACACCCATTGCTCGCTTCCCATTCAGATACGGTGGGAGGGACAGTTAATTCCTACATCTGCTATGATAGACTCTGGGGCAGGGGGAAATTTCATGGACTCTTCTTTTGCCAGGAAACACGGTATCCAGACTCAACAAAGATCCTCACTGGTTACCATGGAGACGGTAGACGGTTCTCCATTAGTTTCCGGACCAGTTGATCGGGAGACAGTACCCTTTGAATGTGTGATGAAACCAGGTCAGCAGGAGACCCTTGTTTTCATGTTGATTTCTTTTCCCCATTTTCCGATAATTTTAGGAATTCCTTGACTGCGGTCTACAAATCCAGTCATCGATTGGGAGACTAAAGAAATATCCTTCCCACCCCAGAGTGGTCCGACCATTAGTCCAACTGTACCGGTTCCAGTAACACCGAATGCGGAGGGCACTGTACAGGTACCTGTTCTACCCCCGGTTTATAATGACTTCGCTGATATATGCGACAAAAAAAAAGCAGATCGGCTTCCCCCGCATAGACCGTATGATTGTCCCATAGACTTACTCCCAGGGGCAGAGATCCCGTTTGGTCATGTCTACCCGTTGGCGGCACCTGAGTTACAAGCACTAAAAGATTACATCGATGAAAACCTAGCCAAGGGATTTATTCGACCTTCTACCTCACCAGCAGGGGCACCCATCTTTTTCGTGAAAAAGAAAGAGGGGACTCTGAGACCTTGTATCGACTACCGGGAACTAAATAAGATAACCATCCGGAACCGGTATCCGTTACCGTTGATTCCCGAACTATTGGAGAGAGTACAACAGGCCAAAATATTTACTAAATTGGATCTCCGTGGGGCATATAATCTACTCCGCATACGTCCCGGGGACGAGTGGAAAACAGCGTTCAGATGTCGGTATGGACATTATGAGTATCTAGTGATGCCTTTCGGACTTTGTAACGCCCCTGCGGCTTTCCAACACCTAGTCAACGATATTTTTAGGGATATAATGGACCAGTTCATGGTGATTTACCTGGATGATATCTTGATCTTTTCTGATTCCCTACAGGAACACCAGGAGCACGTCAAGACAGTACTTACCCGTCTGAGGGATAACCACCTGTATATTAAACTGGAGAAGTGCGAATTCCATTGCTCAAATATACAATTTTTAGGATATGTCATCTCTCCTCAGGGATTGAACATGGAGTCTGGCAAGATACGGGCAATTCTAGACTGGCCGGAACCGGGAAACATCAAGGAGGTACAACGCTTTGTCGGTTTTGCTAACTTTTACAGACGCTTTATCCGTAACTTTTCAGAGATCGTCCGTCCTATCACTCTGTTAACCAAAAAGGGGCAGAAGTTTGTGTGGTCCGCCCAGGCCCAGGAAGCTTCCAATCGTCTCAAGGTTTGTTTTACCTCAGCGCCCATACTAATACACCCGAATCCCGCACTCCCTTTTATTGTGGAAGTCGATGCTTCCGATTATGCATTAGGGGCTATCCTTTCACAAAGGACTGGGGACAAGAGTCTCTTGCACCCGTGTGCTTTCTTTTCTCGCCGGTTGTCCCCTGCAGAAAAGAACTATGACATTGCGGACAAGGAATTGTTGGCGATTATTTCTGCTTTTAAGGAATGGAGACACCACTTACAGGGAGCAGCGCAACAAGTGATAGTTCTCACAGACCATCGTAACCTAGAATTCCTTAAATCTGCCAGGTGCCTGTCTCCACGGCAATCCCGTTGGAGCCTGTTCCTTAACCAGTTCAATTTTATCGTTACATACCGTCCAGGGTCACGTAATGGGAAAGCCGATGCCTTGTCCCGAATCCACGCCATGGACTCCGTGCCTGGAACCCCGTCTCAGACCGTTTTATCAGATGCCAATTTTGTTGGAGTAATCCGGGACCAGGACTTGTGGAAGGACATCAAGCTGGCCTATGATGGTGACGTATTTCTTGCTGCCCCCCCGAATGATGTGACTCTTGTCCTTCGGAATGGTGTGTGGTCGAGAGAGCGATGTATTTATGTCCCGGAGGCTGTAAGACTTCGGGTTCTCAAGTTGGTCCATGACTCCGTGTTGGCAGGTCATAGGGGGGTACAGAAGACACAGGAATTTTTGAGTCGTTTTTTCTGGTGGCCTACCTGTTTAAAGGATGTGAAAGACTATGTCCACTCATGTGTGGTTTGTGTCCGGTGCAAGGTCCCTCGTGTGGCTCCTACGGGACTCCTTCAACCGTTACCCGTACCATCTCGACCTTTGGGATCCATCTCAATGGATTTTATTGTGGAGTTGCCCGTCTCGGGCGGTAACAATACCATTTTGGTGGTAGTGGATCGGTTGACAAAGGCTGCTCACTTTATTCCATGTACCGGTCTTCCCTCAGCCGCAAAGACAGTGGATTTGGTTATCCAGAATATATTTCGGTTGCATGGGGTACCGGATGAGATCATCTCTGACCGGGGCGTGCAGTTCACTTCTAAGTTCTGGAAAGGGTTTTGTTCGGCACTCCATATTGATGTCTGTTTGTCTTCTGCATACCATCCCCAGACAAATGGGCAAACCGAACGGACTAATCAAACCCTGGAGCAGTACCTACGATGTTATGTCAGCCATCTGCAGGACGATTGGTTGCAGCTGCTTCCTTTGGCGGAGTTCTCGTATAACAACACTCAGAGCAGCTCCACTAAGGTAACGCCCTTTTTCGCTAACTTGGGTTACCATCCGAATATTTTGCCTAGGTCACCGGTGGCGGTTTCGGTGCCAGCGGTGGAGGACAGATTGACGGAGCTACAACGGAATCTGGAGGTTTTAAAGGACTCTTTGGCTTCGGCTCAGGAGCGTTACAAGAAGTCGGCAGACACTCACCGGAAACAGACACCCATGTACAGTGCCTACAAGTAGTATTCAACCCCCTGCAGATTTAGCAGGTTTGATAAGATGCAAATAAGTTAGAGCCTGCAAACTTCAAACAAGAGCAGGATTTATTAACAGATGCATAAATCTTACAAACCAACAAGTTATGTTGCTCAGTTAAATTTTAATAAATTTTCAACATAAAAGTGTGGGTCAATTATTATTCAACCCCTAGGTTTAATATTTTGTGGAATAACCCTTGTTTGCAATTACAGCTAATAATCGTCTTTTATAAGACCTGATCAGGCCGGCACAGGTCTCTGGAGTTATCTTGGCCCACTCCTCCATGCAGATCTTCTCCAAGTTATCTAGGTTCTTTGGGTGTCTCATGTGGACTTTAATCTTGAGCTCCTTCCACAAGTTTTCAATTGGGTTAAGGTCAGGAGACTGACTAGGCCACTGCAACACCTTGATTTTTCACCTCTTGAACCAGGCCTTGGTTTTCTTGGCTGTGTGCTTTCGGTCGTTGTCTTGTTGGAAGATGAAATGACGACCCATCTTAAGATCCTTGATGGAGGAGCGGAGGTTCTTGGCCAAAATCTCCAGGTAGGCCGTGCTATCCATCTTCCCATGGATGCGGACCAGATGGCCAGGCCCCTTGACTGAGAAACAGCCCCACAGCATGATGCTGCCACCACCATGCTTGACTGTAGGGATGGTATTCTTGGGGTCGTATGCAGTGCCATCCAGTCTACAAACGTCACGTGTGTGGTTGGCACCAAAGATCTCGATCTTGGTCTCATCAGACCAGAGAACCTTGAACCAGTCTGTCTCAGAGTCCTCCAAGTGATCATGAGCAAACTGTAGATGAGCCTTGACATGACGCTTTGAAAATAAAGGTACCTTACGGGCTCGTCTGGAACGGAGACCATTGCGGTGGAGTACGTTACTTATGGTATTTGCTGAAACCAATGTCCCCACTGCCATGAGATCTTCCCGGAGCTCCTTCCTTGTTGTCCTTGGGTTAGCCTTGACTCTTCGGACAAGCCTGGCCTCGGCACGGGTGGAAACTTTCAAAGGCTGTCCAGGCCGTGGAAGGCTAACAGTAGTTCCATAAGCCTTCCACTTCCGGATGATGCTCCCAACAGTGGAGACAGGTAGGGCCAACTCCTTGGAAAGGGTTTTGTACCCCTTGCCAGCCTTGTGACCCTCCACGATCTTGTCTCTGATGGCCTTGGAATGCTCCTTTGTCTTTCCCATGTTGACCAAGTATGAGTGCTCTTCACAAGTTTGGGGAGGATCTTAATTAGTCAGAAAAGGCTTGAAAAAGAGAAAATTAATCCAAACATGTGAAGCTCATTGTTCTTTGTGCCTGAAATACTTCTTAATACTTTAGGGGATCCAAACAGAATTCTTGTGGTTTGAGGGGTTGAATAATAAATGACCCTCTGAATAAACTTTTCACAATTTAAAAAAATAAAATAAAAAAAGAAATAAGATTCTTTTTTGCTGCAGTGCATTTCACACTTCCAGGCTGATCTACAGTCCAAATGTCACAATGCCAAGTTAATTCCGAATGTGTAAACCTGCTAAATCTGCAGGGGGTTGAATACTACTTGTAGGCACTGTATAAGGTAGGGGACTCGGTGTGGTTATCCACCAAGAATCTGAAACTAGGTGTTCCTTCGCAGAAGCTGGGGCAGAAATTCATTGGTCTGTTCAAGATCACCGGGATAGTGAGCTCTGTGGCCTGTCGGCAGAGGTTGCCGCACAATTTAAAGGTACACCCGGTCTTTCACGTTTCCCCTAATACGTTTCATGGTCGTATCGTGCCTCCTCCTCCACCAGTGATGGTTGATGGCCAGGAGCAGTTTGTGGTTGAGGACATTATTGACTCCCGGCTCCATCGGCATCGGCTTCAGTATCTGGTACGTTGGCAGGGGTACTCCCCCGAGGACGATTCCTGGGAACCTGTGGGTAACATCCGAGCACCCCGGAAGGTTGCTCAGTTTCATCAGTTTCGTCCTGAGGCCGTTTCTGGGGGGGGGAGTACTGTCAGAGTTCCGGGATTTCCAGTTTTCTTCTGAGTGATCTTGCCCTTTGTTAACATGGAGTTTTCTGTTCTGTTGCCCTACTTCCTGTTCATCTGTTTAAAAGCCCGCCCCTAAGCTTTGTCTAGTTGCCTGAGTATACTGCTTCCTGTGTACTCCTGCCCTGCTGCTCTCATCTCCTGATTGCTGTTTGGATCCTGTTGAAACACCCGACACCAGCTCTGGACTTCACCTGTCTCATCAAGCTGTGCTCGGACTCTGTCTGCCGTCTCTGGTCGGCACTTCTGCCCGGTCCCTTCCATTTCATATCCACCCTAGGACTCACATCACGTATGGACATTTTTTTGACTATACCTGTTGCCCTTTCGTGTCCCGGTTGCTGCACATTTAGGCCTTCTGGGGTGATTGCCAGACAGCCCCTGTATAGGGGTTCGCTCCTGGTGGTCTCCCTGGGGGAGTCCGGTGCGCGGTCCCGGGAATTCCCCTTTGCTCTGAACCCGGCAGGTATTTACTGTGTTTATGTTCTACTGTGTATATTCTGTCCTGTGTACATATTGTGGTTACATATTATAAAACGTCTTTGCACCAAGAACCTGTCTCTGGTTGTCATTGCCCTAACGCAATCGAAATCCTCAGTACATACAATAGTATTACACGCTTCTGTCTGTAGAGCCGATACCACTGGTCCTGGCGGTCGTGCATTTAGGCCCCTGGGGCTGTGCCTGACAGTCCCCTTGGAGTTAGCTCTAGGTTAGCTCCTTCAGGGGAGACCGGTGTAAGGTCCTTTGGGTCCACTTCCGGTCACTCGCTGCTCCTCGGCGACCATAAAGGCCCTGTCACACACTGAGCTAAATCTGCAGCAGATCTGTGGTTGCAGTGAAATTGTGGGCAATCAGTGCCAGGTTTGTGGCTGTGTACAAATGTAACTATGTCCATGATTTCACTGCAACCACAGATCTGCCAAAGATTTATCTGTGTGTGTGACCGGGCCTTATTACTCATGTTGTTTTGGCCGGTGTTTTAACATCAGTTGTGAATTTGGAAATGGTCCTGTGTGATTCATGGCTTTAACCATCCTTTTCCAGCTTTGCCAACACTATAGTAGTAGTAAAGTGCCCTGGTCTAGAGAGCACTGCCTTGCACCCTCCACACACCTGTGCCAGTAGACCCTCCACTCCAGGACCTTTGTCATTGCATATCGATACCACAAGAGCTTAGTAGATTTCTAAAATTCACATATACAGTAGTGAACTTTGAATAAAAGTTTGGCCATCAAGTGCACATTTCTGGGACCATGGCTGTGTTCGTCCGTATATTTCGGTTCGGGTGGGCACTTGTTGGGAGTATTCACCATAACATGAGAGAACAGATGCTGCCTCGGCCCTTTCCTCCTGTCGCCCTCTGCTCACTGTTCTGAGAAGGTCGCATAGTAATTTATTAGGGATAATTGGTCCCTCGTATGCTTTGCTCACCTGCATCATTACCCTCCAAGTGCGCCACGCTTCGCTGGTACATTAGTAACGTACGCTGGAATCTCGTTATCTCTTTATCCAAATGGCCTCATTTAAAAGAGAAAAGCTCATGTTATGAAGGGCAATTACACGTTAAGTGTTATGTGTAATTTTCATCTGTCTGATGGCCACAGACAAGCCATAGAGCTGTATTTAACCTCGAGCTGCTGAGGCCTGAGGTACCACAAGGGCTCGGACTCCGCTCCTCCAACTCTTGTTCCCAGTTCTACTCTAGCGCGGTGTATACTTAACCTCAGGGCTGACTTTGTCCCCAAAACTTACTTTTCTCTGAATTGTACAACCACAGATTTTGCATTGGGATCATTAGTTTCTCCTTCTGATATACCAGGATGGCTTTGACAGTCAATACCAGGCTTGGTATTGACTGGTTTGGGTTGCCCAACAATGCACTTCCATCATCTGCGGGATCGGACTAGACAGGCTAGGCTTCACTCCCACCAGCATCATTGAACCTTGGCTGCTGTAGACTTACTCACTGCCCCAGCTCGGTCCCGTTTTCCCCTGCTGCCGTGCAACCTTCCATGTATGCTGTGGCCTCCTTCACCTCCCAAGTCCTGTACATCCCACACAGGGTTCCCATTAGTTAGGCCTAAGACACACGGAGAGAAAAACAGTGCGAGTGGAGTGCTATAAAACATCGCATTCCACTCGGACCAATTCTAGCCTGTGTGTGAGCACACAAGGAAGGAAGGAATAACGAACTCCATTCTATGTCTGAACTGGGTGCAAAAACCTAAAAAAAATCAGTATATGGAGATAAGGTATGCACACCAGTGACTATGCAAGGGGAATACATGTAATAGCAGAAACTGCTGTGTGAATACTGACATGAAAAATTCATTAGCTATATGTAAGGGTGAAATGTGAAAAATGGAACCTGCATTACTGCCATGAATATATGAATAAAGAGAAATTTAGCTACTGAATTGATCAATGCAATAGAGCCCCAACACTACGCCAAAGTATTTCTCTACGTTGGGGTCCCTAGCTTGTGTGTGTCCTCTCATGCAGTTAAAAAACTTACCGTGTATGAGAAGTTGAGACCCAGGCTATATATACGTATCATGTGGATTGGCAATAGGTGTGAGTGGGGTGGGTTCACAAACGAAAAACTACTAACAAATAAGGAATAACGTTTGGAACTCCGTTCTAAGTCTGAACTGGGTGCAAAAACCTAAAAAAACATCACTATATGGAGATAAGGTATGCACACCAGTGACTATGCAAGGGGAGAAATACTTTGGCGTAGTGTTGGGGCTCTATTGCATTGATCAATTCAGTAGCTAAATTTCTCTTTATTCATATATTCATGGCAGTAATGCAGGTTCCATTTTTCACATTTCACCCTTACATATAGCTAATGAATTTTTCATGTCAGTATTCACACAGCAGTTTCTGCTATTTCATGTATTCCCCTTGCATAGTCACTGGTGTGCATACCTTATCTCCATATAGTGATGTTTTTTTAGGTTTTTGCACCCAGTTCAGACTTAGAATGGAGTTCCAAACGTTATTCCTTATTTGTTAGTAGTTTTTCGTTTGTGAACCCTCCCCAACCACACCTATTGCCAATCCATATCATACGCATAAATAGACTGGGTCTCAGCTTCCCATACACGGTAAGTTTTTTAACTGCATGAGAGGACACACACAAGCTAGGGACCCCAACGTAGGGAAATACTTTGGCGTAGTGTTGGGGCTCTATTGCATTGATCAATTCAGTAGCTAAATTTCTCTTTATTCATATATTCATGGCAGTAATGCAGGTTCCATTTTTCACATTTCATTCTTACATATAGCTATTGAATTTTTCATGTCAGTATTCACACAGCAGTTTCTGCTATTACATGTATTCCCCTTGCATAGTCACTGGTGTGCATACCTTATCTCCATATGTGTGTGAGCACACATGAGCGATTATTTTCTCAGCCCTAATCGGACTGAGAAAACAATCGCAGCATGCTGCGATTGTAATGCGAGACTCTTTCTCTCGCACCCATTCAAGTGAATGGGGCGAGAGAAAAATCGCACTGCACTCGCGGTACACCGGTGTACCGCAAGTGCAGTGTGAGAATGGCAATAGCCGGCTATGCAGGAGAGAGGGAGAGAAATCCCTCCCTCCCCTCCTGAGTGCCGGCCCGCCCCCCGCAGCTGAGGTCTGCTTGCACGAACGGACCTCAGTAGCAAGGACACTCGCATGACACTCGGCTCTGCTTTACTGCCAGCATGAGCCGAGTGTCATATAAGGGGATCGCAGTAGTCCCCGTGTGGCTCCAGCCTTAACCTAAGACACGCATGCATCGGCCCTCCTCATAAAGGGTTGGCGTGCTATTTCCAGGAAATGCTTCTCAGCTAATGGCTCAGAGGCACAGCTTGGTTAAGGCATCCTCCAATTAGGGGAGGTGCCTGCACAATGCTCTTAGTCCGTGTTCCAGTCTGCTACCTATCTAGTTGTCAGGTTTTGAGCTCCCGTCATGTTAACCCTGTGTCCGTTTCCAGTACCTGCCTTCCGACACCTGTCTGCCCCTGCCGTGCCCACCATTCCTGTCCGTACTCGCCTGTCCGGCCTGCCACAGTCACCCCGCCTGTACCCTGAGTCCGTCACCTGACCTGGGGGTCAGCTGCCACAGTTCCAGTCACTGCCCTGGGATTGGTACCTGGCGTCCGCCTCGCAGTGGGTGCTTAGTTAAGCCCTTCCCAGTTAACCCCCTCCCATTAAAAGGTAATCCCATCCCCCTGTAGTCCAGTGGGTCCACTAATCCCGCTCAATGACACTAATCCGGCCAAAAGCGTTACAGGTGTCCATTGTCCTGCCGTCCGTTAACTGGTTGTCCTAACTTGGACCATTGTTCCTAGGTTCTAACCACCCACTGCATCACTGCATACTGTGACCTGTCATTATGATGTTCTGACCCAATTGTCCAGTCAAGACAATTCTCCCCTTGTCTGTATTACTCAGTTCCTTACACTTGCCCATTTTTCTTGCTTCTAACATATCCACTTTTGCTAACTAATAAATAACACAAAAAATCCCTTGACTACAGGTGCCCAAAGTTGCAATGAAAAAATTATCTTTGAGTAGAGTGCCCCGCTCAACGAAAAAAGCCACTATACACATGGTATAAGGGGCCTAAAACTCCGAAACCAAAAAAATATGATCTAGTTATAGATTGGTCTTCTCAAAGAGAAGAAATGTCACTTCATGTGCATGATTTTTGTGCCTGCACATTTATGGACTCCGATTTTATCAATCGAAATCTCCGGTCTTCTTCACTAGGATCCGTCAATCTAGTTTGAAGTTGCGATTCTGCACAAATGAGTCTCAGGCCACAAGAGCCCAATTTGTCCGAAAACTGCAGAAGTTTGGTTTCAACATATGTGAAGATGAAGTAACGGCTCCAGGACCTGCTGCAAGAAAACTGATGCTGGAACAGGGATTGCGCCCTCACTTATTAGTCCATGACGGTGAGTGGAAGAAGCTTCATGCCAGGATACTGTACCAGTCCAATAATGGAAGTCATATACCCGAGCAGATGATGGTGGATAATATATCAAAGAATGGTTTATTCAGACAAATACTGATTTATGCAAGATTTTTTACATCGTTCATGACACCTTTAATATTTGCAAATAGCCTCTTCAGAAGGCCATGAGTTCCACCACCACTCATTGGATATAGCAAACCTAAAAGTCAATATCGACCGGTCACCCCACATGATATTTTGAAAAATGAAGTGCTTACTGTGATAGATCAGTGAATGGTATGTATATGTCCACCACCTTTTTTGTTTTAGATCTTCTCCCAGAATTTGACTCCATTGATAAATCCAAACCCAACTGTGTTGTGATCGGAGACGCTGCCGAAAACTTCTCCTATCAAAATGTCAACCAAGCATTTCAGGTGTTGGTGAACTTGGAGAAACCAGTGCTGATATCTCTTGGGAAAGGGTGAGTGGTTCAGTTTCTTACGTGTCCATGGAATTAGCTATTGGAATCCAAATTAACGAACATGAGTAGGAATATTGGTTGTTCATGCCAAACAAAAGGAACAAATGCTACTTCCCGAGTCTTATCATCCCGGCATCCGATATCAAGGAAAATTAGGGGGGCACAATACACATTAGATAATTCATCTTTAGTTTAGGTTAATACACATCTAGTGCTTATATCCAGCTTAAAGGGAACCTGTCACCACTTTTTTGGCCTATACACTGCAGCCACCACCACCGGGCTCTTATATTCAGCATCTTAAAATGCTGTATCTAAGAGCCCAGGCCGGGGGTATAACATAAAAAACACTTTATAATACTTACATAACGGTCGCACGCTGGGCCTCATGGGCGTCTCCGGTGCCGGCGCCGCCTCTTTTGTCCATCTTTGTGCTCCTTCTTCTTTAGCCGTGGTGCATGACGGGTCCAACGTCATCCACACTCACCGGCATTCAGGTCCTGAGCAGGCGCACTTTGATCTGCCCTGAGCAGGGCAGATCAAAGCATTGTAGTGCGCCCGCGCAGGACCGGCGAGTGTGTATGACGCAGCCTCGTCATGTACCCAGGCTTCAGAAAAAGGACGAAGATGGCCAAAAGAGGCGGCGCTGGCACCGGAGATGCCCATAAGGCCCACCGCACGACCATTAGGTAAGTATTATTAAGTGTTTTTTATGTTATACCCCCGGCCTGGGCTCTTATATACAGCATGTTAGAATGCTGTATATAAGAGCCCGGTGGTGGTGGCTGCAGCTTATACGCCAAAAAAGTGGTGACAGGTTCCCTTTAAAGAGGACAAACCACCAGGATTTTCATATATAAACTAAAACCAGTGCTATACTGGCGCTATCATGCTGATTCTATACATACCTTTAGTTGTGAGATCGGATGTATAGTTTCTGAAATACAGGCAAATAAAGTCTGTGAAATTCACTGTTACTTGATTGATAGCAGCTATAGAATATCTAATAGGTGGGTCGGGCTTTGCTAGTTATTCCCGCCTCTGTCTGCTGTCTGCCCTATCTCCCCGCCTCTGTTATTACAGGGAGAGGAGGGAGGAAAGAGTGTTTCCTGTTTATATATGAAAATCCTGATTGTTGATCCTCTTTAAAAGGAGTTGTCCACTATTCCCACAACCCCTTCTGATTCCAAATGTTTCCCCCAGGTAAAATGATAAAGCCTATACTCCCCTCCCATACCAGCGCCCTTATAGCGGTGCCGAGCCTCGCGGTGCCAGGGCTCACCTGACATTGTGACTTCAGGTGAGCCCTGCATCCAATCAGCACCGGCTTCTGTCTCCCTGCCTTCGGACCAAATGTGTTAATCAACAGGAAATGAGCGCAGCGGCTGCTGATCACTTCCTGTTGTTTGGTCTGAAGGCAGAGAAAAGGAACCCGAAGCTGATTGGACACGGGACTCACATGATGTTACAACCCCATGTGAGCCCCGGGTACGCAAGTCTCTGGAATGGCGCTGGTAGAGGAGGTGAGTATAGGCTTTATCATTTCACCTAAACATGTGGAAACATAAGAGGTTGTCCTTATAGTGGACAACCCCTTTAAGATCTGTAGGGTCTGACTACTGGGGCCCCCGCAGATTATTATCATGAGCAAATCCTAAATACCTGCATTTTTACTTAAATGTACAGTATGTTGTCTAAAAATAATTTTTGCAATTGAGTTTCATTAAAAATTGGCACCATTTGATTTTGAAGGCCTATTTTTTTTCCTCTGCTCATTATTGCTGGGTGCAGCACAAGATGAACTAAGAGTCTTGTCAGTGAGCTCGTTCTGGCAGGGAGTTTAGAGCTCTTTTTTTTGTTTTTTTCTAAGTTTCTGTTTTCTCTGATGTAGATGTAGCAGTGGTCAGAAGGCTGAACTCTGTATAACCACTACCCACACCACTGATTGGCAGCTTCTTGTGTACACTGTACATTGTCAGCAAGCTGCCAATGAGTGATGTAGGCGGGGTTACATGGTTTAGCTGGATTATCTGGCACGCAACACTAAAGCTGGTGTCACACTAAACGACAGCGACAACGACGTCGCTGTTACGTCACCATTTTCGGTGACGTAACAGCGACCTTGTAAGTCGCTGTTATGATCGCTGCTTAGCTGTCAAACACAGCGACGCAGCAGCGATCATAACGTCGCTGTGCTACATGTGCAGAGAGCAGGGAGCCGCGCTTAGCGCTGGCTCCTTGCTCTCCTGCAGCACACATCGGGTTAATTAACCCGATGTGTGCTGCAGCTACATGTCACAGTTCAGAGAGCAGGGAGCCGCGCTTAGCGCTGGCTCCTTGCTCTCCTGCAGCACACATCGGGTTAATTAACCCGATGTGTGCTGCAGCTACATGTCAGTGCAGAGAGCAGGGAGCCGCGCGCACTGCTTAGCGCTGGCTCCTTGCTCTCCTTGCTACAGTATACATCGGGTTAATTACCCGATGCGTACTGCAGCCACATGTCACAGTGCAGGAGCCGGCACTGGCAGCAAGAGCGGAGGCTGGTAACCAGCGTAAACATCGGGTAACCAGGGAAAGGTCTTCCCTTGGTTACCCGATGTTTACGCTGGTTACAGCTTACCGCAGCTGCCAGTGCCGGCTCCTGATCGCTTCATTTCGTCGCTCTCTCGCTGTCACACACAGCGATGTGTGTGTCACAGCGGGAGAGTGACGACCAAAAAATGAAGCTGGACATTCAGCAACGACCGGCGACCTCACAGCAGGGGCCAGGTCGTTGCTGGATGTCACACACAGCGACAGCGACGGGACGTCGCTGCAACGTCACAGAAAATGGTGACGTAGCAGCGACGTCGTTGTCGTCGTCGTTATGTGTGACACCAGCTTTAGTCCTTGCAGTGATAATCCACTGCTGATAAAACACTGATTGCATTGAAAGTACAGCATGCTAGAATAAGGGGTACTTCTCACATAGCGAGATCGCTGCTGAGTCACAGGTTTTGTGACGCACCAGTGACCTCATCAGCAATCTCGCTGTGTGTGACACTGAGCAGCGATCTGGCCCCTGCTGTGAAATCGCTGATCGTTACACACACCTCTGGTTCATTTTTTGCTCGTTGCTCTCCCGCTGTGAAGCACACATCACTGTGGTTGACAGCGAGAGAGCAACGATCTGAATGTGCAGGGAGCAGGGAGCCAGCTTCTGCGGACGCTGGTAACCAAGGTACACATCGGGTAACTAAGCGAAGCACTTTGCTTGGTTACCCGATATTTACCTTGGTTACTAGCGTACGCCGCTCTCAGGCTGCCAGTACTGGCCCCCTGCACACGTAGCCAAAGTACACATCGGGTAACTAAGCGAAGCGCTTTGCTTAGTAACCTGATGTGTACCCTGGCTACGAGTGCAGGGAGGCAGCGCTAAGCGGTGTGCGCTGGTAACTAGTGTAAATATCAGGTAACCAAGCAAAGCATTTTGCTTGGTTACCCAATATTTACCTTCGTTACCAAGCGCAGCATTGTTTCCACGAGTCACTGGTGGCTGGTCACTGGTGAGATCTGCCTGATTGACAGCTCACCAGTGACCATGTAGCAAAGCACCAGCGATCCTAACCTAATATTGTGGTCGGAATCGCTGGTACGTCGTTTAGTGAGACGGTACCCTAAGTGTTTCAGTCCCTTTATTATGCTACTTTCAGATTATAGGAGAAATTTGCTCACAGATTCTCTTACAGTAAAACTAAAAAGTAAAAGAAAAAAAAAAAAATGCTCCCTTCTTGTGTACACTGTACATTGTCAGCAAACTGCCAATCAGTGATGTAGGCGGGGTTAAACGGATTAGCTGGATTATCTGGCACGCAGCACCTAGTCCTGCAGTCATAATCCCCTGCTGATAGAACACTGATTGCATTGAAAGTACAGAATACTAGAATAAGGCTATGTGCGCACAGTGCGTTTTTCGCGGCGTTTTTGCGCGTTTTTCGGGTGCGTTTTTGGCCTCAAAACTGCATGACTTTGCTTCCCCAGCAAAGTCTATGAGTTTTCATTTTTGCTGTCCGCACACAAATGTTTTTTTAAGCTGCGTTTCTGAGCTTGAAAAAAAAAAATGGACATGTCAATTCTTTCCTGCGTTTTTCTGCGTTTTCCGGCCAAAAACGCAGCGTCAAAAAAACGCAGCGTGCGCACATAGCCTTAGTGTTTCAGTCCCTTTATTATGCTACTTTCAGATTACATAGCAGAAACTTGCTCACAGGTTCTCTTAGGCTATGTGTGCACGCTGCGTTTTTTTGACGCTGCGTTTTTGTGCGTTTTTGGCAGCTAAAAACGCACAAAAACGCACCTGCGTCGAAAAAAACGCATCAAAAAACGCATGCGTTTTTACCGCGATTTGGTGCGTTTTTGGCTGCGTTTTGCTGCGTTTTTGATCTCTGCGTTTTGCTGCGTTTTCTGCCCATTCATTGCATTGGAAAAACGCAGCAAAACGCAGAGATCAAAAACGCAGGAAAGAACTGACATGTCCATTTTTTTTTCAAGCTCAAAAACGCAGCTAAAAAAACCAGTTGTGTGCGGACAGCAAAAATGACAACTCATAGACTTTGCTGGGGAAGCAAAGTCATGCAGTTTTGAGGCCAAAAACGCACCCGAAAAACGCGCAAAAACGCCGCGAAAAACGCACTGTGCGCACATAGCCTTACAGTAAAACTAAAAAGTAAGAAAAGAAAAAAAAAATGCTCCCTAAGGTGTCAACGTCCTTTTAAACATAATCTAACAGAAACGTTTGTGATTAACTTTTAGTTGTAAAACTAATTAAAAAAAACTATCATAAAAAATGTAATATAATCTTAGGCTATGTGCGCACGTTTTTTTCAGTGCAGAAAAAACCGCACCCTCTGGCAGAGGGGACAATTGTAAACAATGCGTTTTGGAAAAAACGCATCGAAAATGCATGCGTTTTTCATGTGTTTTACATGCGTTCTCTTCAGGTGCGTTTTTGACCACATGATCCAGTGACACGGCGTGTAGTACACAGTGCCAGCCTTCCTGCAGAGATGTGAGTGTTGTCCACGGGAGAACGCAGCTGCCCATGCCCACGATTTGGGTTCAGGCTGCTGTGGACTTTAGCTCTATTCTACGTGCAGAGAACACTCTCGTCTCCGCAGCATAAATTGACATTCTGAGGCTCAGGAAGCCACGCCGCAGGTCAGTTTATGCGCCGGAGAAAAGAAGCACAGTGGGCACAGGATTTCTAAAAATCCTTCCACTGTGCTTCTACTGCACAACGCAGCGTTATGGACGCAGGGAAAACACTATGCGCCCAAAACGCTGGAAACCCTGATTGTCGGCACACAGCCAAAAATGCGTCAATGGATGTCAAACATATATATAATGTCCCACCTCCCTGCATATTCTAAGCTGGCGCCCTTTAGTGCCTTTCATGTGGCACTAAAGGCTGCCTAGCCTTGTTTTTAGCCCAAAAAAAAAAAATTTAAAATAAATGACGTGGGGTCCCCCCTATTTTTGATAGCCAGTAAGGGTAAAGCAGACAGCTGTAGCCTGCAAACCACAGCTGACAGCTTTATCTTGTCTGGTGATCAATTTGGCGGGCTCCCCAAGCTGTTTTTTTTTTTTATTTATAAATAAATAATTAAAAAAAAAAAACGTGGGGTCCCCCCAAATTAGATCACCAGCCAAGGTGAAGCTGACAGCTGGGGTCTGGTATTCTCAGGATGGGAAGAGCCATGGTTATTGGACTCTTTTCAGCCTAAAAATAGCAGGCCGCAGCCGCCCCAGAAGTGGCGCCCCAGAAGTGGCGCTGTGGCAAACGGGGTAATATATGGGGTTGATACCAGATGTGTAATGTCACCTGGCATCAAGCCCAGCAATTAGTGATGTCATGGCGTCTATCAGATACCCGACAAAACTAATTGACAGTAATAGCAAAAAAAAATTGACAACAAAAAAAATAATTATTTGAAAAAACACTCCCCAAAATATTCCCTCTTTGACCAATTTATTGAAAAGAAAAAAAAATCGGGTCTGCAGTAATCCATTTTTGACGTCCCACGACTCTGGACCTTCTAGAATATGGGGGGCACGTTCAGGGAACGTATCCCCCATTTTCTAGGAGTGCAGACCCTCCATTTGAGGAGAGTGGGTGCAAAGAATCTGCACCCACTCTCCCCGGGCCACAGCTGCAGAGTGAAGGCAGGAAGCTGAGCTGTCACCTGCTCTGCACATGTGACCGGCGCGCACTGTGAAGGAGGAGGGGGCCGCGGGGGATCAGCGACAGGTATGGGGGACACCGGGGGGGAATAGGGGGTGAACTGGCAGGGCCTGGGGAGCAGTTTTCTGTCGCATGTGTTATGGCACATGCGGCAGAAACAGAGGAATAGGGTACGGCTGGTGCGCTGCTGTGCGCGCGGCCATCTTGGATTTTCGGGAGGGGGTTGGGGGTCAGGGCGGGCACTTTGGAGACACCGGCTTTCCTGAACTTTGCCAGGAAGTGAGGTCAACAGGAAACCTCTTGACCTCACTTCCAGGTAAAAATGCCTGCGTTCTGTATGCCCAAAAAGCATGCGTACTGCAACAACAATGCAGTGAACTGCGATGTAGCTGCGTTCTGACCCACATCATTGATTTCAATGGGTGGAGAACGCAGCTACAACGCACAAAAGAAGTGACATGCTGCTTTTTTATCCGCACCGATTTTTGGCATCCAAAACGCTGCGTTTAGAAATGCAGCGTGTGCATCAATTTTTCGGCTTTCTCATACACTTTGCTGGGGAAGCTGAACGCATGCTACTTGGCACTGTAACGCTGCAGTTCTAAACTCAGCGTTTCCGCGGGAAAAAACGCAACGTGCGCACATAGCCTTAAAAATGATCTAGAGAGGAATCATAGAAATATGTGAAAAGTAATGTTCTGACTCGTACCATTTGATTCATGAACCATATCAGCATCGAGTTTCCTTTATCACCGTCATGTTTTGTGGGGAAAAAAATAATAAAATTAAAATACAAAAAAATATATATATTTTTTTAGCCTTTTTTGCTTCACTGCTGGATTTTTCTTTTATTTGTTCCTTTAGTATTTCTTGTTTATGATCTAGATATCTATCCATTATCGATCTATCATCTATCCATTATCTATCCATTTATATCTATCCTAATATGTATATCTATCTATCATTTATCTATCTAATATCGATCAATCCATTATCTATCCATCTATATCTATCTATCCTAATATCTATCTATTATCGATTTATCATCTATCCATTATCTATCCATCTATATCTATCTATCATTTATCTATCTATTATCGATCTATCCATTATCTATCCATCTATATCTATCTATCATTATCTGTCTATCATCTATCCATCTATCATCTATCTATCAATCTATCTCTCTATCTATCCCTCTATCTATCTATCTATCAATCTATCTCTCTATCTATCCCTCTATCTATCTATATCTATCCATCTATCATCTATCTATTAATCTATCTATCTATCTATATCTATCTATCTATCCATCTATCATCTATCTATTAATCTATCTATCTATATCTATCTATCCATCTATCATCTATCTATTAATCTATCTATCTATCCATCTATCATCTATCTATATCTATCTATCCATCTATCATCTATCTATTAATCTATCTATCTATCTATATCTATCTATCCATCTATCATCTATCTATTAATCTATCTATCTATATCTATCTATCCATCTATCATCTATCTATATCTATCTATCCATCTATCATCTATCTATTAATCTATCATCTATCTATCTATATCTATCTATCCATCTATCATCTATCTATTAATCTATCTATCTATCTATATCTATCTATCCATCTATCATCTATCTATTAATCTATCTATCTATCTATATCTATCTATCCATCTATCATCTATCTATATCTATCTATCCATCTATCATCTATCTATTAATCTATCTATCATCTATCTATCTATATCTATCTATCCATCTATCATCTATCTATTAATCTATCTATCTATCTATATCTATCTATCCATCTATCATCTATCTATTAATCTATCTATCTATCTATATCTATCTATCCATCTATCATCTATCTATATCTATCTATCCATCTATCATCTATCTATTAATCTATCTATCATTCCATCCATATTATAGAGGTTTGTGTGTTTTTCAGACGTTATTACAAGGAGACTGATGGCTTGATGTTAGACGTGGGGGCCTATATGAAAGCTCTGGAGGTAAGGAGCCTTTTGCGCTCTCATCAATCATTGTTGCACATATGTAATTCTTCACTTTTTGTACAGTATGCCTGTGATATCACAGCAGAGGTCGTGGGAAAGCCGTCCAAGAACTTCTTCCTGTCTGCACTGGATGAGCTAGGAATGCAACCCCACGAGGTACAATATGGAGCCGTCATGCCCAGTGCATGCATATGGCAACCGGTTTGGTGGCTCATAGGCAAGTGCACCACTTTTGATGAATTGGTCTGACATCCACAAGTTGGTGATCACTGCCCTATACACTGTCCTTATATTTTAGGCTGTAATGATTGGAGATGACGTGGTGAATGATATCGGAGGAGCACAAAGTTGTGGCATTCGAGGTGTACTCGTCAGAACTGGAAAATACAGGTAGGCCGATAAGGTCTTCGCACAGTTGCGTCGTATACACAAGAATTTGCCTAAGTATACCGGTAAAATGTTCTTTTTTCCAGGCCTAGTGACGAAAGCCATCCTCAAGTGACTGCTGATGGGTATGTGGATAACTTAGCCCAAGCCGTGGACATCCTCCTGGCCTCTATATCAGCCGACCAGTGACCGCAGAACACTCATTGAGACCTCTCACTAAATGATATTAGGAGCAAAAGAATAATGATAGCAAAAGAAAGGACTGTAAGCAATAACTGCACTGTGCCCGCTCAGCCTGATCCTAACCTCTCCAGCATAGGTAACGTTTATTGGGTTACACGCCTTGTCATTTACAGAAATAAATCATTTACTTGAATAACAAAGTTGTAAATTCAAAGTAAGTGTGTTGTAAAAGTTCTGTTATTATGTTTAGATATGTTATAATATTTTATTTTACATTCTGGATCACAAATCTCGTGCTCACCAGTAATCCACGTCCATAGAGGTCACCAGGGACAAACTATCCAGGTACAGAAGTCACCAGAGACAAACTTTTCCAGGTACAGAAGTCGCCAGGGACAAACTTTTCCAGGTACAGAAGTCGCCAGGGACAAACTTTTCCAGGTACAGAAGTCACCAGGGACAAACTTTTCCAGGTACAGAGGTCACCAGGGACAAACTTTTCCAGGTACAGAGATCACCAGGGACAAACATTCCAGGTACAGAGGTCACCAGGGACAAACTTTTCCAGGTACAGAAGTCACCAGGGACAAACTTTCCAAGTACAAGGGTCACCAGGGACAAACATTCCAGGTACAGAGGTCACCAGGGACAAACTTTCCAGGTACAGAGGTCACCAGGGACAAACTTTCCAGGTGCAGAGGTCACCAGGGACAAACTTTTCCAGGTACAGAAGTCACCAAGGACAAACTTTCCAGGTACAGAGGTCACCAGGGACAAACTTTCCAGGTACAGAGGTCACCAGGGACAAACTTTCCAGGAACAGAGGTCACCAGGGACAAACATTCCAGGCACAGAGGCCACCAGAGACAAACATTCCAGGTACAGAAGTCACCAGGGACAAACATTCCAGGAACAGAGGCCACCAGGGACAAACTTTCCAGGTACAGAGGTCACCAGGGACAAACTTTCCAGGTGCAGAGGTCACCAGGGACAAACTTTTCCAGGTACAGAAGTCACCAGGGACAAACTTTCCAGGTACAGAGGTCACCAAGGACAAACTTTCCAGGTACAGAGGTCACCAGGGACAAACTTTCCAAGTACAAGGGTCACCAGGGACAAACATTCCAGGCACAGAGGCCACCAGAGACAAACATTCCAGGTACAGAGGCCGCCAGAGACAAACATTCCAGGTACAGAGGCCGCCAGAGACAAACATTCCAGGTACAGAGGCCGCCAGAGACAAACATTCCAGGTACAGAGGCCACAGGGACAAACGTTCCAGGCACAGAGGTCTCCAGAGACAAACATTCCAGGTACAGAGGCCACCAGGGACAAAAAGAAAAAAAAGTCCTCACAGTTGGGGAACATTGCCTGAGCAGAAGGAAGCAAGTGTTTTTCCAGGATAACCTTGTATACGGCTTGATTCATACGTCCTTCGCAAAGTTTAATCTGCCCAATTCCAGCCTTGCTGAAGCATCCCCATCAACTCCATTGAAAACCTCTGGAATGTAATCAAGAGGAAGATGGGTAGTCACAAGCCATCAAACAAAGAACTGCTTACATTTTTGCACCAGGAGTGGGATAAGGTCACCCAAAAGCAGTGTGAAAGACTGGTGGAAAGCAGCCAAGACGCATGAAAGCTGTGACTTAAAATCATGGTTATTCCACAAAATATTGATTTCTGATCTCTTCCTGAGATAAAACATTATTAGTATTGTTGTGGCTAAATGATTATGAACTTATTTTCTTTGCATTATTTGAGGTCTGAAAGCAATGCATTGTTTTTTTGTTATTTTGATCATTTCTCATTTTCAGAAAATACAAAAATGTTGCTAGGAAATTCGGAGACGATGTCAGTAGTTTATAGAATAAAAGAACCATTTACATTTCACTAAAAAATATAGCTATAAAGAGAAAAATCTGAAAAACTGAAAATTTTGCAGTGGTCTCTTAATTTTTGCCAGAGCTGTAATCTATCTGGTGCCCCATTCTTGTGAATATGTCTCCCATCGTAGTTTATACTTCTTTATCCTGGGCCCCTTCTTGGTATATATAGTCCATGTTCTGCATCTAACACATAAAACACTATGGGGGCTTTACACGCAGCGACATTGCTAGCGTTCGCCCCCGTCGTTTGTGCGTCACGGGCAAATCGCTGCTTGTGGCGGACAAAAAAGAGAATTTTGTTACTTACCGTAAATTCTTTTTCTTATAGTTCCGACATGGGAGACCCAGACCATGGGTGTATAGCTTCTGCCTCCGGAGGACACACAAAGTACTACACTAAAAAGTGTAGCTCCTCCCTCCGAGCATATACACTCCTCGGATAACCAAATATAGCCAGTTTAGTGCAAAAGCTGAAGGAGGACATCCACCCACAAGTAGAGATAAAGTAAAACCCGGAATAACCGGAACCTCTGTCTACAACAACAGCCGGTGAAAACACACGGAACAAGAACTGCCAACAGGCAACAGGGAGGGTGCTGGGTCTCCCATGTCGGAACTATAAGAAAAAGAATTTACGGTAAGTAAACAAAATTCTCTTTTTCTTCATCGTTCCTCATGGGAGACCCAGACCATGGGACGTCTCAAAGCAGTCCATGGGTGGGAATAAACAGAAAACTGAGAAGTAGGCAAAACCTAACTTCACAAATGGGCGACAGCCGCCTGAAGGATGCGTCTGCCCAAGCTCGCATCTGCCGAAGCATGAGCATGCACTTGGTAGTGCTTCGAAAAGGTGTGCAGACTAGACCAAGTGGCAGCCTGACAGACCTGCTGAGCCGTAGCCTGGTGCCTGAAAGCCCAAGAGGCACCGACAGCTCTGGTCGAGTGCGCCTTAATCCCCGGCGGGGGAGGCACCTGAGTACATTGGTAGGCATCGGATATGGCCGACCTAATCCAACGAGCTAGGGTCGGTTTAGAAGCCGAGAGACCCTTGCGCTGACCTGTGGTTAGCACAAAAAGAGAAGTGCACCGCCTAAGAGCAGCGGTGCGTGACACATAGATCCGGAGCGCCCGCACCAGATCCAGAGTATGCAACGCTTTCTCAAAGCGATGCACAGGAGCCGGACAAAGGGAAGGCAATGAAATGTCCTGGTTAAGGTGGAAAGGAGACACCACCTTAGGGAGAAAGTCCGGAGTCGGACGGAGAACCACCTTGTCTTGGTGAAAAACCAAAAAGGGTGACTCCGAAGAGAGCGCAGCCAAATCAGTGACTCTCCTGAGAGAAGTTATGGCCACTAGAAAGACCACTTTCTGTGAAAGTCGAGACAAAGAAACTTCCCTAAGAGGCTCAAAGGGGGGTTTCTGTAAGGCCGTGAGGACCAGATTAAGGTCCCAGGGATCCAAAGGCCGCCGATAAGGAGGAATGATGTGAGATGTGCCCTGCATGAAGGTGCGCACCTGGGCCAGTCGGGCGATACGCCGCTGGAACAACACTGACAGAGCTGAGACCTGTTCCTTGAGGGAATTGAGGGACAGTCCTAGCTGCAGACCGGACTGTAGAAAGGACAGGATGGTCGGCAAGGAAAAAGGCCAAGGAGCATGGTTGGAAGAGCGACACCAGGACAGGAAAATTCTCCAAGTCCTGTGGTAAATCCTGGCCGAGGAAGACTTCCGAGCCTGAGTCATAGTGGAGATGACCTCAGAAGGAATGCCTGAAGCCGTCAGGATCCAGGACTCAAGAGCCACGCCGTCAATCTGAGAGCCGCAGAATTCTGGCGGAAAAACGGACCTTGTGAGAGAAGGTCTGGGCGATCCGGGAGATGCCACGGCACCTCTACGGACAGACGGAGCAGGTCTGGGTACCAAGCTCGCCTGGGCCAGTCTGGAGCAATGATTATGACCCGACGGCCCTCCATTCTGATCTTGCGCAGGACTCTGGGCAAGAGAGCTAGAGGGGGAAACACGTAGGCCAGACGGAACTGGGACCAATCCTGAACCAGCGCGTCCGCTGCCAAGGCCTGAGGATCGTGGGAGCGAGCCACGTAAACCGGGACCTTGTTGTTGTGCCGGGATGCCATGAGATCCACTTCCGGAGTGCCCCACTTGCGGCAGATTGACCGGAACACTGCTGGATGCAGGGCCCACTCGCCGCTGTCCACGGTTTGACGGCTGAGATAATCTGCCTCCCAGTTTTCTACGCCTGGGATGTGGACTGCGGATATGGTGGACTTGGAGTCCTCCGTCCACTGAAGGATACGTTGAACCTCCAACATTGCTAGGCGGCTGTGAGTCCCGCCCTGGTGATTGATGTAGGCAACTGCTGTCGCGTTGTCTGAATGGACTCGAATGTGCTTGCCCGCCAACAGGTGGTGAAAGGCTACGAGAGCTAGGAGCACCGCTCTGATTTCCAGCACATTGATCGAGAGGGCTGATTCGGACGGAGTCCAAGTGCCCTGTGCTCGGTGGTGGAGAAACACTGCTCCCCAGCCGGATAGACTGGCATCCGTGGTGAAAATCACCCAGGACGGAATCAGAAAGGAGCGTCCCTGGGATAGAGAGAGGGGCCGAAGCCACCACTGAAGAGAGCTCCTGGTCTGTGGCGACAGAGCCACTAGCCTGTGCAAGGAAGAGGTCCGCTTGTCCCAACAGCGGAGAATGTCCAGCTACAGAGGACGCAGATGGAACTGGGCAAAGGGAACCGCTTCCATTGATGCCACCATCTGACCCAGCACCTGCATGAGGTGCCTGATGGAATGACGGCGGGGCCTCAACAGAGAGCGCACCGCCAGATGAAGGGACTGCTGTTTGACTAAGGGCAGCTTCACAAGTGCCGGCAGAGTCTCGATTGCATCCCTAGGTACGTAAGTTTCTGGGTCGGGGTCAGAGTGGACTTGGGAAGATTGACAAGTCACCCGAATTGAACAAGCGTGGCGAGAGTGAGCGAGACACTCCGCTGACAGTCTGCACTGGATGAAGCCTTGACTAGAAGGTCGTCCAGGTAAGGAATCACTGCCAACCCCTGGAGGTGCAGAACCGCAACCACTGCTGCCATGACCTTGGTGAATACTCGAGGGGCCGTGGCTAACCCGAAGGGGAGAGCCACGAATTGGAAATGTTCCTCTCCGATTGCAAAACGTAGCCAACGCTGGTGTGAAACTGCAATTGGCACATGCAAATAGGCATCTCTGATGTCGATGGATGCAAGAAAATCTCCTTGGGTCATTGAGGTAATGACTGATCGCAGAGATTCCATGCGAAAGTGCCGCACCTGAACATGCTTGTTGAGAAGCTTGAGATCCAGGATGGGCCGGAAGGAACCGTCCTTCTTGGGGACTAGGAAGAGATTTGAGTAGAAACCTCTGAACCATTCCCGGGCGGGAACCGGTACAATTACTCCGTTGGCCTGCAAGGATGCCACGGCCTGAGAGAAGGCGGCGGCCTTGGAGCAGGGGGGAGTGGACAGAAAAAATCTGTTTGGCGGGCTGGAAGAGAATTCTATCCTGTAGCCGTGGGAGATGATATCCCGCCCCCACTGATCGGAGACGTGTTGAAACCACACGTCGCCAAAGTGGGAGAGTCTGCCACCGACCAAGGACGTTGCTGGCGCGGCCAGATAGTCAAGAGGAGGCTGCCTTAGTGGCAGCGGCTCCGTTCTTCTGTGGACGCGGCTTCGTGCGCCAGCTGGGTTTCCGATCCTTGGCTGAGTTAGTGGACGAGGCTGAGGGCCTAGAGGATGACCAGTTAGAGGAACGAAAGGAACAAAACCTCGACTGGTTCCTGCCCTGGACAGGTTTCCTGGTTTTAGTTTGTGGCAAGGAAGTACTCTTCCCGCCAGTAGCCTCCTTAATAATTTCATCCAGTTGTTCACCGAACAGCCGGGACCCAGCAAAAGGGAGCCCAGCAAGATACTTCTTGGAAGAAGCATCTGCTTTCCACTCTCGAAGCCACAAGATCCTGCGGATCGCGAGGGAATTAGCGGAAGCCACCGCCGTGCGGTGAGAAGCCTCCAGAATGGCAGACATGGCATAAGATGAAAAAGCCGAAGCTTGGGAAGTTAAGGCAACCATTTCGGGCATAGAGTCCCTGGTGAGGGAATGCATCTCCGCCAGAGAAGCAGAGACGGCCTTAAGAGCCCACACTGCTGCAAAGGAAGGGGAGAACGAGGCCCCTGCCGCTTCATAAACAGATTTGGCCAGAAGGTTAACCTGGCGGTCAGTGGGATCCTTAAGTGAGGTGCCATCCGCCACAGATACGACTGTCCGGGCTGAAATTCTAGACACCGGAGGATCTACCTTTGGTGAATGAGCCCACTCCTTGACCACCTCTAGTGGAAAGGGAAAACGGTCATCAGAACCACGCTTTGGAAAGCGTTTGTCAGGACAGGCCCTGGGTTTGGTCACAGTGGCCTGAAAACTGGAGTGGTTAAAAAACATACTCCTTGCTCTCTTAGGTGAGGTAAACTGGTGTTTTTCTACCAGAGAGGCTTGTTCCTCTGACACTGGGGGATTGAGGTCCAGTACAGAATTAATGGACGCAATCAAATCACTAACATCTGCATCACCTTCGGTTAGATCAATGGGGTACATAGAGGTAGCGTCTGATCCCACAGTAAAGGCATCCTCCTCGCCCTGCGATTCAGCTCGTGAATCAGAGCCGTGGGACGAGGAAGGAGAAGAGTCCCTGCGTCTCCGTTTAGGAGGACGGGGTCTGGGAACAGATGAAAAATCCTCTATGAGCTCTGCAGAGCGAGTCGGAGCAGCAGAGGCGCCCTGAGAAGGGGGCTGATGCATGGTCAGCAGAGTCCGGGACAGCTGTCCCATGGAGTCGGCAAAGGACTGGGAGATAGCATTAGAAAACGATGCTACCCAAGCCGGGGGTTCAGCCACCGGGGCAGGAGCAGCCGGAGGGACCCCTGGGGAGACTCCAGGCTGAGGCACCACCATGTTAGAGCAGGCATCACAGTGTGGATATGTGCTCGGTTCAGGCAGTATGAGCTTACATGCAGTGCATATAGAGTATAGCTTTGCAGACTTGCTCCTAGTGACAGACATGCTGCTGAGGTGGAGGCTCTGCAGTAAAGAACACACTCCTTCAGAATGACCCCCAGAGAGTGTATAAAAAAGTCCACAACCAGAGGTTGTGGCTTACCAGACCGTTTTGTGTGCCCTCCGGATTCCACAGCTCGGACCCCCAGACAGATTGCAGAGCTGCAGCAGCCAGCGCCGATCAGTGTGAGAACGCTGATAAAATGGCGCCGGAGAGAGGGGGGGGGCGGGGTTTAGTCCAAGAGCGGGAACCGGAGGGCCAAGGAGAAATACAGGGGAGGGAAACATCTCCTCAGAGAGGAGTGTCCTCCCCTGTGCTGAACGGCCGGTGGGCGGCGCCGCACTGTTCCCCTGCATGACTGACATGCAGGGGCAGTGAAACCGAAAGTAGTCCGCAGCCGAATCGGGGCCTAAATTTTTCCATGCGGCCGACAAGCAGGCACCCTCGGCGCGGTTCTCAGGAAAAAAAACAGAGAACCGGCCGGAAATTACAGCAAAGTAAATAACACACTCTCCCCACAATAAATGTACCAGGGACCCCTCAATAACGTCTCAATACTTAGCTTATGAGACGCAGGGCCAGGTCCCTGAGAGATGAGCGCTCCGTCCGGTAGGGTCCTGAAAGGGCTGCGGATGGAGACCGGTCCCCTGCAAAGCAGTGAGAACCGTGATGGCTCCCACTTCAAGCCAGAGCCCGAGGGATGGTGAAGGAGCACGGCATGTAAGGCTCCAGCCTTGTAAAATCAACCTTAAGAGCACCGCCGACACAGTGGGGTGAGAAGGGACATGCCGGGAGTCCAGCTTGGACCCGCTTTTCTTCCAATTCTTTAAAATCAAAAATGAAAAATCAAAAGAGAATGCATGTGTAGATGTGTGACCTCCTGAACAGAAAGCATTGAACTGGCTATATTTGGTTATCCAAGGAGTGTATATGCTCGGAGGGAGGAGCTACACTTTTTAGTGTAGTACTTTGTGTGTCCTCCGGAGGCAGAAGCTATACACCCATGGTCTGGGTCTCCCATGAGGAACGATGAAGAAATCGGTAGTGCGTGTCACACATAGTTACCTTCCTAACGACGTCGCTGTGGCCGGTGAACAACCTCTTTTCTAAGGGGGTGGTTCATGCGGCGTCACAGCAACGTCACACAGAGGGCCATCAATAGAAGCGGAGGGGCGGCGAGCAGCCGCATGAACGACACTCCCACCTAGTTACCAGAGAACGCAGGTAAGCTGTTGTTCGTCGTTCCCGGGTGTCACACGTAGCGATGTGTGCTGCCTCAGGAACGACGAACAACCTACGTCCCAGAAAATCAACGACATTTTGAAAATGAACACCGATAAATGATGTGGTGAGTATTTTTGATCGTTAGCAGTCGCTCGTAGGTGTCACACACAACAACGTTGCTAACGAGGCCGGATGTGCGTCACAAATTTCGTGACCCCAGCGACATCTCGTTAGCAAAGTCGTTGCGTGTAAAGCGGCCTTAATGCTGGAACCACGAGTGTATGGCATCGGATGCGACTCTTGGCTCCTACTGTGTAGCGAGTGTCATGCCACTGTGATCCGATCCTGTGATCAGATCACAGCTGCGGAGGAGAGGGAGGGATTAATCTCCCTATCTCCTCAACTGTCAGCGGATGCAATTATCGCACTGCACTCCGGTGTCATCCGACTGCAGTCCGATGTTTCACTTGCACCCATAGATATGTTTGGGTGAGTGAAAACGGATCGAATTCCACCCGCAGCATGCTGCGATTGTTTTCGCGGTCTGATTAGGGCTGAGAAAATAATCACAGATAGGAACAGCCCCATAGAGTAACATGGGCCATGGTGGAATTCATTTTTTTATTGCATTCTACTTTGACCGTTTTACTCTCCTGTGTCCTTACCCTAAGGGTGCACTCATACGAACATATGTCTAGCATGGTAATCGGATCGCATCACCCGGCACGGGAGCACACACTTCGGACAGGAGAGTCTCAGCTGCATAGAAATACATGCAGCTGACCCGCTCCTGGCACGAGAGTGTGTGCTCCCGTGCCGGGTGATGCGATCCTATCGTGCGAGTCATACATTCGTGTGAGTGCACCCTAACAAACATCAGCCTCTGTATCAGGCGCAGAGTTCGGCAGTCTGACATCAGTGTGCCTGCTATGGCGGTGTCTGATGTCAGCTGCAGGCCTCTATTTAGCTGGCAGCGTGTATTGCAGTGCAGGCACCCAACTTTTGTGCCGCAATGCATTTCAGCTGGAGGTGTGTCCTTGACTGCACGTCCAGCTGTAGTAGGCGCTGGGTTCAGTTAAAAACGCTTTTTAACCTGCAGATAAACCCCATATCTGCAGGTTAATTTTTTTTTTTTTAAGGAACATCACAGGTTCCCTTGATTGTCATCACTTTCCAAAAATTATGCATTTTTCTTGCATTTTTGTAAGCTCATTAATAAAAAGCATTGCTCAAACACGGCCTTTCTATATACTGCAGTGCTGAAATCCAGCAGTGTATAGCACAACTGATCACAAGATCAAATCTCTTTGTGGAATAAAAAAAAAAGTTAAAAATATGAAAACAAATCCCATAAGTTTTAATCACTTTCTTATCCCAATACAAAAATAAAGAAAATAAATATGTAAATAAATATATGTAATGTCATATCACCGTGTCTGCAAAAAGTCACATCTATCAAAATATACAATTATTTAATCAAAATGACATAAAAGAAAAAAAAAACTAAAAAGAATTTTCAAATTGCTGCAATAATAAGCGATCAAAAGATTGGATCCCAAAAGTATATCAAGAACAAAAACGGCACGTCAGGTGAAAAATAAAACAAGCTGTCACACAGGTCCAGCAATGGAAAAAAAAATAATGGATCTCAGGAGATGTTCACACAAAACAATTTTTTTTTTTTTTCTTAAGTTCTGATTTTTTTTTTTTTTCAAGCAATTTTTATATTATATATATATATATATATATATATATATATATATATATATATATATATATATATATATAATATAAAAATCTTTCAAGTGTTTAGTATCGCCATAACCGCACCACCCTGGAGCCTCACGTTGTGGGTCATTTTATTATCACGGCACGCTGTAAAAATGAAAAGCCAAAAAAAAGAAAAAGGATGGAGTTGAAGTCACCGCAGTATGATTATTTTTCGTTACGTTGTATTATAAAGTGAATGGTGATATTCTGAACAACTTGTAAAAATAAAAACATCTGTGCCTGTTGGAAGAAAGGAAAAGAATGGAAGCGCAGAAATTAAAATTGGCTGCAGTAGTAAGTGATTAAAACACAGCTCTGCCGCCAAAGACAGCTCTGTTACATGAGGGTCAGACAAACACAGCTCTGTTACATGCAGGTCAGGCAGCACAGGTCTATTACATGCATAGCAGACAAGCACGGCTCTACTACATGAGGGTCAGACAAATATAACTTTGCTACATACAGGTCAGTCGAGCACAGCTCTGCTACATGCAGGTCAGTCAGCATAGCTCTATTATATGCATGTCAGATAAGCACAGCTCTGCTACATGAGGGTCAGACAAACATAACTGCTACATGCAGGTCAGGCAGCACAGCTCTGCTACATGAGGGTCAGACAAACAACTCTGCTACATGCAGGTCAGGCAGCACAGCTCTGCTACATGAGGGTCAGACAAACAACTCTGCTACATGCAGGTCAGGCAGCACAGCTCTGCTACATGAGGGTCAGACAAACAACTCTGCTACATGCAGGTCAGGCAGCACAGCTCTGCTACATGAGGGTCAGACAAACAACTCTGCTACGTGCAGGTCAGTCAAGCACAGAGCTCTGCTACATGCAGATGAGACAAACACAGGCAGCAGCTCCAGAACTGAGCACTTGACTCCTCCCCCACATGTGACTGGTCACGTAGTGATGACGTCACCGCAGCATGTCCCGGACCTGTTCCACATCGCACAGATGAGTGAGGATTTCTCCCCTTCAGTTCTGGGAACGAAAGAGCAGTAAGTGCAGCAGCGCCACAGGGGGGCGCCATACTGATACCTCCAGGCAGCACACGGGGGATAACGGAGGCATTCTATTAGTTATAGCATACATCAGTGCAGAAAGTCTGTAGAGACCCCACAACCCCCAGCATGTCTGCAGAGACCCCACAACCCCCAGCATGTCTGCAGAGACCCCACAACCCCCAGCACGTCTGCAGAGACCCCACAACCCCCAGCATGTCTGCAGAGACACTGCAACCCCCAGCATGTCTGCAGAGACCCCTTAACCACCAGCACGTCTGCAGAGACCCCTTAACCACCAGCACGTCTGCAAAGACCCCACAACCCCCAGCACGTCTGCAGAGACCCCACAACCCCCAGCACGTCTGCAGAGACCCCACAACCCCCAGCACGTCTACAGAGGCACCACAACCCCCCAGCATGTCTGCAGAGACCCCACAACCCCCAGCATGTCTGCAGAGACCCCACAACCCCCAGCACGTCTACAGAGGCACCACAACCCCCAGCACGTCTGCAGAGACCCCACAACCCCCAGCATGTCTGCAGAGATTCCACAACCCCCAGCACGTCTGCAGAGGCACCACAACCCCCAGCACGTCTGCAGAGGCACCACAACCCCCAGCACGTCTGCAGAGGCACCACAACCCCCAGCACGTCTGCAGAGACCCCACAACCCCCAGCACGTCTGCAGAGACCCCACAACCCCCAGCACGTCTGCAGAGGCACCACAACCCCCAGCACGTCTGCAGAGGCCCCACAAGCCCCAGCACGTCTGCAGAGACCCCACAACCCCCAGCATGTCTGCAGAGACCCCACAACCCCCAGCACGTCTACAGAGGCACCACAACCCCCAGCACGTCTGCAGAGGCACCACAACCCCCAGCACGTCTGCAGAGGCATCACAACCCCCAGCACGTCTGCAGAGGCACCACAACCCCCAGCACGTCTGCAGAGGCACCACAACCCCCAGCACGTCTGCAGAGACCCCACAACCCCCAGCACGTCTGCAGAGGCACCACAACCCCCAGCACGTCTGCAGAGGCACCACAACCCCCAGCACGTCTGCAGAGGCACCACAACCCCCAGCACGTCTGCAGAGACCCCACAACCCCCAGCACGTCTGCAGAGGCACCACAACCCCCAGCACGTCTGCAGAGGCACCACAACCCCCAGCACGTCTGCAGAGACCCCACAACCCCCAGCACATCTGCAGAGACCCCACAACCCCCAGCACGTCTGCAGAGGCACCACAACCCCCAGCACGTCTGCAGAGGCACCACAACCCCCAGCACGTCTGCAGAGGCACCACAACCCCCAGCACGTCTGCAGAGACCCCACAACCCCCAGCACGTCTGCAGAGGCACCACAACCCCCAGCACGTCTGCAGAGGCACCACAACCCCCAGCACGTCTGCAGAGGCACCACAACCCCCAGCACGTCTGCAGAGACCCCACCACCCCCAGCACGTCTGCAGAGACCCCACAACCCCCAGCACGTCTGCAGAGACCCCACAACCCCCAGCACGTCTGCAGAGACCCCACAACCCCCAGCACGTCTGCAGAGGCACCACAACCCCCAGCACGTCTGCAGAGACCCCACAACCCCCAGCACGTCTGCAGAGGCACCACAACCCCCAGCACGTCTGCGGAGGCCCAACAACCCCCAGCACGTCTGCAGAGGCATCACAACCCCCAGCACGTCTGCAGAGGCACCACAACCCCCAGCACGTCTGCAGAGACCCCACAACCCCCCAGCACGTCTGCAGAGACCCCACAACCCCCAGCATGTCTGCAGAGACACTGCAACCCCCAGCATGTCTGCAGAGACCCCTTAACCACCAGCACGTCTGCAGAGACCCCTTAACCACCAGCACGTCTGCAAAGACCCCACAACCCCCAGCACGTCTGCAGAGACCCCACAACCCCCAGCACGTCTGCAGAGACCCCACAACCCCCAGCACGTCTACAGAGGCACCACAACCCCCCAGCATGTCTGCAGAGACCCCACAACCCCCAGCATGTCTGCAGAGACCCCACAACCCCCAGCACGTCTACAGAGGCACCACAACCCCCAGCATGTCTGCAGAGACCCCACAACCCCCAGCATGTCTGCAGAGATTCCACAACCCCCAGCACGTCTGCAGAGGCACCACAACCCCCAGCACGTCTGCAGAGGCACCACAACCCCCAGCACGTCTGCAGAGGCACCACAACCCCCAGCACGTCTGCAGAGACCCCACAACCCCCAGCACGTCTGCAGAGACCCCACAACCCCCAGCACGTCTGCAGAGGCACCACAACCCCCAGCACGTCTGCAGAGGCCCCACAAGCCCCAGCACGTCTGCAGAGACCCCACAACCCCCAGCATGTCTGCAGAGACCCCACAACCCCCAGCACGTCTACAGAGGCACCACAACCCCCAGCACGTCTGCAGAGGCACCACAACCCCCAGCACGTCTGCAGAGGCATCACAACCCCCAGCACGTCTGCAGAGGCACCACAACCCCCAGCACGTCTGCAGAGGCACCACAACCCCCAGCACGTCTGCAGAGACCCCACAACCCCCAGCACGTCTGCAGAGGCACCACAACCCCCAGCACGTCTGCAGAGGCACCACAACCCCCAGCACGTCTGCAGAGGCACCACAACCCCCAGCACGTCTGCAGAGACCCCACAACCCCCAGCACGTCTGCAGAGGCACCACAACCCCCAGCACGTCTGCAGAGGCACCACAACCCCCAGCACGTCTGCAGAGACCCCACAACCCCCAGCACGTCTGCAGAGACCCCACAACCCCCAGCACGTCTGCAGAGGCACCACAACCCCCAGCACGTCTGCAGAGGCACCACAACCCCCAGCACGTCTGCAGAGGCACCACAACCCCCAGCACGTCTGCAGAGACCCCACAACCCCCAGCACGTCTGCAGAGGCACCACAACCCCCAGCACGTCTGCAGAGGCACCACAACCCCCAGCACGTCTGCAGAGGCACCACAACCCCCAGCACGTCTGCAGAGACCCCACCACCCCCAGCACGTCTGCAGAGACCCCACAACCCCCAGCACGTCTGCAGAGACCCCACAACCCCCAGCACGTCTGCAGAGACCCCACAACCCCCAGCACGTCTGCAGAGGCACCACAACCCCCAGCACGTCTGCAGAGACCCCACAACCCCCAGCACGTCTGCAGAGGCACCACAACCCCCAGCACGTCTGCGGAGGCCCAACAACCCCCAGCACGTCTGCAGAGGCATCACAACCCCCAGCACGTCTGCAGAGGCACCACAACCCCCAGCACATCTGCAGAGACCCCACAAGCCCCAGCACATCTGCAGATGCACCACAATCCCCAGCACGTCTGCAGAGGCATCACAACCCCCAGCACGTCTGCAGAGGCACCACAACCCCCAGCATGTCTGCAGAGACCCCACAAGCCCCAGCACATCTGCAGATGCACCACAATCCCCAGCATGTCTGCAGAGATCCCACAACCCCCAGCACGTCTGCAGGGACAGCGCAACTCCCAGCACATCTGCAGAGATCCCACAACCCCCAGCACGTCTGCAGGGACAGCGCAACTCCCAGCACATCTGCAGCGATCCCACAACCCCCAGCACGTCTGCAGAGGCACCACAACCCCCAGCACGTCTGCAGAGATCCCACAACCCCCAGCACGTCTGCAGAGATCCCACAACCCCCAGCACGTCTGCAGAGATCCCACAACCCCCAGCACGTCTGGAGAGACCCCACAACCCCCAGCATGTCTGCAGAGACCCCACAACCCACAGCATGTCTGCAGGGACAGCGCAACTCCCAGCACATCTGCAGAGACCCCACAACCCCCAGCATGTCTGCAGAGACCCCACAACCCACAGCATGTCTGCAGGGACAGCGCAACTCCCAGCACGTCTGCAGAGACCCCACAACCCACAGCACATCTGCAGAGACCCCACAACCCCCAGCATGTCTGCAGAGACCCCACAACCCACAGCATGTCTGCAGGGACAGCGCAACTCCCAGCATACCGTATAGCTGTCGGGGCATCCTTGTAGTTTCATGTTTTGCAGAGAACTCTTTACGTGACGCAAAGTGATGACCTAAGGGGTCCTGACACAGACAGTGTGCGCTCAGTGTGCTCCCAGAGACTCCCTGACACAGACAGTGTGCTCCTGGAAACTCAGCACTTTCTTCTCTCCTCTCTAGTTGGGATGCTGTGTACAGCCGAGAACTGAAGACCTTCGAGGAGGACGGCGATGAAGGGGAAATCTGGTGAGTGTCATCATTATGGAACAGTCCTTGAGCTAGTCCTCATTCTATATAACACTGCACACACAACAGTCTGTGAGAGAAAGCACTGTGGTCCTGTTTGGGGAGTGCGTAAACAGTGACACTTTATCAGTGGTAAAAATGGAGTCACCTTTAGAGGGGTTGTCCAGTGAAAATAAGTTATCACATATCTACAGGATAGGTAATAACCTGCTGATCATTAGGATCAGACCGCTGTGACCGGCACCGATGAGCAGAGTGCGGTACTATATCCACAATACAATAGCGCAGCAGTGCTCATGCTCCACCGCCGCCCCATGCATACCACGTAGGGCTGCCACTGTCAGCCTGCCAGACAAAGCTGAGCAGCTTCATAGAGGGATGACGCTCCCCGTACTGCTGATCTGTGCAGGCCCCAGAAGGCAGGCTCCCACCACTCAATCCTGAGACTTGGTCACTTGTTTTCCTTGGACAACCCCTTTAATATACTATAGAATTGGGTTGGATAGTTCGGACCTCCAGCGATCAGTAAGTCCCCCCTGTCGTGTGGATCAAATATAACCTACTATCTTGGGAATAATCCTTGAACACTAAATATATTCACCCCTTAGAGTAATAACGTACCCCAGACTCCTAAATATAGTCTCCACTTCCCATAGCTAGACTAATCTGCCACTGAGGAGCCAGGGGCAGCAATTGGACGGCCATATTTGTCACCTAGCTTTCCCAGGTATGGATGTAACTAAAGAAACTGCTCAGTTATATTGTCAGTGTTGGACAGAAGAGACGGTGAGGGACTGTGCAGACACGTATAGGGGTATTAAAGGGGCTTTCTAGGCTTTTATATTGACATTTAGTCCTTTAAAGGACCACTACAGTGTTTTGTTTTTTTTTGGTTTTTTTTTTGCTTTAAATGTAAGTCCCCTGCTCCTGGTATTATACTCCCCTTCATCTTTTACCGCCAGTCGGTCGCCTGTGATTTGTGACCTACCGGAGCGTACCTGAGGTCACACCTCAGTACAAATCTATGAGAGCCGTGTTCTGGTTCTCATAAGACTTGTATTGGAAGATTGAGATGTAACTGCTGTCTTCTGGCCAGTCTGAAGTTACTGTCCCAAGATGGTGCCGCCGGACCACAGTGATGCTGAAAAACAGGTGAAGGCCCCAGATGATGAATGTATGACGGGGGAGGGGGTTTAGACTTCAGTGCCATTTCAGCGCTGCAACACCACCAACCCCCACCCCGCTGTAGTGCTGCTTTAAGTACCTAATAATCAGTGTTAAAATCTGAGTCCGGAGTACTGGGAGGGTCTGTGAGGAGCGTGGATAATTTAGGGTACCTTCACACTTTAGCGATGCAGCAGCGATCCGACCAGCGATCTGACCTGGTCAGGATCGCTGCTGCATCGCTACATGGTCGCTGGTGAGCTGTCAAACAGGCAGATCTCACCAGCGACCAGTGACCAGCCCCCAGCCAGCAGCGACGTGCAAGCGACGCTGCGCTTGCACGGAGCCGGCGTCTGGAAGCTGCGGACACTGGTAACTAAGGTAAACATCGGGTATGGTTACCCGATGTTTACCTTAGTTACCAGCTCACACCGCTTAACTTAGCGTGTGCAGGGAGCAGGAGCCGGCACTGGCAGCGTGAGAGCTGCGGAGGCTGGTAACGAAGGTAAATATCGGGTAACCACCTTGGTTACCCGATGTTTACCTTGGTTACAGCTTACCGCAGCTGCCAGATGCCAGCTCCTGCTCCCTGCTCGCTTCATTTCGTCGCTCTCTCGCTGTCACAGCGATCTGTGCGTCACAGCGGGAGAGCGACGACCAAAAAATGAAGCTGGACATTCAGCAACGAGCGGCGACCTCACAGCAGGGGCCAGCTCGTTGCTGGATGTCACACACAGCGACAGCGACGGGACGTCGCTGCAACGTCACAGAAAATGGTGACGTAGCAGCGACGTCGTTGTCGCTGTGTGTGACACCACCTTTACACACATCCCATGAGATGGATTGTGTACACTTCTTTCTCCCATGCTGTGCACCATTTATCCCCCCAGCATGGTGGTGCTCTGCATAGAACCACTGTTACCATCCGTCTGCTCCTGGACATCCCCCGGCCCCTTCAGCTTCTCTAGACCCGCCACATTAAGCCATGACCGGCAGAGCTGCTGCACAACTTCCCACTGCTTCTCTGCACTGGTGAACTCGGAAAGTATCCTCGCTATCTGCAACAGAACCGTGGGATTTCCTCCATAGCCTGTGCTACTAGATGACAATACTGGACAGGGCCGGGGTTATACACAGCTCAGCATTCCTAGCTCTGCTACATATTCACAGCAGGGAAAACAGAGATTCTATTAAAACTGCACCAAGCAACCCAGTAAGTGACACATCACTGAAATCAGGGTTTCAACCCCTACGTCATGCTGCTCTCAGATTCCATAACAAATAAACTGCTGACATTCCCTTTAACATCACTCTTGATAGGGGTATGTAATGTATAGTACAGAGATGAGTAGAGTATGGTAAATGCAGTATATACAGGGTATGCAAATGTTAAATCTGCCTTTTGTGTAACAGGTTTGGAGAAGGTAGTATGACCCGGGTTGTGCGATGGATGAATGCACAGAAGATACCGCTGACAACCTCGATGGTGGACATTGGCACAGGGAATGGCATGCTGCTGGTGGAGTTGGTGCGTTGCAGTACCTGTTGCGTAATATCTCTGCACTGATCAGACATTTTCTGTATAATTATCATTGTTCTACAGGCAAAGTCGGGCTACAGCAACCTCACGGGTATTGACTACTGTTCAGATGCTATAGCGCTCGCAAGAAACATATGTGAAAAGGAAGGAGCTTCTCAAAGTGTAAATCTGCAGGTGAGAGACTCAAGAAGTGATCTATCACCTTGGCCAAAAATGACAATGTCCCGTTGCTCTTGAAAGCGCATGAGCCGGATCAGAGAATGAAACGCACACATTTGCTAGAAATCTTCATATAGTGTGTAGCTGCTCCGGGCTCGAGCCGGGACCTTGCTCCCATATCGCCTGTAGTTGCTTCAGATTGTCATGTCTTCAGTCCCACTATCCAGCGACGTTGTAATATCACAGTGTGAAAGGCTCTGGAGGGGCTGTAGTGAAGCTGCAGTGTCTGCAGAGCTCCGTTCCCAGAGCAGCTTCACTCATGCAGCATTACTGATTATTGCTCCTCCGGCTGAACCCGAGCTGGCACCTTTTACAATCCAGTTTGGTCACTAGAGTCCCACAAAAATTGGCAGGTTACAAGTTACCCCCCAAAAAAGAACCACTGTTAATCCAATATTAAGCATTAAGCCGGAGTCAGACTTAGGTCTGTTTCACGTCAGTGAAAAACACAGACGTTCTTCACTGATGTGTAAAACACGCCCATGTCCCTCCGTGTGCCGTGATTCACGGCACACGTGGGTTGTCTATGTTCAATCCGGGCTCCGTTCTCCGTGATTGCACATAGAGATCAACTCACCTGTGCCCGCTCCCGCTCTCCTTGGTGCTGAACGCTCCCGCGGTGCAGCATCCGGCCGGCGCTGACCCTCGCTGCAGCTGCTTCCGGGTCGGCTGTGTCATGCATTCATGAATATGCGCGACAGTAATGAGCCGGCTCAGAAGCAGCAGGCAGCACAGGCTGCACAGAGCGCCGCTGGAGCCGGGTGAGTAAAAATGATTTTTATTTTAAATGTCTGTGTTTTTCTGGTGTGTGTTTCATGGATCACATCATAGTGTGGTCCGTGGGGCATCAGTGATGCCAGAAAAAAACAGACGTCTCCGTGCGGCAATCACAGACACGCGTGTACGCCGCACAGAGACACGTGCAGTGAAAAATCACTGATGTGTGAGCAGATCCATTGATTATAATGGGTCTGCGTATGTCAGTGATTCTGGTACGTAGAAAAAAAAAGCACAAACGTCCCAGAATCACTGACGTGTGAAACAGGCCTTACAAGTGACTCGTGCAAGGATTAATTTGTATCACTTGGCGCGGTCGCACGCTCTCCAGACAAAGCGTGCAGCTGCATAGAAATACATGCAGACTGCCCGGAGAGTGTCAGGCCGTGCCGGATGATATGACTCGATCCACGCACGGGTCACTCGTAAGTTAAACTCCAGCCTTAAGGGAATTTACTAATCTGCAGGGGTCCGATGCAGGGGACTGTACCTATCGGCAGAACAGGCAATTTTTATCCCTCTTATAGAATGGAGTAGCAGGTCGGATGCCCAATCACCACTGCCTTCATTTTTTATGGCGTTGCTAGAAAAAGCCAAGTACAGTGGTCACCTAAGGCACAAATAGAGCGGAGGTCGAGCACTGCATCTCCAGTAGAACCGGGATAAAAATTCCCGGTTCTGACAATCTGTGTGGGTCCCAGTGGTTGTAAACCCACCGGTCGATAAGTTATCGCTTATCCTGAGCATAGCTCATAAATTTTTTGCACACAACTTTTTTTAGTCTTTGGGGGAAACTTGGCTGCAAGTGTTTTGTTAGCTGAGGCACCATTAGAGGGGAAACAAAGCATTATGCAGTGTGCAAACAATGGGGGAATATATATTAATACGGTCAGATTTATAAACCGTGCAAACTTAGACTGGACGGTCGTAAAGGGAACTTGTCCGCAGGTTTTTGAACCCCAAACTGATATAATCCATGAGGCACTAGTGAAGGGGGCTTGGATCATTGCTCCCTTTCCCCGCTGCCTCCTGTCACTGGCTGACAGGTCACTTTCTCGCCAGAGATGTCACACCGACACGCGCATTAAGCTCCAGATGATGTTGCCAGAGCTGGACTATCAATCTGCGCATGCGCCGCCCGCGGGAATGACTGCGCCTGCTCAACATCAGAGAAGAGTATCCAGAATAAAGGAAAAGCTGGTTGCGCCGATTAAAAACAATCTTCTCTTAATTTGATTTATAATAAAAAGTTCATTGCATCGGGGTATAAACATTGATCTGTTTCGATTCAAAAAGAGGAGGCCAAAAGCGGGCAGGGATATGGTGAGAGAAGCCAGAGAACTGGAAGGGCAGAGAAATGGTGAGAGAGGCCGGAGAACTGGAAGGGCAGGGAAATGGTGAGAGAGGCCGGAGAACTGGAAGGGCAGGGAAATGGTGAGAGAGGCTGGAGAACAGGAAGGGCAGGGAAATGGTGAGAGAGGCCGGAGAACTGGAAGGGCAGGGATATGGTGAGAGAGGCCGGAGAACTGGAAGGGCAGGGATATGGTGAGAGAGGCCGGAGAACTGGAAGGGCAGGGAAATGGTGAGAGAGGCCGGAGAACTGGAAGGGCAGGGATATGGTGAGAGAGGCCGGAGAACTGGAAGGGCAGGGAAATGGTGAGAGAGGCCGGAGAACTGGAAGGGCAGGGAAATGGTGAGAAAGGCCGGAGAACTGGAAGGGCAGGGATATGGTGAGAGAGGCCGGAGAACTGGAAGGGCAGGGAAATGGTAAGAGAGGCCGGAGAACTGGAAGGGCAGGGAAATGGTGAGAGAGGCCGGAGAACTGGAAGGGCAGGGAAATGGTGAGAGAGGCCGGAGAACTGGAAGGGCAGGGAAATGGTGAGAGAGGCCGGAGAACTGGAAGGGCAGGGAAATGGTGAGAGAGGCCGGAGAACTGGAAGGGTAGGGAAATGGTGAGAGAGGCCGGAGAACTGGAAGGGCAGGGAAATGGTGAGAGAGGCCGGAGAACTGGAAGGACAGGGAAATGGTGAGAGAGGCCGGAGAACTGGAAGGGCAGGGAAATGGTGAGAGAGGCCGGAGAACTGGAAGGGCAGGGAAATGGTGAGAGAGGCCGGAGAACTGGAAGGGCAGGGAAATGGTGAGAGAGGCCGGAGAACTGGAAAGGCAGGGATATGGTGAGAGAGGCCGGAGAACTGGAAGGGCAGGGAAATGGTGAGAGAGGCCGGAGAACTGGAAGGGCAGGGAAATGGTGAGAGAGGCCGGAGAACTGGAAGGGCAGGGAAATGGTGAGAGAGGCCGGAGAACTGGAAGGGCAGGGACATGGTGAGAGAGGCCGGAGAACTGGAAGGGCAGGGAAATGGTGAGAGAGGCCGGAGAACTGGAAGGGCAGGGAAATGGTGAGAGAGGCCGGAGAACTGGAAGGGCAGGGAAATGGTGAGAGAGGCCGGAGAACTGGAAGGGCAGGGAAATGGTGAGAGAGGCCGGAGAACTGGAAGGGCAGGGAAATGGTGAGAGAGGCCGGAGAACTGGAAGGGCAGGGAAATGGTGAGAGAGGCCGGAGAACTGGAAGGGCAGGGCCAAGCCATCTGCACATAAACAGAATCAAGAATTGCTAAAACAAAGTTGGATTTATTCTGCATTACACTGAACTAACATACGTTACATCACTTTGGGGAACAGAAATCTGCTGACAGGCTCCCTTTAAACTCCCAAAATGTATGAAAATGGTCCATACTGTTTGATAAATGTCCAGTTTACCCCACCTATTACTTGGCTTATTTTCTGCCACAAATTGCCTCTAAATTGTGGATGCCCAGTGTAGCAGATCTATATCCAGAAATCAGAATGCCCTAAAGTATTTGGAAATGTGAGCTGTCAACCAGATCATCTATTTAGGAAATGTTTGCATGTGCTGTAGTCATCCGTTAGAACGGATCCGTTGGGAAACTGATTTCTGCCAGATCCGTTCTTTAAACATTGGAGACTACGGACAACGGATCCGATACGCATTTCTCTTTAGCCATCCGTTGTTCTTGCATTTGTAACGGATCCGTTACAAATGGACGATAAATAGCAATCTGTTGACAGATCCATTGTCCATTGACTCCACAGGATAAAAATGGATCCGGCCGACATCTGTTCTAAATAACAACGGACAAAAAAGGTGTGTTTGCACAACTATTTTACAAATGGATTTGTGATGACGGATGACTACAGGACACGTGAACTCAACCTTAAACATTTTGTCATGAGATCCAGTCACATTCATGGTACTCCTGATATCCCCGGTAAAAGCCTGGTATATAGATGACAGCGGCCGCTGCAGGGAAATCAAGTGTTACATAGCGGCGATTCAGACAAAAGGTGGCCCTTGTAATACAAGGACACTTTGAGTCCATTCTGGCAAATGGAGGGGTCTTGAGCAGGTAACCCCCACCTAATTGATGTATAAATGATCTACACCTTAAGGTTTTGACTTTCGGGAGCCTCCAGTTCCATTGTTGGCTGTTCCTGAGGTATTACCTGGTGTCTGGTTTTAGGTGGCAGATTTCCTGGGTTCCTTCAGTCCTCCGGAGCAGTATGACATTGGCTTGGATAAGGGCACCTTCGATGCAGTGAGTCTGGATCCCAGCGGATCGGAAGAAAAACGCAGACAGTATATACAGTCATTATGTAGAATATTAAAACCGAATGGTCGTTTCATCATCACTTCTTGCAACTGGACCAAGGATGAACTGCTCCAACAGTTTGGAGATGGTAAGTACCAGGCATTAGGGGCTATGTAGTCACTTCTTTTCCTTCAGTGTCTTCAGTCTGGATTTCTGTAGATCTTCTAGATCAATCAACCACTGATTTCCCAGGCTCTATAAAAAAAATCTTAATCTCTTTGATGCTACTCGGAGATGTCTGATACTGGATAACTGACAATATTCTAAAGAAAAGACTATTAACCTCTTCATGCTTAATCACATGGAGCGGGATCAGGACCAGAGTCCAACAATGCCGCAGGTGCCAACGCCTGACATCCATGATCAGAGCCATCTCCCATCACCGCTAATTAACCAAAGACGTGTCACTGACCATATCTAACAGGAGCGATCCTGGTGGGTGTCTGTTCATCCTCCATCACCTCCTAGCCCCCCCAACAAGACCATGGGAGGCTTGGTACCCTGTGAACCACAACCACATAGGCCACAACCACAACCTCCTATGATTTGAACCCAAACCACAGCGTCATACATATGTGATATTCACTATATGTTATGTACCGCCCCTGCAGCAGTCGAACTGCTCGGATCCAGAGTTGCTGTGGCTCGATGGTCTCCGGATCTGGGGGCTTGTAAAAGAGAGGGATATTTACTAGGGGGAGTTTGTGACGCCACCCATGGTTCGCAGTAAGGGGAGTACCGCCGCTGCCGAAGGGAGTACCCGAGGAAGATGGAGCGGGGCAGCCTGATGATGTTCCCTCCACGGGTTGGGGAGACCCCGGGACTCTAGAGGATAGGTGAGAGGATGGCATGGTGCGGGCTGTGTGGGCAGGCAGGGCTCAGGGAGAGCAGTGTACTCACTCAGGCTGTGAAGATGTTGGTGCGACCATTAAGCAGACTCTGACACAGAAGTAAACCAAGTCTCTGGGTGCCGCTGCCACTCTGGGGAGCTCGTACGGGAGTCCGTTCCCACCGGTATTGTCTGGTGGACTAGAGCCTGCCTCCATGCACATGTAGATAGATGTTTCTGAGTGACCTCTCGGCCTGAAGCTGTCGGGGTCCCGCTCCCTATATTTAAATAGTGGAGCTGTGCTCTCGATGGCTGACGCTTGGGATTTCTGTAGGCCGCATAAGCTGATAAGCTCTATCCCCCTCGTTGTGTTGATGCCTTCGATCTCTGAGCTCTTGGGGAAAGTTCATAAAGAGACTATCCTCCACAGGTGAATTACCAGGTTGCGTGAAGCTACTCCCTGATCTAGGGTCCTGTACCCTGCCGTGCTCGGTACCGGTCCGGTTACTGGATTTTCTGGTGCCGACTTCTCCAAAACTTATTCGGGCATCACATGGTACGATCTATCGTGTGATCACATGAGCGAACCCCCGTCACACGTACTTACCTGCTGAGCGACCTCGCTGTGGGCGGCGAACATCCACTTCCTGAAGGGGGAGGGACGTTCGCCGTCACAGTGACGTCACACAGCGGTCGGCCAATAGAAGTGAAGGGGCGGAGATGAGCGGGACGTAAACATCCCGCCCACCTCCTTCCCTCCGCATAGCCGGCGGGAGCCGCGGGACGCAGGTAAGCTGTGTTCATCATTCCCGGGGTGTCACACGGAGTGATGTGTGCTGCCCCGGGTACGATGAACAACCGGCGCCATTAAAAATAAACAATTTTTTAAAAATAAGCAACGAGTACATGACTAACAATTTGTGAGCGATTCTGCGTCGCTCGGAGGTGTCACACGAAACGACGTTACAAGTGATGCCGGATGTGCGTCACGAAAACCGTGACCCCGACGATGCATCGCGCGATAGTTCGTCTCGTGTGACGCCCACATAAGTCTGGGCACCCTTCTCCAATATCATGCGATCGGGTCTCCAACCCAGTCCCAGACCACCATCTGAGACCCAACCAAAGTCTCCCAGGGAGCTACAACTCCCTCAGCTCCTCACTCTTCGGGAGCTACTACTTGACTGACTATGTCCCTCCCACCAGTCTGCCTGACCCCTAGGCGGGTGGCCTTGTTCCAGCTAGACCTCCCACTGGTGTGCCTGACAGGGTGTGGTGTGAGGTGTGCCTAGGATTTGAGTGCTGATGGGAACAATACCAATAGTTAGGGTCCCATTAACCATGGAGGATGAGTTCTGCACCATGAGAGACAGTGGTGCAGGTCCCTTTCACACCCTGATAAGGTCAGGGGCGTCACAGTTACATTACTGAATTATTACATTATGTGGTACAAGGTTCTTGGCTCATAGTGGGAATTAAATCAAGGGACAACAAAAATAAAAATATATAAAAAAAAAAAAGTTTTTTCTCCATCCAAAAAATAACATATTAAAAAAATAAGAAAAAATAAAGTATTCGATGTTGTCCTATCAAAAAAGTCAGATCTATCAAAACCCGTATGGTAAACGCCATAATGATAAATGCGAAAAGCCGGATTTGCTGTTTATTTGTTGCCACATCTCCACCCAGAAATGCAAATTGATCAAAATTTCATATGTACCCCAATAAAAAATAAGCCCTCACATAAGTCAATTGGAGAAGAAGAAAAAGATTTGGAAAAAGTTTAGAATTTTTTTAAGCCATTAAAATAATAAAAAATAATAATAATAATAAAAAAAAAAAATAAAATAAAAGTTGGTCATTGCTGTCCTGGTACTGATCTGAAGACTTGTGCTGCCGGACCAGGCAATGCTGTAAAACCCCACAAAAAAAACAATGGCGGATTCGCGTTTTTTGTTGTTTTTTTTTTTTGTTTTGCACAATTTCACCTGGCTTGGAAATTTGAGCTTTTTCTCCTTTTTATCTCAGCACTTTAGTAAAAATCCAATTTCTCCCACAAAAAACAAGACCTCTTATCGGTATGTAGACAGAAAATGCAAAAGTGATGGCTTCTGGAAGCAGGGGGGTTGGAATGGAAGCCCAAAAAAGAAAATTTACAGAGTTCTTTAAGGGGTATATTCCTTAGAATATTCCAGTATTGGGAATCTTGGAGCAGCGACGTCTGCAAGAGGGGATTGTACACCCGGCAGTAGTGGTGTGATCCTGTAGGGGGGCACTAGGGAGCAGTCTTCTACATGTTACATATTGATATTCTGTGCCATTTTGCATTTCTTTGTCGCTCCATTGGGAGACCCAGACAATTGGGTGTATAGCTTCTGCCTCCGGAGGCCACACAAAGTATTACACTTAAAAGTGTAAAGCCCCTCCCCTTCTGCCTATACACCCCCCCGTGCATCACGGGCTCCTCAGTTTTTATGCTTTGTGCGAAGGAGGCACACATGCACGCATAGCTCCACAATGTAGTCAGCAGCAGCTGCTGACTATATCGGATGGAAGAAAAGAGGGCCCATAACAGGGCCCCCGGCATGCTCCCTTCTCACCCCACTCTGGTCGGCGGTGCTGTTAAGGTTGAGGTACCCATTGCGGGTACATAGGCAGGAGCCACATGCTGTTTTCCTTCCCCATCCCTTTCAGGGCTCTGGGTGAAGTGGGATCCTAATCGGTCTCCAGGCACTGGGACCGTGCTCCCTCCGCAGCCCCTGGGGAATCTGCTGGACAGGAGCCGGGTATCGTCAGGGACAAGGCCCTGCTACTGTGAGGTACTCTGTGTCCCCTTGGGGACGGCGCATGGAGCGCTTGTGTCATACACGCTGCAGCACTGCTGGGTGTGTTAGTGCGCCGGGACTACCGCGCTGGCCGCGCTTGTTTGCCGGCCGCGCTTATAACTTTAGTCCCCGGCTTCTGCGGCCTAGTACCGCATACTCCCGCCCCCGGGCCTGCCAGTCAGGGGAAGGGCGGGACGCTGCACTGGACGTCAGCGCTGAGCGCAGGAGCATACTTTGTATCCTCCTCCCCCCTCACTGAGCACCGTGGGGCACCAGATTCCCGCACTTTCTAGGGCACGCCCACGGCCCCCTCCTCCTCACAGAACGCCGGCAGCCATTCCTGTCAGCACTTCTGAAGCTGGAGAGGAGAGACAACACGGCTCTGGGAGGCCCAGGCAGGGAATCTGGTGGTCACACAACCGCTTTGAGCGGTCGGTAAGCCGCACCTGTTTCTAGGTGCTGGACCCCCTGGGTGCCGAAGTGTATATATATATGCTTATATGCTATACATTTACTCTGTACGGTCGCACTGTTGGTTTTTGGCTATATACCCTCCCGGATTGTACTCAGAGGAGACAACATGCCGTCCGCAAAAAGCAAGGGTGCCAAAGCACAGGCTTACTTTGCAACCTGTACCTCATGTGCGGCTATGTTACCGGCAGGTTCCACCTACCCTCATTGTGTGCAATGCTCGGCCCCTGTGGCACTTACTCAGCCGGAGCCTCTGCCACTGGTGGCCCAAGTGGAACCACCTGCTACCACTGTCAAGGTGACAGGGACGGAGTTTGCAGTATTCGCTGACAAACTCTCTGAGAGTATGGATAAATGGTCTGCTAAGATACTAGAAGCTTTGCAGTCCAGACCTGTAACACAGGCCCCGGGCACTGTTGAATCATTGACCCCAGGCCCCCCTCAGTTGGAGCAGCAAGGTGCTCCTGGGGTGACTCATAGGTCCCAAGGTGAGGTCTCTGACACGGACCGCAGTCCCAGACCGCCTAAGCGGGCTCGCTGGGAGAATCCCTCGACTTCATCACACTGCTCAGGGTCTCAGCAGGAGGACTCTCTAGAGGATGAAGCGGAGGTGGCAGATCAGGATTCTGATCCTGAGGCCGCTCTCAACCTAGATACACCTGAAGGAGACGCCATAGTGAATGACCTTATAGCGTCCATCAATCAGGTGTTGGATCTTTCTCCCCCAGCTCCTCCAATTGAGGAGTCAGCTTCTCAGCAGGAGAAATTCCGTTTTAGGTTTCCCAAGCGTACAATGAGTACGTTTCTGGATCACTCCGACTTCAGAGAGGCAGTCCAGAAACACCGAGCTTGTCCAGATAAGCGCTTTTCTAAGCGCCTTAAGGACACACGTTATCCCTTCCCCCCCTGACATTGTCAAGGGCTGGGCTCAGTGTCCCAAGGTGGATCCTCCAATCTCCAGACTGGCGGCTAGATCCATAGTTGCAGTGGAAGATGGGGCTTCACTCAAAGATGCCACTGACAGACAGATGGAGCTCTGGTTGAAATCCATCTATGAAGCTATCGGCGCGTCTTTTGCTCCGGCATTCGCAGCCGTATGGGCACTCCAAGCTATCTCAGCTTGTCACTCGCAGATTAATGCAGTCACACGTGCCTCTGCTCCGCAAGTGGTGTCCTTAACCTCTCAGGCGTCGGCGTTTGCGTCCTACGCCATTAATGCTGTCCTGGACTCTGCGAGCCGTACGGCGGTAGCATCCGCCAATTCGGTGGCAGTCCGCAGGGCCATGTGGCTACGTGAATGGAAGGCAGACTCTGCTTCCAAAAAGTTCTTAACCGGTTTGCCATTTTCTGGCGACTGCCTGTTTGGTGAGCGATTGGATGAAATCATTAAACAATCCAAGGGAAAGGACTCATCCTTACCCCAGTCCAAACCAAACAGACCTCAACAACGGAAGGTACAATCGAGGTTTCGGTCCTTTCGGCCCGCGGGCAGGTCTCCATCCTCCTCGTCCAACAGGCCACAGAAGGGTCAGACGAACTCCGATTCATGGCGGTCTAAGTCACGTCCTAAAAAGACCGCCGGAGGAACCGCTCCCAAAGCGGCCTCCTCATGACTTTCGGCCTCTTCACACCGCATCCTCGGTCGGTGGCAGGCTCTCCCGCTTTTGCGACGCCTGGCTGCCACAGGTACAAGACCGTTGGGTGAGAGACATTCTGTCTCACGGTTACAGGATAGAGTTCAGCTCTCGTCCCCTGACTCGATTCTTCAGAACTTCTCCGCCCCCCGAGCGAGCCGATGCTCTTCTTCAGGCGGTTTGCACTCTGAAGGCAGAAGGAGTGGTGATCCCTGTTCCTCTTCAGCAACAGGGTCACGGTTTTTACTCCAACTTGTTTGTGGTGCCAAAAAAGGACGGATCTTTCCGTCCTGTTCTGGACCTCAAACTGCTCAACAAACACGGAAAAACCAGGCGGTTCCGGATGGAATCGCTCCGCTCCGTCATCGCCTCAATGTCCCAAGGAGATTTCCTAGCATCAATCGACATCAAAGATGCTTATCTCCACGTACCGATTGCACCAGAGCATCAGCGCTTCCTGCGTTTCGCCATAGGGGACGAACACCTTCAGTTCGTGGCACTGCCTTTTGGCCTGGCGACAGCCCCACGGGTCTTCACCAAGGTCATGGCAACAGTGGTAGCAGTCCTACACTCTCAGGGACACTCGGTGATCCCTTACTTAGACGATCTGCTTGTCAAGGCACCCTCTCGAGAGGCATGCCAACACAGCCTGAACATTGCTCTGGAGACTCTCCAGAGATTCGGGTGGATCATCAATTTCCCGAAGTCAAATCTGACACCGGCCCAATCGCTGACATATCTCGGCATGGAGTTTCATACTCTCTCAGCGATAGTGAAGCTTCCGCTGGACAAACAGCGTTCACTACAGACAGGGGTGCAATCTCTCCTTCAAGGCCAGTCACACCCCTTGAGACGCCTCATGCACTTCCTAGGGAAGATGGTGGCAGCAATGGAGGCAGTTCCTTTTGCGCAGTTTCATCTGCGTCCACTTCAATGGGACATTCTCCGCAAATGGGACAGGAAGTCGACGTCCCTCGACAGTAACGTCTCCCTCTCTCAGGCAGCCAAAGCCTCTCTTCGGTGGTGGCTTCTTCCCACTTCATTGTCGAAGGGGAAATCCTTCCTACCCCCATCCTGGGCGGTGGTCACGACGGACGCGAGTCTGTCAGGGTGGGGAGCGGTCTTTCTCCACCACAGGGCTCAGGGTACCTGGACTCAGACAGAGTCCTCCCTTCAGATCAATGTTCTGGAGATAAGGGCAGTGTATCTTGCCCTAAAGGCGTTCCAGCCGTGGCTGGAAGGCAAGCAGATCCGAATTCAGTCGGACAACTCCACCGCGGTGGCATACATCAACCACCAAGGCGGAACACGCAGTCGGCAAGCCTTCCAGGAAGTCCGGCGGATTCTGCTGTGGGTGGAAGCCACAGCCTCCACCATATCCGCAGTTCACATCCCGGGCGTAGAAAACTGGGAAGCAGACTTTCTCAGTCGCCAGGGCATGGACGCAGGGGAATGGTCCCTTCACCCGGACGTGTTTCAAGAGATCTGTTGCCGCTGGGGGATGCCGGACGTCGACCTAATGGCGTCCAGGCACAACAACAAGGTCCCGGCATTCATGGCACGGTCTCAAGATCACAGAGCTCTGGCGGCAGACGCATTAGTTCAGGATTGGTCGCAGTTTCAACTGCCTTATGTGTTTCCTCCTCTGGCACTGTTGCCCAGAGTGTTACGCAAGATCAGGTCCGACTGCCGCCGCGCCATCCTCGTCGCCCCAGACTGGCCGAGGAGGTCGTGGTACCCGGATCTGTGGCATCTCACGGTGGGCCAATCGTGGGCACTACCAGACCGACCAGACTTGCTGTCTCAAGGGCCGTTTTTCCATCTGAATTCTGCGGCCCTGAACCTGACTGTGTGGCCATTGAGTCCTGGATCCTAGCGTCTTCAGGGTTATCTCAAGAGGTCATTGCCACTATGAGACAGGCCAGGAAACCAACGTCCGCCAAGATCTACCACAGGACGTGGAGGATATTCTTATCCTGGTGCTCTGATCAGGGTTTTTCTCCCTGGCCATTTGCCTTACCCACTTTTCTTTCCTTCCTTCAATCTGGATTGGAAAAGGGTTTGTCGCTCGGCTCCCTTAAGGGACAAGTCTCTGCGCTCTCTGTGTTTTTTCAGAAGCGCCTTGCCAGACTTCCACAGGTACGCACGTTCCTGCAGGGGGTTTGTCACATAGTCCCTCCTTACAAGCGTCCGTTAGAACCCTGGGATCTGAACAGGGTGCTGATGGCTCTTCAGAAACCACCTTTCGAGCCAATGAAGGATATTTCTCTTTCACGCCTTTCGCAGAAAGTGGTCTTCCTAGTAGCAGTCACATCTCTTCGGAGAGTGTCTGAGCAAGCAGCGCTGTCATGCAAAGCTCCTTTCCTGGTGTTTCACCAGGACAAGGTAGTTCTGCGTCCGGTTCCGGAATTTCTCCCTAAGGTGGTATCCCCCTTTCATCTCAATCAGGATATCTCCTTACCTTTTTGTCCTCATCCAGTTCACCAATGTGAAAAGGATTTGCACTTGTTAGATCTGGTGAGAGCACTCAGACTCTTCATTTCTCGTACGGCGCCTCTGCGCCGCTCGGATGCACTCTTTGTCCTTGTCGCTGGCCAGCGTAAAGGGTCACAAGCTTCCAAATCAACCCTGGCTCGGTGGATCAAGGAACCAATTCTCGAAGCCTACCGTTCTTCTGGGCTTCCGGTTCCCTCAGGGCTGAGGGCCCATTCTACCAGAGCCGTGGGTGCGTCCTGGGCTTTGCGGCACCAGGCTACGGCTCAGCAGGTGTGTCAGGCGGCTACCTGGTCGAGCCTGCACACTTTCACGAAACACTATCAGGTGCATACCTATGCTTCGGCAGATGCCAGCCTAGGTAGGCGAGTCCTTCAGGCGGCGGTTGCCCACCTGTAGGAAGGGGCCGTTTTACGGTTCTATTACGAGGTATTATTTTACCCACCCAGGGACTGCTTTTGGACGTCCCAATTGTCTGGGTCTCCCAATGGAGCGACAAAGAAGAAGGGAATTTTGTTTACTTACCGTAAATTCCTTTTCTTCTAGCTCCAATTGGGAGACCCAGCACCCGCCCCTGTTCCCTTCGGGCTGTTGTTCTTTGTGTACACATGTTGTTCATGTTGAATGGTTTTCAGTTTTCCGAACTTCCTTCGGATTGAATTTACTTTAGACCAATTTATAAGTTTCCTCCTTCCTGCTTTTGCACCAAAACTGAGGAGCCCGTGATGCACGGGGGGGTGTATAGGCAGAAGGGGAGGGGCTTTACACTTTTAAGTGTAATACTTTGTGTGGCCTCCGGAGGCAGAAGCTATACACCCAATTGTCTGGGTCTCCCAATTGGAGCTAGAAGAAAAGGAATTTACGGTAAGTAAACAAAATTCCCTTCTTCTGCACTACCCAAAGGCTGATTTATTTTTTTCTGTTGTCAATTATCAATCAGATTCCAGTTTTGTAAAAATAAAGCAACATTAGTGGAGAATAAATGAATTGTAGGAGAACTAGTCTGCCCCCGTAGGTGCCGTCCATACTGCGGTCATTGATTAGATAGATGGAAATATCCGAGTCATGAGCGCACAAGGCTGCAGACATTGCGGAATGATGTCACCGTGACCACATTACAGCTGAGGGTTTGGTCTCGTGTACTTTATCATTGATTTTCTTGCAGGACAGTACGGTGGCTCAGTGGTTAGCACTGTATGGTGGCTCAGTGGTTAGCACTGCAGTCTTGCAGCGCTGGGGTCCTGGTTTCAAATCTCACCAAGGACAACATCTGTAAGGAGGGTTTCCTCCAAGTTCTCAGGTTTCCTCACACACTCCAAAGACATACAGATAGGGAATTTAGATTGTGAGCCCCAATGGGGAGAGTATTGCCAATGTATGTAAAGCGCTGCGGAATCAATAGCGCTATATAAGTGAATAAATATATACCGTATATATTGTATTTTTTTTTTATTATTATTATTTTTTTGCAGAGTTTGAATTGACGGATGAACTTCCCACTCCGGCCTTCAGTTTTGGGGGACACTCGGGTCACAGCGTCACAGCTCTTGTCTTCAGGAAGAAGTCCTGATCCTAAAAAATCATGGACTGATCATTACATGTATGGGACACTGACGCTACTACTATGGCGGAAACTTACAGCGAAGTTGAGTTTAGTCCGGCGTCTGTGGTTAATGACTGTAAAGACGTGGAACATTCATATCTACGATTCGCCGGAGCTCAGTCGAATTGTTTGGACAATTAACCTTTCTGCAACAATGGAAAATAAATAATTTATACTTTATTCTACAGGGTCGGCCTCATCATTGAATTTACGTTGATTGCACTACTGGTGAAAATATATATTTACCATGCACACACTGATAAAAAAAAAATCAATCCAGAGAAAAATGATCACATTTACTAACATAGTAAGTGGCGCCACCTGGTGTTCAGTGTATAGCATTGTGCACATGCACCTTATGGGCTGAGTACTGGTGGTCGCACATGCTTACGGTCGTTTCACACATCCGGCATTTCGCCTGATTACCGGATCCGGCGCACTCCAGTACAATGTAATACAGTATAATGGCATTGTGGCAAGCTCCGGTCACATGCTGTCATGCAACCGGAGCATGTGACCGGGGCTTGCCGCGATGCCATTGTACAGTATTAATACTGTACTGGAGTGTGCCGGATCCGGTAATCCGGCGAAATGCCGGATGTGTGAAGCGGCCCTTCGTCATTCTCCCCGTAGCGCTGCATAGGTATATTCTGTGCGTAGTTTCTGGAGCACATGGCTCAATAATTAAGAAGACTCATCCTGTTGGGAGATGTAAGACTATGTTGTCAGCTGCCAGAGGGGGAAGGAGACTGATTCCAGGAATCCAGCCCCGAGTATCTCAGTATAACTGCACCAAGGGGGTGTACATGAGGGCAAAGTAGTGACACTGACATATAATTGCAAGAATATGTCTACACCACTCGGGTGACATTGATTGTCGACACAGTGGCTCAGTGGTTAGCACTGCAGTCTTGCAGTGCTGGGGTCCTGGGTTCGGATCCCACCAAGGACAACATCTGCAAGGAGTTTGTATGTTCTCACTGTGTTTGTGTGGGCTTCCTCCCACACTTCAAAGACATACAAATAGGGAATTTAGATTGTGAGCCCCAATGGGGACAGCGTTCCTGATGTATGTGAAGCGCTGCGGAATATGTTAGCGCTATATAAAAATAAAGATTTTTAAAGATTTATTGTCTGCAGTGCTCACATGTGCATGTCAACCATGTATTATTTTTTTTTTCCTATATGTTCATGTCAACCAGTCATTGCTGGAGTATGAATAACAAAGACCAACAAGGGACCAGCACATTATGGAAACAGCTGGGTGACCCCTTTAATTTTTTCAGTTACTACCTATATATTAAAACATCCAGAAACGTTGCCTTTTTTCATGTTCTACTAAGACTTTGGAGTTAACTGAGAATCCGTCAGTGAGCTCATTCTAATGGTCCAATGAGACCTCTCAGCTGATTTATGACCACAGAGCACATTAAAGGTAAGTGTTCCGGGAAACAGAGCCTGGAAAAGGAAAATTGCAAAATATTTAATGACACTGAGTGGCAAAAGTGACTTTTAGCCACAAATAAAGGCATTTAAGTAAAAAAAAAAATGTCCTGAGCGATGGCCGACCCTGTTAATAAGTAATTCCAACGTTGCTTGTTTGTATAATCACTTTGCAATTTTAACCATTTAATAAGATGAAATGAACCTCAACTGCTGACTCCTTGGTCACATGATCAGTGTCTCCGCAAGTGAAAAAGTGACAAAAATGTATTAAAAAATGGGGGAAAAAATTCATAGCATCATTACTGAACCAACCCTCGAAACAAAGCTCCTGGGTCAAGTGTACTGCAAAGCTAGTGCTGCAAAAAAAAAAAAAAATAAATAAAAAAAAAAAATAAATATATATATATATATATATATATATATATATATACTGTATATACTAGCTGTACTACCCGGCTTCTCCCGGGTGAATAACTGCTGTTGACAAAATAGAATGTATTAACAAAGATGTATTCTGCACACAAAAACCACAAAACAAATAGAAATGTAATTATAATGTCTGTCTCCCCCTCTGTATATATCTCTCTGTCTCTCTCTCTCTTTGTCTGTCTGTCTCTTTCCCTGTCTGTCTCTGACTCTTTCTCCGTCTGTCTCAATCTCTTTCCCTGACTGTCTATCTATCTCTGTCACTTTCCCCATCTGTCTCTTTCCCTCTCTGTCTCTTTCCCTCTGTCTCTTTCCCTGTGTCTGTCTCTTTGTCTGTCTCTTTCCCTTTATTTTTTTCATTATATATATATATATATATATATATATATATATATATATATATATATATATAAAATGAAAAAAATAATGAAAATATAAAAAAAATAATCATAAAAAATAATTTTAAAAAAGTTATTATTTCTGTCCCACTTGGGATTTTTTTCATCACATTTTACAGGATAATGAATGATGATATTCAAAACAACGCGTTCCCTGAAAATAGAATCAATGGCCAGGAAGAATGGTCCATGGACTATGAAAACCAAGAGGAATGGATCCTAAACTGAGCTCATATCCTCTGCAGCAGTTTGTGTCTCTCTCCACACAGTAGAACCACAAGTCTCAGCACAGCAGGGGGTGAGGTCAGGATTAGCAGCAGTCACATAACGCCGCAGACTACATCTCCCACAATTCCCCGGAGTGTCGTGCGTGTGACGTCATGTCAGGGCGGCGGCGCGCTGCGTTGTGGGAGGGAGCGGGTTCACCATCATGGCGGCTTCCATTTCGGGTTATACGTTCAGTTCCTTGTGTTATCACAGCGCTAACAGCAGCTCTGATCACGTGAGTGGCGGGAGCTCCGGGGCCGAGCACCGCGGCCGGAGGTGGGGAGGGGGCGACGTAGGAGCGCAGAGCTGGGGCCCGGGAGGAAGTGACTGCTCGGGGGGAGGACAGTGAGCAGGGCGGCCCCGGTGCCGGGAAGTCGGGGCTGTCATGTTCTCCAGACATAACAGTGGGGTGATGTCCGGGCAGGCGGAGCCATCTCTGACTGCAGTGTCCTCTGCCAGGAGGGTAGATGAGGGACACGGGTAGGGGGCGCATTCATCTATGTCCTCCGTGACGTGTGTGTGTGTGTGTGTGTGTGTGTGTGTGTGTGTGTGTGTGTGTGTGTGTGACGTCCCCAAGGACGGACGTGTGTGTGTGTGTGTCAGACGTGTGTGTGTGTGTCAGACGTGTGTGTGTGTGTGTCAGACGTGTGTGTGACGTCCCCAAGGACGGACGTGTGTGTGTGTGTGTGTGTCAGACGTGTGTGTGAGACGTCCCCAAGGACGGACGTGTGTGTGTGTGTGTGTGTGTGTGTGTGTGTGTGACGTCCCCAAGGACGGACGTGTGTGTGACGTCCCCAAGGACGGACGTGTGTGTGACGTCCCCAAGGACGGACGTGTGTGTGTGTGACGTCCCCAAGGACGGACGTGTGTGTGTGTGTGACGTCCCCAAGGACGGACGTGTGTGTGTGTGACATCCCCCAAGGACAGACGTGTGTGTGTGTGTGTGTGACGTCCCCAAGGACGGACGTGTGTCAGACGTGTGTGTGTGTGTCAGACGTGTGTGTGTGTGTCAGACGTGTGTGTGTGTGTGTGTCAGACGTGTGTGTGTCAGACGTGTGTGTGACGTCCCCAAGGACGGACGTGTGTGTGTGTGACGTCCCCAAGGACGGACGTGTGTGTGTGTGTGTGTGTCAGACGTGTGTGTGAGACGTCCCCAAGGACGGACGTGTGTGTGTGTGTGTGTGTGTGTGACGTCCCCAAGGACGGACGTGTGTGTGACGTCCCCAAGGACGGACGTGTGTGTGTGTGTGACGTCCCCAAGGACGGACGTGTGTGTGTGTGACATCCCCCAAGGACAGACGTGTGTGTGTGTGTGTGTGACGTCCCCAAGGACGGACGTGTGTGTGTGTGTGACGTCCCCAAGGACGGACGTGTGTGTGTGTGTGTGTGACGTCCCCAAGGACGGACGTGTGTGTGTGTGTGTGTGACGTCCCCAAGGACGGACGTGTGTGTGACGTCCCCAAGGACGGACGTGTGTGTGTGTGACGTCCCCAAGGACGGACGTGTGTGTGTGTGACATCCCCCAAGGACAGACGTGTGTGTGTGTGTGTGTGACGTCCCCAAGGACGGACGTGTGTGTGTGTGTGTGACGTCCCCAAGGACGGACGTGTGTGTGTGTGTGACGTCCCCAAGGACGGACGTGTGTGTGTGTGTGTGTGACGTCCCCAAGGACGGACGTGTGTGTGTGTGTGTGTGTGTGTGACGTCCCCAAGGACGGACGTGTGTGTGTGTGTGTGACGTCCCCAAGGACGGACGTGTGTGTGTGTGTGTGTGTGACGTCCCCAAGGACGGACGTGTGTGTGTGTGTGTGTGTGTGTGTCACGTCCCCAAGGACGGACGTGTGTGTGTGTGTGTGTCACGTCCCCAAGGACGGACGTGTGTGTGTGTGTGTGTGACGTCCCCAAGGACGGACATGTGTGTGTGTGTGACGTCCCCAAGGACGGACGTGTGTGTGTGTGACGTCCCCAAGGACGGACGTGTGTGTGTGTGACGTCCCCAAGGACGGACGTGTGTGTGTGTGACGTCCCCAAGGACGGACGTGTGTGTGACGTCCCCAAGGACGGACGTGTGTGTGACGTCCCCAAGGACGGACGTGTGTGTGACGTCCCCAAGGACGGACGTGTGTGTGACGTCCCCAAGGACGGACGTGTGTGTGACGTCCCCAAGGACGGACGTGTGTGTGACGTCCCCAAGGACGGACGTGTGTGTGTGACGTCCCCAAGGATGGACGTGTGTGTGTGTGTGTGACGTCCCCAAGGATGGACGTGTGTGTGTGTGTGACGTCCCCAAGGACGGACGTGTGTGTGTGTGTGTGTGTGTGTGTGTGTGTGTGTGTGTGTGTGTGTGAGACGTCCCCAAGGACGGGCGTGTGTGTGTGACATCCCCAAGGACGGACGTGTGTGTGTGACGTCCCCAAGGATGGACGTGTGTGTGTGTGTGTGACGTCCCCAAGGACGGACGTGTGTGTGTGTGTGTGTGTGTGTGTGTGTGTGTGTGTGTGACGTCCCCAAGGACGGGCGTGTGTGTGTGTGTGTGTGTGACATCCCCAAGGACGGACGTGTGTGTGTGTGTGTGTGACATCCCCAAGGATGGACGTGTGTGTGTGACGGGCGTGTGTGTGGGACATCCCCAAGGACGGACGTGTGTGTGTGTGTGTGTGTGTGTGTGTGTGTGTGTGTGTGACGTCCCCGAGGACGAGTGTGTGGGACATCCAGGGCTGTGGAGTCGGTAAGCCAAACCTCTGACTCCCTCATACAGGACTCCTGTTTCTGATAAATGTAGTAAAATGGTAACATCCGGCTATTATTCCTTCTTATGATACAATAATGACATGTTTAGAACATAAAATATATTTATTGGATACAAGTTTAGAACACAAAAAACTGTAATAACTTGTAAATATACAATGCACTGTGCAGTAAGTGGGGGGGGGGAATTTTCAACAAAAATGTGGGAATAACATTTGTGCATCCTATGAATTTGTTCTGAGAAATAGAATCACCTCCATCAGATCCTCCTTCATAGAGGAGCTCAAATCTGACCTAATTGTGTTAAGGCTGGAGAACAGTAACTTGGGTTGGTGGCAAAGCGGTGACCACATGGGCAACATCTAACAATTTCAGGGTGTAAAGGAATTGCCTCATGCACAGTCAGTTTTGATGAACAGTTGATCTCTTCTACTTTTTGAGAGCAAGTGAAAAATTTTGCTGAAATCTGAGCAATCTGTTTGCTGTGGGAGTGGAATCTTTTTCCCTGTGGCAGCACTTTGTAGCTTCATGTCATCCAAAAACTTTTCAAAATTAAACTTTCTTTGTCACTCCATTGGGAGACCCAGACAATTGGGTGTATAGCTTCTGCCTCCGGAGGCCACACAAAGTATTACACTTTAAAAAGTGTAACCCCTCCCCTCTGCTATACACCCTCCCGTGCATCACGGGCTCATCAGTTTTTATGCTTTGTGTTGAAGGAGGCACACATGCACACAATGCTCCACATTTTAGTCAGCAGCAGCTGCTGATTATATCGGATGGAAGAAAAGAGGGCCCCTAACAGGGCCCCCGGCATGCTCCCTTCTCACCCCACTGAGTTGGCGGTGTTGTTAAGGTTGAGGTACCCATTGCGGGTACACAGGCAGGAGCCACATGCCGTTTTCCTTCCCCATCCCTTAGGGGCTCTGGGGAAGTGGGATCCTAACCGGTCATCCAGCCACTGGGACCGGGCTCCCTCCGCAGCCCCTGGGGGAAACTGCCGGACAGGAGACGGAGTATCGTCAGGGACATGGCCCTGCATCTACAGGTACTCTGTGTCCCCGTTGGGACGGTGCATGAAGCACCTTGGCCTCAGACGCAGCTGCGACTGCGGTGTGGATTTTTTGTCTGAGACTACCGCGCCGACCGTGCCTGTTTGTCGGCCGCGGTTTTTTACTTTAGTCCCCGGCTTTTGCGGCCTAGTGGGTTAAACTCCCGCCCCTGAGCCTGCCAGTCAGGGAGAAAGGCGGGACAGTCGGTATGATGCCGACAGTGAGGGCTGGAGCACACTTCGCTGTCCTCCGCCCCCCTCACTGATCACTATGGGCCACCAGGTTCCCGCACTTTTGCGGTTCCGCCCACGGCTCTCTCCTCCCCTCGGAACGCCGGCAGCCATTGTTATAATTCTGCCGGTGGAGGGTCTCAGAATCTGCTCCACTGCTCTGGGAGAGGGGGATCCTAACCGGTCGCCATGCACTGGGACCGGGCTCCATCCGCAGCCCCTGGGGGATTCTGACGGACAGGAGACTGGACATCATCAGGGACAGAGCCCTGCATCATAAGGTACTCTGTGTCCCCTGAGGGACGGTGCATGCAGCATCTGTGTTACAAATGCCGCAGCGGTTGCTGAGTGGTTTGTGAGACTGGGACTACCGCGCCGACCGCGCCATGTTTGTCGGCCGCGTTTTTAAATTTAGTCCCCGGCTCTTGCGGCCTAGTACCATATACCCGTTCTCGGGCCTGCCAGTCAGGGGTAACGACGGGACGGCCGACTGGACGTCGGCAGGGAGGGCTGGAGCATACGTTGGTATCCTCCTTCCCCCTCACTGAGCACTGTGGGGCGCCAGTTTTCAGGTGCTGACCCCCCTTGGTGCCACAGTGTATATATATATATGTTTATTTATATGGTATATGATCTCACTGTTCGGCAGCATTATTTGCTTGTGGCTGTATACCCTCACTGATTACTCTGCGGACGACATGCTGTTGTCTGCTCTTAAAGAGTAAGGGTGCCAAGGCACTGGCTTATTTTACAACCTGTACCTCTTGTGCGGCTATATTACAGGCAGGGTCCACATACCCTCATTGTGTACAATGCTTGGCCCCGGGGGCACTCACTCAGCCGCAGCCTCCGGCACTGGTGGGACCCTCGGCCAGGTGGTACCGCCGGTTTCCACTGCACAGATGACAGGGACAGAGTTTGCATGTTGGAATCAGCAAATCTCTGAGTAGCTTTCACATTCCAGGACTCAGTCTATGGACAGGGGGGCTGCTAAGATACTGGAAGCCTTGCAGTCCAGACCGATAACACAGGGCCAGGGAGCTGTGAGTTCATCGCTCCCGGGTCCCTCTGGGTCGGTACAACAAGGGGCTCCTGGGGTAACACCCAGATCCCATGGTGAGAACTCCGTCACGGACCGCGGCCTCTGATAGGCTAAGCGGGCCCGCTGGGAACCTTCCCCGACTTCATCAGGAGTGCGTGTTTCGATCACTCTAACTCCAGAGGGGCCGTCCAGAAGCACAGAACTTTCCGGACAAACGCTTACTAAGCGCCTTATTGACACGCGTTACCCTTTTCCCCCCTGACGTTGTTAAGGGTTGGGCTCAGTGTCACAGGGTGGATTCTCCAGTCGCTATGCTGGCGGCTAGATCCGTAGTATTAGTGGCAGATGTCCATCTCTCACGAATGCCACTGACAGGCAAATAAAGCTTATGATGAAATCCATCTATGAAGCCATAGTCGCATCTTTTGCTCCAGCCTTCGCAGCCGTGAGGGCACTCCAAGCTATCTCAGCTTCTCTGGCTGAGATTATTGCGGTTGCACATACCTCTGCCCCGCAGGTTGTGTCCTTCACTTCTCAGGCGTAGGTTTTTTCGTTCTACGCCATGAACGCCGTTCCTGGGCTCTGCGAGCCGTACAGCGGTAGCATCCACCAATTCGGTGGCAGTCTGCAGGGCCATGTGGCTACGTGAATGGAAGGCAGGCTCTGCTTCCAAGAAGTTCTTAACCGGTTTGCCATTTTCTGGCGACCGTTTGTTTGGCGAGCAATTGGATGAAGTTCCTAGACAGTCCAAGGGAAAGGTCTCGTCCTTGCCCCAGTCCACAGGTTTCGGTCATTTCGGTCCTCAGCAAAGTTCCGTTCCTCCACGTCCAACAGGTCAGAGGAGGGCTAGAGGAACTCTTCTGCATGGCGGTCTAAGTCACAAGGCGGCTTCCTCATGACTTCGGCCTCACCAAGACCGCGTCCTCGGTCGGTGGCAGGCTCTCCCGCTTTTGCGACGCCTGGTGGCCACATGTCCAAGACCGATGGGTGAGAGACATTCTGTCTCACGGTCACAGGATAGAGCTCTGCTCTCGTCCTCCGACTCGTTTCTTCAAAACATCTCCGCCCCCCGAGCGAGCCGATGCACTTTTTCAGGCGGTGAACACTCTGAAGCCTCGATGTCACAAGGAGACTTCCTAGCATCAATTGACATCAAGGATGCTTCTCTCCATGTGCCGATCGCACCCGAGCTTCAACGCTTTCTGCGTTTCGCCATCGGGGACGAACACTTCAGTTCGTGGCACTGCCATTCGGCCTGGCGACAGCCCCACGGGTCTTCACCAAGGTCATGGCAGCAGTGGTGGCGGTCCTACACTCTCAGGGCCACTCGGTGATCACTTACCTAGACGATCTAGTCAAGACACCCTCCTGGGTGGCATGTCAACACAACCTGACCATTGCTCTGGAGACTCTCCAGGGGTTCGGGTGGATCATCAAATTTCCAAGGTCAAAACTGACACCGACCCATTCACTGACTTGCCTTGGGATGGAGTTTCATACTCTCTCAGCGATAGTGAAGCTTCCGCTGCATAGTCAGCGTTCACTACAGACAGGGGTGCAATCTCTCCTTCGGGCCCAGTCACCCCTTGAGGCGCCTCATGCACTTTCTAAGGATGATGGTGGCAGCAAGGGAGGCAGTTCCCTTGCGCAGTTTCGTCTGCGTCCGATTCTATCGGACACCGCAAATGGGACAGGAGGTCGACGTCCCTAGACAAGAACGTCTCTCTTTCCCTTGCAGCAAAACCTCTCTTCAGTGGTGTCTTCTTTCCACTTCCTGGTCGAAGGAAAAATCCTTCCGGCCCCCAGCTGAGGCTGTGGTCACGACGGACGCGAGTCTGTCAGGGTGGGGAGCGGTCTTCCTCCACCTCTCGGCTCAGGGAACCTGGACTCCGACAGAGTCCTCCCTTCAGATCAATGTTCTGGAGATAAGAGCAGTGGATCTAGCCCTAAAGGTGTTCCAGCGGTGGCTGGAGGGCAGGCAGATCCGAATTCAGTCGGACAACGCCACGGCGGTTGCGTACATCAACCACCAGGGCGGCACACGCGCAGTCGTCAAGCCTTCCGAGCAGTTCGGCGGATTCGGCTGTGGGCGGAAGCCACAGCCTCCACCATCTCCGCAGTTCACGTCCCGGGCGTAGAAAACTGGGAAGCAGATTTTCTCAGTCGCCAGGGCATGGACGCAGGGGAATGGTCTCTTCACCCGGACGTGTTCTAGAGATCTGTTGCCGCTGGGGAACGCCGGACGTCGATCTAATGGCGTCTCGGCACAACAACAATGTCCCGGCATTCATGGCTCTGTCCAAGGATCACAGAGCTCTGGCGGCAGACGCGCTAGTTCACGACTGGTCGCAGTTTCGACTGCCTTATGTTTTTCCTCCTCTGGCAATACTGCCCAGAGTGTTACGCAAGATCAGGTCAGACTGTCGCCGCGCCATCCTCGTCGCTCCAGACTGGCCGAGGTGATCGTGGTACCCGGATCTGTGGCACCTCACGGTGGGTCAACCGTGGGCACTCCCAGACCGACCAGACTTGCTGCCTCAAGGGCCATATTTCCTTCGGAATTCTGCGGCTCTAAACCTGACTGTGTGGCCATTGAGTCCTGGCTCCTAGCGTCATCAGTGATATCTCCAGAGGTCATTGCCACCATGAGACAGGCCAGGAAACCAACGTCCGCCAAGATCTATCACAGGACTTGGAGGATCTTCTTATCCTGGTGCTCTGATCAGGGTTTTACTCCCTGGCCGTTTGCCTTGCCCACTTTTCTTTCTTTCCTTCAATCCGGAATGGACAAGGGCTTGTCTCTCGGCTCTCTCAAGGGACAAGTATCGGCGCTTTCCGGTCCCACCTTACAAGCGTCCGTTAACACCCTCGGATCTTAACAGGGTGCTGACGACTCTTCAGAAGCCACTTTTCGAGCCGATGCGGGATCTCTCTATCTCGCCTTTCGCAAAGGGTGGCCTTCCTGGTGGCAGTCACATCACTCAGAAGAGTGTCTCAGCTAGCAGCGCTGTCATGCAAAGCCCCCTTCCTGGTGTTTCACCAGGATAGGGTGGTTCTACGTCCGGTCCCGGACTTTCTCCCTAAGGTATCCCCGTTTCATCTCAATCAGGATATCGTCTTACCCTCTTTGGGTCCGCATCCAGTTCACCAATGTGAAAAGGATTTGCATTTATTAGATCTGGTGAGAGCACTCCGGCTCTACATTTCTCGCACGGCGCCCCTGCGCCGGTCTGATGCGCTCTTGTCCTTATCGCGGGCCAGAGTAAGGGATTTCAGGTTTTCAAGTCAACCTTGGCTCGGTGGATCAAGGAACCGATTCTTGAAGCCTACCATTCTTTTAGGCTTCCGATTCCTGCAGGGCTGAAGGCCCATTCTACCAGAGCCGTCGGTGTCCTGGGCATTGCGACACCAGGCTACGGCTCGGCAGGTGTGTCAGGCGGCTACCTGGTCGAGTCTGCACACTCTCACGAAACACTATCAGGTGCATGCCGATGATTCGGCAGATGCCAGCCTAGGTAGGCGACTCCTTCAGGCGGCAGTTGCCCACCTGTAAGAGGGGGCCGTTTTTCGGCTCTTTTTATCGAGGTATTCTTTTACCCACCCAGGGATTGCTTTTGGACATCCCAATTGTCTGGGTCTCCCAATGGAGCGACAAAGAAGAAGGGAATTTTGTTTACTTACCGTAAATTCCTTTTCTTCTAGCTCCTATTGGGAGACCCAGCACCCGCCCCTGTTCCCTTCGGGCTGTTATTCTTTTGTGTACACATGTTGTTCATGTTGAATTGTTCTTTTGGTTCATGGTTTTCAGTTCTCCGAACATCCTTCGGATTGAATTTACCTTAGACCAATTTATAAGTTTCCTCCTTCCTGCTTTGGCACCAAAACTGATGAGCCCGTGATGCACGGGAGGGTGTATAGCAGAGGGGAGGGGTTACACTTTTTAAAGTGTAATACTTTGTGTGGCCTCCGGAGGCAGAAGCTATACACCCAATTGTCTGGGTCTCCCAATAGGAGCTAGAAGAAAAGGAATTTACGGTAAGTAAACAAAATTCCCTTCTTCTCATCTGATGAGGTTGAAGATACGGGAGCAGTAAGGCTATGTGCGCACAGTGCGTTTTTCCTGGCGTTTTTGCGCGTTTTTCGGGTGCGTTCTTGGCCTCAAAACTGCAGGACTTTGCTTCCCCAGCAAAGTCTGAGTTTTCATTTTTGCTGTCCGCACACATCTGTTTTTTTTTTACCTGCGTTTTTGAGTTAAAAAAAAAAATGGACATGTCAGTTCTTTCCTGCGTTTTTCTGCGTTTTCCCCCCATGCAATGCATTGGAAAAACACAGCAAAACGCAGAGATCAAAAACGCAGCAAAACGCAGCCAAAAAGGCACCAAATCGCGGCAAAAACGCATGTGTTTTTTGATGCGTTTTTTCGACGCAGGTGCGTTTTTGTGCGTTTTTAGCGGCCAAAAACGCAGCGTCAAAAAGACGCAGTGTGCGAACCTAGCCTAACACTGGATGACAACTCCTCATCTGGTGAGACTGAAGATACGGCAACAGTAGCACTGGATGACAACTCCTCACCTGATGAGCCTGAAGAGACGGCAGCAGTAGCACTGGATGACAACTCATCTGATGAGGCTGAAGATACAGTATTACTGGCAGGAACCAAGTCCTCTTGCTCTTGGCAGTCCTGTAGCCGCTCATCCTAACTGCTACCTGTTAGAACTTCTTTTCCTTTAGTAAGCTTTTGATCATCTGGCAATATACGGTGACTTGAGTCCACATACACAGCTGCCAGAAGAATTATATTTTCTAATAGCAGTGTCTCTCTCCGTTTCATTGAAGCAGCAATGCCATCTGAAATTAAACCTCCTCTTGGGACAGGCAAAACAGCAAGTTCTTCCACTCCTTTATGAAAATGCCAGGAGTTAAACCCTCAGTTTGTAATTTTCTAGTCACTGTAAATGGGTGATGAAAGCCATTCCTTCATTTAGTGTTACCTGAAGATTGACCATGTCAACTTTACCATTGCTCTCAGCAGCGATCGCTCAGGCTGTGGCCGGCGGTGTTAACCCTTTGTGCTGGTCTTCTGTTCATATTTAGGAAATGGTTGGTTTTTCCCTCATGCATTGAGCCTCTGATTTATGATGCATTGTGTCACTGATGATATCTGATTATTACAGGCGGTGCTGTCTTTATAGCAGGGTGTGGGGAGTGCCGTCTGTGTAAATATATAAACCTGTGTATCCTGTACGGTCACTTCATAGATGACACGTTCTGCTGCATCTTCATGGTGTAGAGCTATGAGACCAGTCACCGGGTGCAGCCACATGAAGCTTCTCTAATATTTTACACAATCATGTTTTTCATTCATTTTTGGATCCAGTGCCGCAGTGAATGTCGCACAGCTGTGTATTTCTTTTTCTTTTTTTTTTTTTGTATCTCTGAATTTTCTGCACTTTTGTATTTGTCCGTGATATTACATTTTAAATTGATCCTAAGAATGAGGGCTTCCCTGCTGGGCTTGACTTGCGCTCCGTTGTAAGCTTTTTGTCACATACTGTATAAGCAGCTGCAGCCGGCCTCATCACGGTCTGATAGTTGGGGCACCGCTGTGTAAGGGAAAACTTTTGGGGAAGGGTGCAGTGCTAAACTTGCACCTCATCAGGACCTGACCTCACTGACCACTTTACCTTCCTCATTAGTTATAATGTGATACGTTATGCTATATATACACACACATATATATTGAATTTTAATTTTTCTGCAGGAAGGATTTTTGTTGGGGGAAGTGAGACAGGAAGAGTCGTTCTCAATCAGCGACTCTCAGATCAGTAACACAGAACTATTACAAGTCATAGGTGAGTCCTGCTCCCCGTCCTTTTCCTTAGCCTACTCCCTGTCCTGGCCCCGTCTTCCACCCCATTCTGTTCCTCGTGCTTCTGTCAGCCTGTTCCTCATCCTTTTCCTCAACCTGCTCCCCATCGTTCATGTCCCTGGCCTGCTCCCCGTCCCTCTTCTCCTCGGCCTGCTCCCCGTCCCTCTTCTCCTCGGCCGCCTGCTCCCCGTCCCTCTTCTCCCCGTCCCTCTTTCTCCTCGGCCGCCTGCTCCCCGTCCCTCTTTCTCCTCGGCCGCCTGCTCCCCGTCCCTCTTTCTCCTCGGCCGCCTGCTCCCCGTCCCTCTTTCTCCTCGGCCGCCTGCTCCCCGCCCGGCCCTTTTCCTCCTCCTCGGCCGCTGCATTTTTCTCTCCCATTGTGTTTTTCCTTATCGCTTTTTGTAAACTAGATTTTAGCTGATATTTTTCTTTTCAGAGATCCACAGACATGAACCATGTACAAAACTCTTCAGGTAGGTGTCCCCCATTATTGAGATTTGCTGGGCTTTTGGCATGGAAGAGGGGGTACATGACAGATGATATTTCTTGGCTTCTCTATGTTCTGCGGCTTCTGCTGCACTAGAGCACTTTCCTTCTGTCTCGCGGCACCTGCAGGTGGCGGGGATGTGAGAGTACAATGAATCCTGTTAGCGGTTTTGGTGAGGCTGTGGGGTCAATTGCTCCACTCTATAAGTCACACAAAGTCACCTGATTGACCCAATATTTGCCAAATCTGCTGCCACTTTTTAAGGGTTTTCCCATCGTACCTGTATCCTCAATTACAACGCTGCTTGGTCAGCTGTTTCCATAACGCCCATTGACTTCAATAGTAGAGATGAGCAAACCCATGGACGTTCGGTTCACCTGCACGTCTGCCCATTCCTTAAGCATCTCTTTTGTTTAGTTGTGGGGGATACTGGTTTTCCTTCCAGGGATCCATCTGTTGTCATGAGTCCTACAGGCAGTGGTCACTGGGAACAAGTAGGAAAAGTATATCAACTGTAGGGGGAAAGCTCTCTAGCGCCACCTATAAACTTTTTCTTAATATCTTCTGTTCTTCTCACAGCTTTTACGATTACACGGGCACCGTCAATGAAGAAAGCCTTGATCGGATCCTCAAGGACAGGCGGAAAGTAGGAGTCATTTCATACAGTAACGTTTGTGTCCATGTGGAGCAGTCAACATTGAATTTTGCGGAGTGTCACGCTGAGATTATGTATATGTGTGGCATTGCAACGCATGATCTGAATTTTAGCTCCACAGAAGTATTTTTCTAACGCTTACGTTATATTTCACGCGTCGTATCATTGTTTACCGGGGTCTGATTGATTACACAGTGGAACCTTGGCTTACGAGAACAATCCGTTCTGGGAGTGTGCTTGTAAACCAAGTTACTCGTCTAGCAAAGCAAAATTTCCCATAGGAAATAATGCAAGCTCAGACAATTCGTACCACAACTTGTGCAATGTCCCATCCTGGTCCTTTATTGTGCCATCACACACGCACGCGCGCGCACTAACGCACAGACGCGCGCGCACACTAACGCACAGACGCGCGCGCACACTAACGCACAGACGCGCGCGCCTTACCGTCCGTTCCATTGCCAGCCTCCCGGTTCTTGTAGTTCGCCGGTACAGGCTGTGTTATCGGGTAAGCATTGCGACGATGGAGGAACTTCCGCTGCCAGAGCGCTGACGTCAAAGGCAGGAGCCGCTTCCCTCTGATTGGTCAGCGCGCTGCCTTTGAGAAGCGGCTGACAGTGGAAGTTCCTCCATCGTCGCGATGGTTACCTGATAAACATCCTGTACCGGTGAACTGCAAGAACCAGGAGGCCGGCGATGGAACGGAAGGTAAGGTAAGCATAGTGTGTGTGTGTGTGTGTACGGACTGCTAGAGCGGGTCATCAGAGCGCAGTGAAAGTACAGAACCAGAAGTGCGTGCGGTGAGTATTTGCTCGTACAGCAAAGCATTGCTCGTAAACTGAGTTACAAATTGACAGAAAGCTTTGATTGTATAGCGAAATACTCACAAACCGAGGTTCTACTGTATTATGTATCTCTTGACCAAAATACCTGTTATCCATCCTTGTAATTGGCAGAACGTGATTGGTTGGTACAAGTTTCGGAGAAACACCCAACAGCAGATGTCGTATAGAGAACAGATTTTGCACAAGCAGCTGACTCGCCTCCTTGGTGTCCCCGACCTCGTCTTCCTGCTCGTCAGCTTCATTTCTACTGCCAACACTTCCACTCATGCCTTGGAATACGTGCTCTTCAGGCCTAATCGCAGGTGGGTCAGACGCCCACAGGGGCGTGCTTACATGCTAAGGGGGCCGACTAGCCAAGGGAACTAACACCCTTGCGACTAGTCCCTGCGCCCGTTAGCATATGATAAAGGATCTTTAGAAATGCTTTTTCTAAAGATCCCTTTATCTATGCTACTAGATACAGGGACAGTTAGGCAGGGATTAGCAATATACACCCAGAACTGCTCGTGGTGCTGTGTGCATATTGCATCTGACAGGTTCCCTTTAAATCTCTTTCCCTGGCTGTAGTTTTCTTTAAAAAAAAAAAAACCCATGACATAATCACCTTCTCCCCAGGTCCACCGGCAAGTCTGTGCTGCTGTTCCAGATGTATGGCATTGTCTGACAGAGCCATCTTCATTGCACAGGGGCCAATCAGTGAGCTCAGTTACTCTGGGGATGAAGCGGTTGAACTCACTGACTGGTTACTGTGGCGGAGACTCGCCGGAGGACCCCGGGAAGTCGAGTACAGCTCAAATTTATAGAAAACTGCAGACAAGTGAGAAATCTAATTGAAATGGAACAATTAAAGGGAACCAATCATCAGGATTTTCGTGTATAAGCTGCAGCCAGTGCAGTACTGGCACTATCATGCACAGTGTGTACATACCATCAGGGGGCAGCTCGGGTGATTAGTCAGTGAAATACAACTTTATAAAGTTTGAAATTTCGTACACTTTTTGATTGACGTCTGCACCTCTCTGTTAATGTCCGGGCGGGTTATGCAGGAGTTCCCCGCCCCCCCACCAGCCTGTTCCTCCCTCTCTCCTGATGTCCGGGCGGGATATGCACGTGTTCCCCGCCCCCCCGCGCCGCCTGTTCCTCCCTCCCTCCCTCTGGCTGTATGTAAATATCTAATCTTCAGAAACATGGCGCCGGAGTGGGCCTCTGCGCATAGCGCTTATTTCCGGCGCCATGTTTCTGAAGCCCCCGCATTACACAACTTGGTGTCTGAGAGGGCGGCGCATGTGCCCTCGTTTCTTCACAGCCCGTTGTGACCGCGGGAGCGCGCGTGATTAGCACAGGACAGAACAGCTGACCGGAGGACACGATTACCTGCTGCTCCTGTATCGTGCCGCCCCAGGACACCGGGCCAACACACCAGCCGGTGTGACATCGCTGTGGCGCCGCCCTCTCAGACACCAAGTTGTGTAATGCGGGGGCTTCAGAAACATGGCGCCGGAGATAAGCGCTATGCGCAGAGGCCCACTCCGGCGCCATGTTTCTGAAGATTAGATATTTACATACAGCCAGAGGGAGGGAGGGAGGGAGGAACAGGCGGCGCGGGGGGGGCGGGGAACACGTGCATAACCCGCCCGGACATCAGGAGAGAGGGAGGAACAGGCTGGTGGGGGGGCGGGGAACTCCTGCATAACCCGCCCGGACATTATCTGCAGAGGTGCACACGTCAATCAAAAACTGCACGAAATTTCAAACTTTATAAAGTTGTATTTCACTGACTAAACACCCGAGCTGCCCCCTGATGGTATGTACACACTGTGCATGATAGTGCCAGCACTGCACTGGCTGCACCTTATACACGAAAATCCTGATGTTTGGTTCCCTTTAAGGTTTATTTATCATTTGTAATACTAGTTGAATGGAATCTGTCACAAGGTTTTTGCCACCTAATCTGAGAGCAGCATAACGTAGAGGCAGATTCCAGCTATGTGTCACTTACTGGGCTGCTTAGTGTATTATCAGCAGTAGATTATCATTACAGGACTACTTGGCGTGCTGCAGGTAGTCCAGCATATTCATGAGCTCTGTATAACTGCTTGATCTGCAGCAGAGAAAACATTGATTTTATCAAAATGACAGCAAACAGCTCAGTAAGTGACACATCACTGGAATCAGGGTCTCTGTGTCTAGATTATGCTGCTGTCAGATGGGGGAACAAAAACCTGGTGACATATTCCCTTTACGTTTTCTCTGCAAAATCACACTCCTAGCCACCTGACAATGCAGGGAACTGCATCTCAGGAGCTGAGCCGGGTCCACACAATGCAATGTCAGATGAGTTACATAGACAACATTTCCTTTTAACAGCAGCGACTGGAACTAGCTCTGATCGCTGATGTTAACCCCTTAAATGCTACTTCCAATCACTGTAGGCGGCATGTAAACAGCATGATTCTGCTGCAATTCAGAGCAGATTTACAAATTAGTTGTATTGGTACATTCTGTGCATACTGGGAATAATAATAATAATAATAATATGTACTTGGCAGTAAAGCAGGTTTGGGTTTGCATACACGCAGCACTGGCTAAGTAGATGATATTCTAGCAAATGTAATTGACAATTGACTTGTGCGGATTTAATATCTTCTCATCATTTTTTTTTTTTTATGTGGAATTCATTGAAGATCTGCAAATTCACAGCTAAATCTGCACATAACACATGCAGGCTTTGCTATGTAAAAATTATCAGAAAATCATCTACCTGTCATGCTAGCCTTAAGGCCGCTTTACACGCTACTACATCGCTAAAGCGATCTCGTTGGGGTCACGGAATTGGTGATGCACATCCGGTCACTTTAGCAATGTCTTTGCGTGTGACACCTATGAGCGATTTTTGAATCGTCACAAAAACGGTCAAAATCGCTCATCGGTGACATGGGGGTCCATTCTCAAATATTGCTGCTGCGTGTACGATGTAGTTCGTCACTCCTGCGGCAGCACACATCGCTCCGTGTGACACCGCTGGAACGAGGAACCTCTCCTTACCTGACTCCCGCCCGCAATGAGGAAGGAAGGAGGTGGGCGGGATGTTACGTCCCACTCATCTCCGCCCCTCCGCTTCTATTGGGCAGCCGCCTAGTGACGCCGCACGGACCGCCCCCTTAGAATGGAGGCGGTTCGCCGGTCACAGCGACCACGCTAGGCAGGTAAGTAGTGTGACGGCTCTGGGCGATGTTGTGCGGCACGGGCAGCGATTTGCCCGTGTCGCACAACCGATGGGGGCGGGTACCCACGCTAGCGATATCGGTACCGATATCGCAGCGTGTAAAGTGGCCTTTAGTGCTGCCTCTGCGCTGATGCACTAATTATTTTATTTTTTCCTTTTGTATCCCATTAGGTATAATCAGAGAGTCTCCTTAACAATTCCAAACCTGGGCACAACCAGTCAGCAGGAATATAAAGTGACTTCAGTGCCAAACACCTCACAGAATTATGCCAAAGTGATCAAGGAACATGGGTAAGTGTCCAGATTGCTGGGGAGAGCTTCCTTTATACATGTGACATAATACGGCTGCTGCCACCTAGCTCCTGTTGCTCGTAACTGCAGAATTTGTTATAACGGTGCCACCTAGTGGCCCAATGAATGTAACAATGGTGACAGGTAAAAACTGTGGTTGTGAGACCCTTTTATCCATAGGATAGGTAATAGAGTTGAGCAAGTACTTATAGGGAATCTGTCACCAGATTTGGGGCGTATAAGCTGTGGCCACCACCACCGGGCTCTTATATACATTATATTCATTCTTACATGATGTATATAAGAGCCAAGGCCGCTGTATAGAACGTAAAAATCACTTTATAATACTCATCTGAACGGTCGCTGCGGTGGAGTTGGGTCATATGGGCATCTCCGGTGCCGGCGTCTCCTCTTTCGGCCATCTTCTTCCTCCTTCTGAAGCCGGGGTGCATGACGCGTCCTACGTCATAAATAATCCCCGGTCCTTCGCAGGCGCTTTACAATAATTTGATCTGCCCTGATCAAAGTGCGCCTGCGCAGGACCTCAATGCCGGCGAGTGTGTATGACGTAGATGCGTCATGCACGCCGGCTTCAGAAGGAGGAGGACAAAGATGGCCGAAAGAGGAGGCACCGGAGAACAGAGACGCCCATCTGAGCCAACTCCACCACAGCGACCGTTTAGGTGAGTATTATAAAGTGTTTTCTTTGTCGCTCTATTGGGAGACCCAGACAATTGGGGTGTATAGGCTATGCCTCCGGAGGCCGCACAAAGTATTACACTAAAAAGTGTTAAGCCCCTCCCCTTCTGCCTATACACCCCCCGTGCTCCCACGGGCTCCTCAGTTTTTTGCTTTGTGCGAAGGAGGTCAGACACGCACGCACAGCTCCACAGATTGGTCAGCAGCAGCTGCTGACCATGTCGGATGGAAGAAAAGTGGGCCCATATAGGGCCCCCAGCATGCTCCCTTCTCACCCCACTCTTGTCGGCGGTGTTGTTAAGGTTGAGGTATCCATTGCGGGTACGGAGGCTGGAGCCCACATGCTGTTTTCCTTCCCCATCCCCCTCAGGGCTCTGGTGGAAGTGGGATCCTATCGGTTTCCAGGCACAGGAGACCGTGCTTCATCCACAACTCCTGTGCAGCCTGCTGGATAGGAGCCGGGTATCGTTCAGGGACATGGCCCTGCTACTTGGAGGTACTCTGTGTCCCCGTGGGGACCACGCACAGCAACACTCCAGCTTTGCTGGGTGTGCTAGTGCACCGGGGACCGCGGCGCTGACCGGGTTAATATGTGCCATTACACACTCAGCGTTCCTGAGTGTGTTTATGTATAGGGACTGCCGCACTGACCGCCGCTGCCATGGAAACACTGCGGCGCGGTTGGGACTTGTAGTGCGCCGGGGACTCCCACGCCGGCCGCGCTTTTACGGCGGACGCGTTTATTACTAGAGTCCCCGGCTTTTTGCGGCCTAGTTTCCTTTCCTCCCGCCCACAGCCCTGACAGGCAGGGGAAGGGCGGGACGCTGCACAGAACGAGCAGCACTGAGGGCTGGAGCATGCTTTGCATACTCCACTCCCCTCACTGTGCACAGTGCAGGCACCAGTTCCCGCTCTTTCTGGGTCACGCCCACGGCTCCCTCCTCTCCTCAGGACGCCGGCAGCCATTCCTGTCAGCTCCTCGGACGCTGCAGAGGGGGACAAAATCTGGGAGACCCAGGCAGGGACTCTGGTGACCGCACAACCGCTTTAAGCGGGTGGTAAGCAGCACCTGTGGTGCTAGCCCCATTGTGCAGTAGTGTAACATTATATGTTTATTTTACACCGTATAGTGCACAGTTGATTTCTGGCTATATACCCTATTGTGTTGCTCAGAGAAGATAATAGCATGGCGCCCATGAAAGGCAGGGGTGCCAAAACACAGGCTTATTATGTTGCCTGCGCCGCATGTACGACCCCGCTACCGGCAGGTTCCACTGACCCTCATTGTAGGCACTGTTCGGCCCCTGTGGCACTTACTCAGCCAGGGCCTCTGCTAGGGGGGCCCAGGGGGAGCCACCTGCTAACACTGTTCAGGTGACAGGGACGGAGTTTGCAAAACTCTCTGAGACTATGGCTAAGATACTGGAAGCCTTGCAGTCCAGACCGGTATGTCAGCACAGGGACTCTGTTGATTCTTTGTTCCCTGGCCCACCTCAGCTGGACCAACAATGTCCTCCCGGGGTATCTCATGGATCCCAAGCTGAGGGTTCTGACACAGACCCCAGCCCCAGACCGACTAAGCGAGCTCGCTTAGATTTTCCCTCGACATCATCATATTGTTCAGGGTCTCAGCGAGGGGAATCGCTGGTTGATGACGCAGAAGTAGCTGATCAGGATTCTGATCCTGAGGCCGCTCTCAATCTTGATACTCCGGACGGGGACGCCATAGTGAACGACCTTATTGCGTCCATCAATCGTATGTTGGATATTTCTCCCTCAGCTCCTCCGGCGGAGGAGTCGGCTTCCCAGCAGGAGAAATTCCGTTTCAGGTTTCCCAAGCGTACACCGAGTATGTTTCTGGACCACTCTGATTTCAGAGAGGCAGTCCAGAATCACCATGCTTGTCCAGATAAGCGTTTTTCTAAGCGCCTTAAGGATGCACATTATCCCTTTCCCCCTGACGTGGTCAAGGGTTGGACTCAGTGTCCCAAAGTGGATCCTCCAATCTCCAGACTGGCAGCTAGATCCATACTTGCAGTGGAAGATGGAGCTTCACTCAAAGATGCCACTGACAGGCAGATGGAGCTCTGGTTGAAATCCATCTATGAAGCTATCGGCGCTTCTTTTGCCCCAGCATTCGCAGCCGTATGGGCGCTACAAGCTATCTCAGCAGGTCAAGCGCAAATTGACGCAGCCACATGCACGTCCGCGCCACAGGTGGCGTCTATAACCACTCAGACGTCGGCATTTGCGTCTTACGCTATTAATGCTATCCTGGACTCTGCGAGCCGTACGGCGGTTGCAGCCGCCAATTCGGTGGTACTCCGCAGGGCCTTGTGGCTACGGGAATGGAAGACAGATTCTGTTTCCAAAAAGCGCTTAACCAGTTTGCCAATTTCTGGCGAACGATTGTTTGGCGAGCGTTTGGATGAAATCATCAAACAATCCAAGGGAAAGGATACATCCTTACCCCAGCCCAAACCGAACATACCCCAACAGAGGAAGGGGCAGTCGAGGTTTCGGTCCTTTCGGGGCGCGGGCAGGTCCCAATTCTCCTCGTCCAAAAGGCCTCAAAGATCAAAGGAACTCTGATGCATGGCGGTCTAAGTCACGTCCTAAACAGACCACCGGATTTGCCGCTACCAAAGCGGCTTCCTCATGACTTTCGGCATCCTCACTCCGCATCCTCGGTCGGTGGCAGGCTCTCCCGCTTTTGCGACACCTGGCTGCCACGGGTAAAAGACCGTTGGGTGAGAGACATTCTGTCTCACGGTTACAAGATAGAGTTCACCTCTCGTCCCCCGACTCGATTCTTCAGGTCATCCCCGCCTCCCGAGCGAGCCGAGGCTCTTCTGCAGGCGCTGGGCATTCTGAAGGCAGAAGGAGTGGTGGTCCCTGTTCCTCTTCAGCAACAGGGCCACGGTTTTTACTCCAACTTGTTTGTGGTCCCAAAGAAGGACGGGTCTTTCCGACCTGTCCTGGACCTGAAACTTCTCAACAAACACGTAAAGACCAGGCGGTTCCGGATGGAATCCCTCCGCTCCGTCATCGCCTCAATGTCCCAAGGAGATTTCCTTGCATCGATCGATATCAAAGATGCTTATCTCCACGTACCGATTGCTCCAGAGCACCAGCGCTTCTTGCGCTTCGCCATAGGGAACGAACACCTGCAGTTCGTGGCACTGCCGTTCGGCCTGGCAACAGCCCCACGGGTTTTCACCAAGGTTATGGCTACTGTAGTAGCGGTCCTCCACTCTCAGGGTCACTCGGTGATCCCGTACTTGGACGATCTGTTGATCAAGGCACCCTCTCTAGAGGCATGCCAACACAGCCTCGACGCTACCCTGGAGACTCTCCAGAGTTTCGGGTGGATCATCAATTTTCCAAAGTCAAATCTGACACCGGCCCAATCGCTGACATACCTTGGCATGGAGTTTCATACCCTCTCAGCGATAGTGAAGCTTCCGCTGATCAAGCAGCGGTCACTACAGACAGGGGTACAATCTCTCCTTCAAGGTCGGTCACACACCTTGAGGCGCCTCATGCACTTCCTGGGGAAGATGGTGGCAGCAATGGAGGCAGTTCCTTTCGCGCAGTTTCACCTGCGTCCTCTTCAATGGGACATCCTACGCAAATGGGACAGGAAGCCGACGTCCCTCGACAGGAACGTTTCCCTCTCGCAGGCGACCAAAGCTTCCCTTCGGTGGTGGCTTCTTCCCACTTCATTATCGAAAGGGAAATCCTTCCTACCCCCATCCTGGGAGGTGGTCACGACGGACGCGAGTCTGTCAGGGTGGGGAGCGGTTTTTCTCCACCACAGGGCTCAGGGTACGTGGACCCAGCAAGAGTCCTCGCTTCAGATCAATGTTCTGGAAATACGGGCAGTGTATCTTGCCCTGAAAGCGTTCCAGCAGTGGCTGGAAGGCAAGCAGATCAGAATTCAGTCAGACAATTCCACAGCGGTGGCATACATCAACCACCAAGGCGGCACACGCAGTCGGCAAGCCTTCCAGGAAGTCCGGCGGATTCTGCTGTGGGTGGAAGCCACGGCCTCCACCATCTCCGCAGTTCACATTCCAGGCGTGGAAAACTGGGAAGCAGATTATCTCAGTCGCCAGGGCATGGATGCAGGGGAATGGTCCCTTCACCCGGACGTATTTCAGGAGATCTGTTGCCGCTGGGGGGTGCCGGACGTCGACCTCATGGCGTCCCGGCACAACAACAAGGTACCGGCGTTCATGGCACGGTCTCAAGATCCCAGAGCTCTGGCGGCAGACGCCTTAGTTCAGGATTGGTCGCAGTTTCAGCTCCCTTATGTGTTTCCTCCGCTGGCTCTGTTGCCCAGAGTGTTACGCAAGATCAGGGCCGACTGCCGCCGCGTCATCCTCGTCGCTCCAGACTGGCCGAGGCGGTCGTGGTACCCGGATCTGTGGCATCTCACGGTCGGCCAACCGTGGGCACTACCAGACCGACCAGACTTGCTATCTCAAGGGCCGTTTTTCCATCTGAATTCTGCGGCCCTCAACCTGACTGTGTGGCCATTGAGTCCTGGATCCTAGCGTCTTCAGGATTATCTCAAGATGTCATTGCCACTATGAGACAGGCTAGGAAACCAACGTCCGCCAAGATCTACCACAGGACGTGGAAAATTTTCCTGTCATGGTGCTCTGCTCAGGGTATTTCTCCCTGGCCTTTTGCCTTGCCCACTTTTCTGTCCTTCCTTCAATCTGGACTGGAAAAGGGTTTGTCGCTCGGCTCCCTTAAGGGACAAGTCTCAGCGCTCTCTGTGTTTTTCCAGAAGCGCCTAGCCAGACTTCCACAGGTACGCACGTTCCTGCAGGGGGTTTGTCACATCGTCCCTCCTTACAAGCGGCCGTTAGAACCCTGGGATCTGAACAGGGTGCTGATGGTTCTTCAGAAACCACCATTCGAGCCAATGAGGGATATTTCTCTCTCACGCCTTTCGCAGAAAGTGGTTTTTCTAGTAGCAGTCACTTCACTTCGCAGAGTGTCTGAGCTAGCAGCGCTGTCATGCAAAGCTCCCTTCCTGGTGTTTCACCAGGACAAGGTGGTTCTGCGTCCGGTTCCGGAATTTCTCCCTAAGGTGGTATCCCCCTTTCATCTCAATCAGGATATCTCCTTACCTTCTTTTTATCCTCATCCAGTTCACCAATGTGAAAAGGATTTGCACTTGTTAGATCTGGTTTGAGCACTCAGACTCTACATTTCTCGTACGGCGCCCCTGCGCCGCTCGGATGCACTCTTTGTCCTTGTCGCTGGCCAGCGTAAAGGGTCACAGGCTTCCAAATCAACCCTGGCTCGGTGGATCAAGGAGCCAATTATCGAAGCTTACCGTTCGGCTGGGCTTCCGGTTCCCTCAGGGCTGAAGGCCCATTCTACCAGAGCCGTGGGCGCATCCTGGGCTTTGAGGCACCAGGCTACGGCTCAGCAGGTGTGTCAGGCGGCTACCTGGTCGAGCCTGCACACTTTCACGAAGCACTATCAGGTGCATACCTATGCTTCGGCGGATGCCAGCCTAGGTAGACGAGTCCTTCAGGCGGCGGTTGCCCACCTGTAGGAAGAGGCCGTTTTACGGCTCTTACGAGGTATTATTTTACCCACCCAGGGACTGCTTTTGGACGTCCCAATTGTCTGGGTCTCCCAATAGAGCGACAAAGAAGGGAATTTTGTTTACTTACCGTAAATTCCTTTTCTTCTAGCTCTAATTGGGAGACCCAGCACCCGCCCCTGTTTTTTTGTGTACACATGTTGTTCATGTTGAATGGTTTCAGTTCTCCGATATTCCTTCGGATTGAAGTTACTTTAAACCAGTTTATAATTTTTTTTTTTCCTCCTTCTTGCTTTTGCACCAAAACTGAGGAGCCCGTGGGAGCACGGGGGGTGTATAGGCAGAAGGGGAGGGGCTTAACACTTTTTAGTGTAATACTTTGTGCGGCCTCCGGAGGCATAGCCTATACACCCCAATTGTCTGGGTCTCCCAATTAGAGCTAGAAGAAAAGGAATTTACGGTAAGTAAACAAAATTCCCTTCTTTTATGTTGTACACAGCGGCCTGGGATCTTATATATAGTATGTTTAGAATCCTTTATATAAGAGCCCAGTGGTGGTGGCCGCAGCTGATAGGTCCCAAATCTGGTGACCGGTTCCCTTTAACTATTCGTACTATACAGTGGTACCTCGCATAATGAGTAACCCTCTTAACGAGAATTTCACTTAACAAGCAAAGCTTTCTGTAAATTTGGAACCTGCTTTACGAGAAAGCTTTGCTGTACGAGCGAAATTCTCACCGCACACACTTCCGGGTCCGTACATCCACCACACTCTGACCCGCACTTGCAGTCCACACAAACACACACATGTACGCACAAACACACACGCACGCACATACAGTATTATGCTCACCTTACCTTCCGTTCCACCGCCGGTCTCATGGTTCTTGTAGTTCCCGGGTACATCGCGACGTCCTCGCGGCGAACTACAAGACCCAGGAGGCCTGCGATGGAACGGAAGGTAAGGTGAGCATATAATATAACATAATATGTTTACCTTTCGTTTCATCGCCGGCCTCCTGGGTGCTGTAGTGCGCCGCTCCGCTCCAGTCCACGCTGTGTATCTGCAGCCATAGCGACGAGGGAGGAACTTCCTGTCATAGCTAATGAAAGGCAGAGCGCTGGCCAATCAGGCAAGCGGCTCTGCCTTTGACGTCAGCGCTCTGGCCGGGAACTTCCTGCCTCGTCGTTATGGTAACGCGTTACACAGCCCGGCCCCGTACCAGAGAACAGCAAGTCCCAGGAGACCGGCGATGCAACGGAAGGTAAGGTGAGCATATAATATGTGCATGTGTGTGTTTGTGTGTGTGTTTGTGTGTGTGTTTGTGTGTGTGTGTTTGTGTGTGTGTGTTTGTGTGTGTGTTTGTGTGTGTGTTTGTGTGTGTGTTTGTGTGTGTGTTTGTGTGTGTGTTTGTGTGTGTTTGTGTGTGTGTTTGTGTGTGTTTGTGTGTGTGTTTGTGTTTGTGTCTGCTTGTGTGTGTTTCTGCTTGTGTGTGTTTGTGTCTGCTTGTGTGTGTTTCTGCTTGTGCGTGTTTGTGTCTGCTTGTGTGTTTGTGTCTGCTTGTGCGTGTTTGTGTCTGCTTGTGCGTGTTTGTGTCTGCTTGTGCGTGTTTGTGTCTGCTTGTGCGTGTTTGTGTCTGCTTGTGCGTGTTTGTGTCTGCTTGTGCGTGTTTGTGTCTGCTTGTGCGTGTTTGTGTCTGCTTGTGCGTGTTTGTGTCTGCTTGTGCGTGTTTGTGTCTGCTTGTGCGTGTTTGTGTCTGCTTGTGCGTGTTTGTGTCTGCTTGTGCGTGTTTGTGTCTGCTTGTGCGTGTTTGTGTCTGCTTGTGCGTGTTTGTGTCTGCTTGTGCGTGTTTGTGTCTGCTTGTGCGTGTTTGTGTCTGCTTGTGCGTGTTTGTGTCTGCTTGTGCGTGTTTGTGTCTGCTTGTGCGTGTTTGTGTCTGCTTGTGCGTGTTTCTGCTTGTGTGTGTTTCTGCTTGTGTGTGTTTCTGCTTGTGTGTGTTTCTGCTTGTGTGTGTTTGTGTCTGCTTGTGTGTGTTTGTGTCTGCTTGTGTGTGTGTGTCTGCTTGTGTGTGTTTGTGTCTGCTTGTGTGTGTTTGTGTCTGCTTGTGTGTGTTTGTGTCTGCTTGTGCGTGTTTGTCTGCTTGTGCGTGTTTGTGTCTGCTTGTGCGTGTTTGTGTCTGCGTCTGCTTGTGTGTGTTTGTGTCTGCTTGTGTGTGTTTGTGTCTGCTTGTGTGTTTGTGTCTGCTTGTGCGTGTTTGTCTGCTTGTGTGTGTTTGTGTGTGTTTGTGTCTGCTTGTGTGTTTGTGTCTGCTTGTGTGTTTGTGTCTGCTTGTGTGTTTTGTGTCTGCTTGTGCGTGTTTGTGTCTGCTTGTGCGTGTTTGTGTCTGCTTGTGCGTGTTTGTGTCTGCTTGTGCGTGTTTGTGTCTGCTTGTGCGTGTTTGTGTCTGCTTGTGCGTGTTTGTGTCTGCTTGTGCGTGTTTGTGTCTGCTTGTGCGTGTTTGTGTCTGCTTGTGCGTGTTTGTGTCTGCTTGTGCGTGTTTGTGTCTGCTTGTGCGTGTTTGTGTCTGCTTGTGCGTGTTTGTGTCTGCTTGTGCGTGTTTGTGTCTGCGTCTGCTTGTGTGTGTCTGCTTGTGTGTGTTTGTGTCTGCTTGTGTGTGTTTGTGTCTGCTTGTGTGTGTTTGTGTCTGCTTGTGTGTGTTTGTGTCTGCTTGTGTGTGTTTGTGTCTGCTTGTGTGTGTTTGTGTCTGCTTGTGTGTGTTTGTGTCTGCTTGTGCGTGTTTGTGTCTGCTTGTGCGTGTTTGTGTCTGCTTGTGCGTGTTTGTGTCTGCTTGTGCGTGTTTGTGTCTGCTTGTGCGTGTTTGCGTCTGCTTGTGCGTGTTTGTGTGTGTGTTTGTGTGTGTGTGGAATGATAGAATAGGGGACCAGGATGGGACATTTTAGAAGTTGTGGAACGGATCGTCAGCATTGCAATGATTTCCTATGGGCAATCTTGCTCTGCTTAATGAGTACCTTGATTAACAAGCACACTCCCAGAACGGATTGTTCTCGTTAAGCAAGGTACCACTGTACTCATAACGATACTGTCTAATACTCACGTATTCATTCTGAACAGCGTGTGCAATACAAGTCAATGGGGGGGAAAGCTCGCAAAGTAATGAGTAACCCGAATGCCGTACTATTCATGCGAGTAGTGAATAGTGCAGAATTTGGGTTACTCATTACCTTGTGAGTTTTTCCCCATTGTCTTGCATTGCATACACTATTCGGAATGAATACGTGAGTATGAGACAGCACTCGTTCCGAGTATAGCGGGTACGAATAATTAGGTATTCGGTCAACTCTAATAGGTACCTTTCTGTGCACTGGGGGACAACTGCTGGGCTCCCCAGTAATCCTAAATTGGGGTTCTGGTGCTGCATCTTCAGTGTAACAGAGGTGCGTATGCTCAACCTCCACTCCATTCATTGTCTATGGGATTGCCGGAGAAAGCCCCGAGTACGGCGCTCTGTTATTCTTGGCAGCCCGTAAACAATGAATGAAGTGTAGGTGGAGCATGCGCTCCTCTGCTTCCTTCTGGTTGGGGTTGTCCCCCTTTTCGAAATCACTTGGGCTCCCATATGGGTAGGGGGATAATGATTTTGGTTAAGTTCTTTACCGACCTGCTCAATGATGGCCGTTCAGACTGAACACGATACAGTATATGCTCCTGTACAGCAAGGAACATTTTATAGCATGTATTTTTTTTCTCATTTTAGTACCAATTTTTTTGATAAAGATGGTGTAATGAAGGACATCCGATTAATTTATCAGGTTTATAATGCGTTACAAGAGAAGGTTCAGGTAAGGAGTTATCATCCTGTACAATGACAGTGACGAGAGGCCGGTCACCTGTAACACTCGGCCCGTGGTCTCTTGTTGCAGGCGATCTGCGAAGAGGTAGAAAAGAGCGAGCGGGTTGTAGAAGCTCGCCAGACAGAAGTAAATGATCTCCGAGCCCAGATCTGCAAGAGGAAGGCAGAAAAGCAGCGCAAAGAGAGTAAGTCTGTGTTCTTGTGGGACGGATACGGTATAGCTGCAGCAGTCACCTGTAGGTTTACATTATATCTTTTTTACTTGAAGTAGTTTTTTTTACAATATTTTTTTATGATAACCCCTACCATTGATTGACAGTTCTCTACCTACACAGTGCATAGGTAGAAAGCTTGCAATTAGTGCTGGACCTACACAGTGCATAGGCAGAAAGCTTGCAATTAGTGCTGGAGGGTAAAGCCGGAGCTTATGAATATGGAGGACTATAGAGCATAATGTCATCACTGAGGATGAGCAGATGAAACTGTGTTTAATCAAAACTACAGCAAGTAACCCGTGGCATGACGTTACAATTGGGGTTTCTGACCCTACGTTATACTGTTCTCAAATTGAGCAGCATATACAGCGTGATACATTCTATTATACATTATATTATACAGTATTATACTATTATACATTCTATTATACATTAAATTATACAGTATATTATATATTCTATTCTATTCTTGTATAAACTATTAACATATTGGCCTGCTCCTAATGTGACTGATTTATAGAGGTCAAATAGAGAAAATCCAGATGGGTAGATACTTAGCAGAAATTTAGGGGCAGAATTGAGGCAGAAAGTCTCATGTAGTCATTGGGACTTCTAGGACACCATATTCTTCCTCTTGATCTAACCCGTTTAGACCAACGGAACTGATATTCTGCTGCTGACATTTCAACAGCAAAGAGCATGTAAGTCCCCAACGTGTCCTTTCCTGTCAAGCTGGGTTAGAGGGGTTTTTCACCACTTTTAAGGTAACCTGTCAGGTGCAATATGCACCCAGGACTACGAGCAGTTCTGGGTGTATATTTCTAATCCTTACGTAACTGTCCCTATATCTAGTAGCATAGATAAAGAGATCTATAGAAAAAGTATTTCTAAAGATCCTTTATGATCTGCTAATGAGGCCAGTGACTAGTCGCAAGGGTTTTACTTCCCTTGGCTAGTTGGCTCCCTTAGCATGCAAGCACACCCCTGTGGGCGTGCTAACATGCTAATGATGCGCAGCGTCAGAGGCATGGTCGCGCTCACCTCTGCTGCCACCTCGGCCAACACTGGTTTTTGGCTCAGTGTGCATGAGCGTAAGTCCCTGGACTTCCGGTTATGCGTATCATGAAGCCGGCTGTATGCATATCAGCTTCAAACTGGCATAGTGCACATGACCGGAAGTGCTGGGACTTCTGATCTTGCGCACTGAGCCAAAAACCAGCGGTGGCAGCAGAGGTGAGAGCTACCATGCCTATGACACTGCGCATTCATTAGCATGTTTGTATGCCCTCAGGGGCGACTAGTCGCTGGCCTCATTAGCATATCATAAAGGATCATTAGAAATACTTTTTCTATAGATCTCTTTATGTATGCTCGTGTATACAGGGACAGTTAGGCAGGGATTAGCAATATGCACCCAGAACGACTTTTGATTCTGGGTGCATAAAGGATCTCACAGGTTCCCTTTTAATATTGATGACCTATCCTTCTAGGGTTTCCTCTACTTTTATATTGGGTTAGGTCATAAATATCAAATCAGTGAGAGTCTAATAATGATAATAATAATAATATTTATTCATTTATATAGCACTATTAATTCCATAGCACTTTACATACATTGGCAACACTGTCCCCATTGGGGCTCACAATCTAAATTCCCTATCAGTATGTTTTTGGAGTTTGGGAAGAAACCGGAGGAAACCCACACACACGGGGAGAACATACAAACTCCTTGCAGATGTTGTCCTTAGTGGGACTAGAACCCAGGACCCCAACGCTGCAAGGCTGCGGTGCTAACCACTGAGCCACCTTGCCGTCCTATATATGGGGGTAACAAGTGGTACCCCCATATATCAACTGCTACTGTCTCGTTGGATGTAAACTTAGTATGGCGCAGAACACCAGTGCTCCGTTACGGTTTAGTGGCCGCTCCCAGGTACTGCAGATCAGCTCCTATCGATGACCCATCTAGATCATTGTAGTGGAGAATCCCTTTTAGATAGTCCACCACGCAATGTGCGAGGCTGTCTCACGCCTGCAGCTCTGCCTTCATGTGAGCGTTACAACTGTTCTTGTTCTTCTTTTGTCTCTGACCTATCCAAACTTTCTTCCACCCCCCAGATCTGCGTCAGTCCATGGTGATCCAGACACAAGTGCCTGCAGAGAGCATGGTAACGTTTGCGGACTGTTTAGATGCCTCGTCTAGACCGCAAGAACTCCTTCCTCCTTCGTACTCGGAAGGCATAAACACGGATGAAGGAATAGATAGCGCACCCGACATGCCCAGGCCGCAGGCCGTGGGCTCCTCCTGTCATGCTCCCAAAGAGGTAAAAGATCTTGGCAAATTAGCCTCCAAGACGGCGCCGAATGAAGATGCAGACGAATCGCCGAGCGACTACAGGAAATCAGCGCAGCGGTCAGAATCTCCTGACAGCGAGATGATCGAGGAGCAGCCTTACCACGCTAGCACACAGCCAGACGGAGAACTGGCACAACAGTGACAACACCGCGATGCCCGAGACCAGTACAAGGTCTGATTCTGGCATGGAAACACGGAATGTAGACAGTTGGCGCTGCCAGCCTTGTAATGGGAGCCTGTCGGCTGCCCGCGTGTGGCCCTGACACTCCCATCAGCTTCCTGTACTCGCTGGTTTCTCAATCACCGGTCCGTGTGTGCGGAGCTGAAGAGTACACCGAGCTGCTTGTTATATGTCTCATGTATATTTTGAGCCAGTACTGTCAACCTCAACGGGGGAGTGTTGTGTAGATATAAAGGGATTTTTTAGGTAATAAGGGAGGCGGGACACTGAACAGCTCACACCCCCACTTTTTTTTTTTGTTTTTGTTTTTGCCTGAAGTCTACGGTAAATTAACTAACATCTCTCAGTTCCCAAACTTGCAGGCGACATAGCCGGGGGTGGCGTATACCCCCTTTCAATGCCCTTTCACCATATCCACGTGTTATCACTTTCTCATAACCCCCCTTGCAATTCTACAACATAATGATCAATTCTTGCACCTTTTTTGAAAAATTATTTTCACCGAAATGCACAATATTGGATAATTTGAGGATTTTACTACTATACGAACAATGATAATGGGCGGGGGATGCAGAATAAGACCCCAGGTTGTCCCTCAGATCACGTGAGGCTCGTGATCAAAACCTTAACATATGAGTAACCAAAGTATCCATACAACGAGGTGAGTGGTGAAGTTGCTGGTGATGGGGGGGAATAATCTGGATCAGAGCCCAAGCTTCGACGACCCTGCGCCCAACTTCTGAAGGTTATCGAAGATATGGTTCTTGCCTGTTGCAAATAATTTGCCTTTATTATTTTTTTTTTTTTCCCGTCATATGAAATGATGGACTCTGTTTCCCTTTAACTGCTGCAATGTGACCGGTTCTGGAAATTTTATAATTAGCTGCACTTTTTAAATTAATTTACTAAGTAGGTTACATATTCCCCAGCAATTAATCGGACTGAGGTGCCTGATCCTTCGCTCGCTTGGACGTTACTTTTTACAGAAGTGCACACGTCGGGGGAGGGGGGGGTCGCTGCCGAGTACGTCGTCCAGGATATAATCCGACTTGACGCTGGCCTTAAAACGCTGGCGTCGGGAAGTCACGTTTACTGCCGATTAAAACCTCTGCCAGGAAAATGGTAACGGAGAGCTCGTCTCATACTCAGAATGGTGCACATATTTCAGCCTTAAGACTGGTACAAATCAAACATAATAAACGTGCTTTAGTTTATCGAACCCTGGTCCCCGGATTATGTGTGTGATCAATATTTGGTTTCTTTGGAGACATGGCTGATTTGGGGTTCCGTGGTCTTCGTTCTAGATTCTTATGAAGCTCAAGCTTTCGAGCATCATCTGCCAAAACAAGAATACCTGACCTCAGGTGGATGATGCGGATAGCAAACATCCTACAGTGAAGAATAAGGAATGATCTCAATCAAATGTCTATACAGTGTGTCCACCGCCATTCACTTGAGAACGGCAGCAGCTATAGGCATAGAAGTGGTGTCTAGGTATAGTAAAGTAGCCATGCGCTACGCAATCAAACCACCTATAGCGCCACCTGGTTTAAAACAACGGAGTTAGCATTTTTATCTCGAAAACGGAACAAGATAGAAAAAAAAGTGAATTACGAAATTGTAGGGCATCATCAATTCAATACGAATCGACACCTTGCATACACAAATCCTATGATATGAAACCCCCAAAACATTGAATGCTGGTCAGGCATATGGCGCTCATTTAACTTTGATGCTCAAAGTGACCACCGTCAGCTGCAATGCACATCTGGACTCTGGACAGCATACTGTATCTTGCTGCACGTTGTGCAATATGGTAGGTGACACGTTTGCACAAGCATCTGTGATACGTCGTCGTAGGTCCTGCAATGTTGGTAGAGGGGTCGCATACACCTGGTGTTTGATGTGACCTCACAGAAAGAAGTCCAATGGGGTCAGGTGAGTGTGGAGGCCACTCCACACAGCCCCTATACCCAATGACTTGTAGGAAGGTCTCCATGAGGTATCGCTTCACGTCCGCAGCCTTGTGAGTTTTACACGTTCTAACCATAGCGTTTCTGTATGCAAGGTGTCGATTCGTATTGAATTGATGATGCCCTACAACTTTGTAATTCACTTTTTTTCTCTCTCTCGTTCCGTTTTCAAGATAAAAATGCTAACTCCGTTGTTTTCCACCAGGTGGCGATATAGGTGGTTTCATTGCGTAGCGCATGGATACTTTACTATACCTAGACACCACTTCTATGCCTATAGCTGCCGCCGTTCTCAAGGTAATGGCGGTGGACGGGATATGGGTGGACACACTGTATATGATTGAATGCTAAGACTAGAGGTGAAAGGGCTCTCTCACATGTGCGTATACATCAGACGAGTGTAATCTGATAAAAAAGGGATTGCACTCAGACCAATGTTATGCAATGAAGCAGTGAAGATCTTCATGTTTTGTTTTTTTTTCTCCGCTGTATTCGGCATGAGAAAAAGGGAAAAAAAAATTGCAGCTTGGTATGATTTAGCTCCAAAATTAGTACAGCATGAGAAAAAAAAACTGGATGCCATATACAACCCCCGGCAAAAATTATGGCATCACCTGGCTCTGAGGATGATCATTCAGTTTTTTACTTTTGTTTTAAAAAAAAAAAACAAAAAAAAAACAGATCACAGACATGGCACAAAACTAAAGTCATTTCATATGGCGACTTTCTGGCTTTAAGAAACACTAAAAAAAATCATGAAAATGTAATGGGTTAGCCAGGAACGGTTACTTTTCAAGATCAAACGGGGAAAAATAATGGAATCACTCTGTAAATTTTCATTGCCAAAACTAACACCTGCATCAGATAAGATCTGCTGGTTACCTGCAAATAGTCCAGATCTCAATCCAATTGAAAATCTTTGGTGGAAGTTGAAGAAAATGGTCCATAACAAAGGCTCCAACCTGCAAAGCTGATCTGGCAACAGCAATCAGAGAACGTTGTAGCCAGATTGATGAAGATACTGTTTGTCACTCATTAAGTCCATGCCTCAGAGACTGCAACTTGTTATAAAAGCCAGAGGTGGAGCAACAAAATACTAGTGATGTATTGGAGTGTTCTTTTGTTTGTTTTTCATGATTCCATAATTTTTTCCCCCTGTTTGGTCTTGAAAAATACCAGTTACTGGCTAGCACATTGTTTTCATGATTTTTTTTTTTTTAGTGTTTCTTAACCCCTTCACGACCAATGACTGATCTATCCGTCATGGATCGTGTGAGGTTAAGCCCCGCTCCCTGCCGTGGGCAGGATGCAGCGATCCGCACACATGTCAGCTGTTTTCAACAGCTGACGTGTGCCTGCATGTTACGAGTGGAATCGCTTCCACTCGCAACCTTTAACCCCTTACATCTCGCTGCCAAAGTCTGGCAGCGAGATGTATATGCGCGCGGCCATTACTTTTACGTACCGCTGCCCCCACCGGAAGTCACGTGCGTGATCACGTGACTTTCGGTGGTTGCCATGGTAGCACAGGGTCATGTGATGATGCCTGTAGCTAACATGAGTCACTTTCTCTCAGTGCCGGCATAGTGCCAGCACGGAGAGTAAAGCACCATAGCTGCAGGCAGATCTTAGCTCTGTAGCTGAGGTCCACAGATAGGGCAGAGCGATTGGATTGCTGATCGCTATAGCCCCCTAGGGGAACTAGTAAAATAAAAAAAAAGTTTTAAAAAATGAAAAAAGAAACCTAAAAGTTCAAATCACCCCCCCTTTCGCCCCATTGAAAATTAAAGGGTTAAAAAAAAATACACATTTGGTATCGCCGCGTTCACAAAAGCCCGATCTATCAAAATATAAAATCAATTAATCTGATCAGTAAATGGCGTAGCGGCAAAAAAAATCCAAACGCCAAAATTTACATTTTTTGGTTGCCACAAGTTTTGCGCAAAATGCAATAACAGGTGATCAAAACGTAGCATCTGCGCAAAAATTGTACCATTACAAATGTCAGGTCGAGATGCAAAAAATAAGCCATCAGTGAACCATAGATCCCGAAAAATGAGATTGCTACGGGTTTCGAGAAATGGTGCAAAACGTACGCCACTTTTATTGGACAAACTTGTGAATTTTTTTTAACCCCTTAGATACAAGTAAACCTATACATGTTTGGTGTCTACAAACTCGCCCCGACCTCAGGCATCACTACGACACATCAGTTTTACCATATAGTGAACACGGTGAATAAAATATCCCAAAAACTATTGTGCCATCACACTTTTTTTGCAGTTTTTCCACACTTGGAATTTTTTCCTATTATCCCTATTATCCAGTACACCATATGGTAAAACTTATGGTTTCATTTAAAATTACAACTCGTCCCGCAAAAAAACAAGCCCTCATATGGCAAGATTGACAGAAAAATAAAAAAGTTACGGCTCTCTGAAGGAGAGCAAAAACGGAAAACGCTCTGGGGCTGAAGGGGTTAAAGCCAGAAAGTTGCCATTTGAAATGACGTTAGGTTTGTGCCATGTCTGTGATCGGCTTTTTTTTTTTTTTAAACAAAAGTAAACTGAATGAACATCCTCAGAGCCAGGGGAGTCCATAATTTTTGCCAGGTGTAGCATATATACCATCAGTGTGGTGTCTGATATTTACTGATACATTACAGTTCTGTAATGTAACAAACTGTAAATGATTCTGCAAAATGTTAAGAGCTGGTGAGTAAAATGGTATCGCTTTTCATATATACCCTCGTGTGACCCCAGTCTAAAGGACAGGCTATACGGCCTTCCCAACTTTACTTTCTTTATCGTTCCTTTGGGAGACCCAGACCATGGGTGTTTAGCTTCTGCCTCCGGAGGACACACAAAGTACTACACCTAAAAGTGTAGCTCCTCCCCCTGAGCTTATACACCCCCTGGTAGCCAGTCCTAGCCAGTTTATCGCTTTGTGTTCAGGAGGCATACATCCACACATGCATTCTCATATGATTTTTTTCCTTTTTTTTTTGGAATGAGATTGAAGAAGTGCGGGTCCACGTCTGGACCCACGGCATGTCCCTTCTCACCCCACTGTGTCGGTGGTGTTGTAAGGTTGATTTCCAAGGCTGGAGCCTTACATGCCGTGCTCCTTCACCATCCCTCCTGGGCTCTGGCTTGAAGTGGGAGCCAGCGCGGTCTCCATGCCTGGCAGGAGACCGGTCTCCATCCGCAGCCCTTTAGGACCCTGCTGGACCGGAGCACTCATCCCCAGGGACCTGGCCCTGCGTCTCAGCAGCTAAGTACCTGAGACGTTTATATGTTGGGGGTCCCTGTGCTTTATTGTATGGGGAGAGTGTGCTTACTGTATTTATTTTGGCATTTCCGGTGGGTTCTCTAGCTTTCGCCCGAGAACCGCGCCGATGGTGCCTGCGCGTCGGCCTCGCCGCTCAAATTTAGGCCCCGGCTTTGCCGGAGGCCTAGTTTCTGTTCACTGCCCTCGCATGTCACTCATGCAGAGGGACAGGCATGGCTCCTCCCGGCGGCCGTCCTGCACAGGGGAGGGACACTCCCCACTGCTGTGCATGTCTCCTCCCCTGCAGGTCTCTATGGCCCTCCAGATCCCGCTTTCCTACAGGAACGCCCCCAAGTCCCGTCCCCTCTCTTTGCTCCGGCGGCCATTTTCTCAGACAGGGTTCACTGCGCTGGCCTGCACTCTGCATCCCTGCTGAGGTGCTGTGCATTGGGGGTCCGGGCTTCGGGATCTGGAGGGCACACAACACCGCTTCCAGCGGTCTGGTAAGTCACAACCGGTCTCTGGTTGTGGACCAGCAGCATGTCTCACACGAGGAGCAAGGCTTCAAAGCTTTATACTGTATGCGCTGCATGTAAGCTCCTGCTGCCTGAACAGAGCACCTATCCACATTGTGATGTCTGCTCTAACTTGGCGGTGCCACAGCCTGGAGTCTCACCCCCAGTGGTCTCTCAGGCTGCTCCTGCACCTGTGGCTGAACCCCCGGCCTGGGTAGAATCCTTTTCTAGGTCTATCTCCCAGTCTTTTGCTGAGTCCATGGGACTTCTGTCCAGGACTTTGATGAATATGCATCAGCCCCCTTCACAGGGTGCCTCTACTGCTAAGGGTCCCTCAGGATCTCTATCATCTGACCTCCGTCCACCGGAGCTCACAGAGGATTCATCATCATGACCCAGACCCCGTCCTCCTAAGAGGAGGCGCAGGGTTTCCTCTCCCTCCTCATCCCACGGCTCTGATTCAAGAGCTGACTCGCAGGATGAGGAGGATGCCTTTACAGGGGGCTCGGAGGCTAACTCCATGTACCCCATTGATCTTTCCGAGGGTGACTCAGATCTTAGTGGCTTGATTGCTTCCATTAATTCTGTACTGGATCTCACTCCGCCAGTATCAGAGGAGCAACCCTCTCTGGCAGAAAAGCACCAGTTTACCTCGCCTAAGAGAGTAAAGAGTGTGTTCTTCAACCACTCCAGTTTTCAGACCGCTGTGACCAAACCCAGGGCCTGTCCTGACAAACGCTTCCCAAAGCGTGGTTCTGATGACTGTTTTCCCTTTCCACCTGAGGTGGTCAAGGAGTGGGCTCATTCCCCAAAGGTAGACCCGCCGGTGTCTAGACTCTCAGCCCGGACCGTTGTGTCGGTGGCTGATGGCACCTCCCTTAAGGATTCCACTGACCGTCAGATTGACCTTCTGGCCAAATCCGTGTATGAAGCGGTGGGGGCCGCGTTTTCCCCAACTTTTGCAGCAGTGTGGGCTCTCAAAGCCATCTCTGCTTCTCTAGAGGAGATGCATTCCCTCACCAGGGAATCTATGCCCGAAATGGTTGCCTTAACTTCTCAAGCTTCAGCTTTTTCATCTTATGCCATGTCTGCCATGCTAGAGGCTTCTCACCGCACTGCGGTGGCTTCGGCTAATTCCCTCGTTATCCGCAGGATCTTGTGGCTTCGAGAGTGGAAGGCAGATGCTTCTTCTAAGAAGTACCTTGCTGGGCTCCCTTTTGCTGGGTCCCGGCTGTTCGGTGAACAGCTGGATGAAATTATTAAAGAAGCTACTGGCGGGAAGAGTACTTCCATGCCACAAACCAAAACCAGGAAACCTGCCCAGGGTAGGAATCAGTCGAGGTTTCGCTCCTTTCGTTCCTCCAACTGGTCGTCCTCTAAGCCCTCCGCCTCGTCCGCTAACTCAGCTAAGGACCATAAATCCAACTGGCGCCCAAAAGCGCGTCCACAGAAGACCGCAGGAGGTGCTGCCACTAAGGCAGCCTCCTCGTGACTCTCTGCCCGCTCCGGCAACGTCCTTAGTCGGTGGCAGGCTCTCCCACTTTGGCGACGCTTGGTTTCAACACGTCTCCGATCAGTGGGTGAGAGATATCTCCCACGGCTACAGGATAGAATTCTCTTCCAGCCCGCCAAACAGATTTTTTCTCTCAACTCCCCCCTGCTCCAAGGCCGCAGCCTTCTCACAGGCCGTGGCAGCCTTGCAGGCCAACGGAGTAATTGTACCAGTTCCCGCCCGGTAACGGTTCAGAGGTTTCTACTCAAACCTCTTCCTAGTTCCCAAAAAGGACGGTACCTTCCGGCCCATCCTGGATCTCAAGCTTCTCAACAAGCATGTTCGGGTGCGGCACTTTCGCATGGAGTCTCTGCGATCAGTCATTGCCTCAATGACCCAAGGGGATTTCCTGGCGTCCATCGACATCAGAGATGCCTATCTACATGTGCCAATTGCAGTTTCACACCAGCGTTGGCTACGTTTTGCAATAGGAGAAGATCATTTCCAATTCGTGGCTCTCCCCTTAGGGTTAGCCACGGCCCCTCGGGTATTCACCAAGGTCATGGCAGCAGTGATTGCGGTTCTGCACCTCCAGGGGTTGGCAGTGCTACCTTACCTGGGCGACCTTCTAGTCAAGGCTCCATCCAGCGCAGACTGTCAGCGGAGTGTCTCGCTCACTCTCGCCACTCTAGCCCAATTCGGGTGGCTTGTCAATCTTCCCAAGTCCACTCTGACTCCGACCCAGAGTCTCACGTACCTAGGGATGCAGTTCGAGACTTTGTCGGCACTCGTGAAGTTGCCCTTAAACAAACAGCTGTCACTCCAGCTGGCGGTGCGCTCTCTCCTGAGGCCCCGCCGTTATACTCTCAGGCGTCTGATGCAGGTACTGGGTCAAATGGTGGCGTCCATGGAGGCTGTTCCCTTTGCCCAGTTCCATCTGCGCCCCCTGCAGCTGGACATTCTCCGCTGTTGGGACAAGCGGCCTTCCTCCTTACACAAGTTAGTGGCTCTGTCGCCACGGACCAGGAGCTCCCTTCAGTGGTGGCTTCGGCCCCTCTCCCTGTCCCAAGGGCGCTCCTTCCTGGCCCCGTCCTGGGTGATTCTCACCACGGATGCCAGTCTATCCGGCTGGGGAGCGGTATGTCTCCACCACAGAGCGCATGGCACTTGGACTCCGTCCGAGTCAGCCCTTTCAATCAATGTGCTGGAAACCAGAGCCGTGCTTCTAGCTCTCCTAGCATTTCACCATCTGCTGGCGGGCAGGCACATTCGAGTCCAGTCAGGCAACGAGACAGTGGTTGCCTACATCAATCATCAAGGCGGGACACGCAGCCGCCTGGCAATGATGGAGGTACAACGCATTCTTCAATGGGCGGAGGACTCCAGGTCCACCATATCCGCAGTCCACATCCCAGGCGTGGACAACTGTGAGGCAGATTATCTCAGCTGTCAAGGCGTGGACGGTGGCGAGTGGTCCCTGTACCCGGCAGTGTTTTCAGTCGATCTGCCGCAAATGGGGCACTCCGGACGTGGACCTAATGGCATCCCGTCACAACAACAAGGTTCCTGTTTACGTGGCTCGCTCCCACGATCCTCAGGCCTTCGGCGCGGACGCTCTGGTTCAGGACTGGTCCCAGTTTCGTCTGTCCTACGTGTTTTCCCCTCTAGCTCTTTTGCCCAGAATCCTGCGCAAGATCAGAATGGAGGGCCGTCGAGTCATCCTCATTGCACCGGACTGGCCCAGGCGAGCTTGGTATCCGGACCTGCTCCAACTGTCCGTAGAGATGCCGTGGCATCTCCCGGATCGTCCAGACCTACTCTCGCAAGGTCCGTTTTTCCGCCCGAATTCTGCGGCTCTCAAATTGACGGCGTGGCTCTTGAGTCCTGGATTTTGACGGCTTCTGGTATTCCTCCTGAAGTCATCTCCACTATGACTCGGGCCCGCAAGTCTTCCTCCGCTAAGATCTATCACAGGACTTGGAAAATTTTCCTGTCCTGGTGTCGCTCTAACGGCCATCCTCCTTGGCCATTCTCCTTGCCGACCCTTCTGTCTTTTCTACAGTCCGGTCTGCAGCTAGGACTCTCCCTCAACTCTCTCAAGGGACAAGTTTCAGCTCTGTCAGTTTTGTTCCAGCGGCGTCTCGCTCGGCTGTCTCAGGTCCGCACCTTCATGCAAGGCGCGTCTCACATCATTCCGCCTTACCGGCGGCCCTTGGATCCCTGGGACCTTAACTTGGTTCTCACGGTCTTGTAGAAGCCCCCCTTCGAGCCTCTTAGGGATGTTTCTTTGTATTGGCTTTCACAGAAAGTGGCTTTTCTGGTTGCCATAACTTCTCTCAGGAGAGTCTCTGATTTGGCTGCGCTCTCCTCGGAGTCACCTTTTTTAGTTTTTCATCAAGACAAGGTGGTTCTCCGTCCGACTCCGGACTTTCTTCCTAAGGTGGTCTCTCTCTTCCACCTTAACCAGGACATTACCTTACCTTCCTTCTGTCCGGCCCATGTTCATCGTTTTGAAAAAGCGATGCATACTCTAGATCTGGTGCGTGCTCTCCGGATCTATCTGTCTCGCACCGCTGCGCTTAGGCGGTGCACCTCTCTTTTTGTGCTAACCACAGGTCGGCGCAAAGGCCTCCCTGCTTCTAAGCCGACCTTAGCCCGTTGGATTAGGTCGACCATTTCGGACGCCTACCAGAGTGCTCAGGTGCCTCCCCCGCCGGGGATCAAAGCACACTCGACCAGAGCTGTCGGTGCCTCTTGGGCTTTTAGGCACCAGGCTACGGCTCAACAAGTCTGTCAGGCTGCCACTTGGACTAGCCTGCATACCTTCTTGAAGCACTACCAAGTGCATGCTCATGCTTCGGCAGATGCGAGCTTGGGCAGACGCATCCTTCAGGCGGCTGTCGCCCATTTGTGAAGTTAGGTTCTGCCTACTTCTTAGTTTTTCTGTTTATTCCCACCCAAAGACTGCTTTGGAACGTCCCAAGGTCTGGGTCTCCCAAAGGAACGATAAAGAAAAAGAGAATTTTGTTTACTTATCGTAAATTCTTTTTCTTATAGTTCCGTCTTGGGAGACCCAGCACCCTCCCTGTTGCCTGTTGGCAATTTCCTTGTTCCGCGTGTTATCACCGGCTGTTGTCGTGGACAGAGTCTCCGGTTGTTCCGGCTTTTGCTCTGTTCTACTTGTGGGTGGCTATTCTCCTTCAGCTTTTGCACTAAACTGGCTGGGACTGGCTCACCAGGGGGTGTATAAGCTCAGAGGGAGGAGCTACACTTTTAGGTGTAGTACTTTGTGTGTCCTCCGGAGGCAGAAGCTAAACACCCAAGGTCTGGGTCTCCCAATACGGAACTATAAGAAAAAGAATTTACGGCAAGTAAACAAAATTCTCTTTTTTTTATTTTCTGAAAAATCGACAGTTTGTGATTGCGACATTAAAGGGAACCTGTCACCAGATTTTTCCCATATACGTTACGACCACCACCAGTGAGCCGCTGTATACAGCATTCTAGAATATTGTATATAACAGCCCAGGCCGCTGTGTATAACCTAAAAAAAAGAGCTTTGGGCACCACTGATCTTGATCCGGCACCTCCTCTCTTCTGGCAATCATCGTCCTCCTTCCTAGCTCTATGTGGATGACACATTCTATTTCATCTACACAGTTTCCCCCATTGCGCTCCTGCGCATGTGCACTTCTGGTGGGGGCAGAGCAAAGTACTATCAAAGAACACCTGCGCATGTCTCCAAAACAGGAAAAGCACAAGTAAACAAATGAGGAACGAATGGGAGGAAACTGGAGTCAATGTCTGTGACCGAACTGTAAGAAACCGCCTAAAGGAAATGGGATTTACATACAGAAAAGTTAAACAATAAAAAATGACTACATAACATATATACATATAGACTACTACAATATTTTGTTTCTGCCCTCAGCAGGGCAGAGAGAAGTGCGCCTGCGCAGGAGCACAATGGGGAGCACGGTGGGGATGACATAGGACAGGTCATCCACACAAAGCAAGAAGAGAGGAGTCGCCGGACCAAGTTCAGCAACGCCTATCGGACCCGACCGCCCCGCAGGTGAGTATAATAAAAGGTCTTTTTTTTATGTTATATAGATAGGCTTTGGCACTTATATACAGTATATAAGGACTTACTGGTGGTCGCAGTTTATATGGGAAAAAAACCTGGTGACAGGTTCCCTTTAAGGTGTCCATACACATGAGGAATTTCGCTGAACCCGAGTTATGGCTGGATCAGCTTACTGTCTAATGTGTAAGGTGTTCTTTCCTGCCAGCAAGTAACAGGTTGATAGCAGGATTGGGACAGCTGGATTTTAAAGGGAGCTTGACGGCTGATTCATGTCCGAACCACGGGCAGCATGAATTCAACACTGGCCCCATTACTTCAGCCTTATGTGTTTCACTCAGAAATTTCACTCAGAAATTTTTCAGAGAAAAGATACTTTTAAAAGCAAGCTGGGAATCCTAGGATTTGGATGATTATTGTATTTGCTCCGTGAGACAACCAAGATCAACAGTCAGTCTAGTGGAGTGGGGCTGGGAGATGCCTCCGAAAAGCCATCACAGACGTATAGTCCCTGGCCAGCTTTTAAAAGACAGTTTTGGGTTTTTTGCATTGTTTCAGACTAAAACTTGCTAGGAAAACAGAGCCAGCTTGATTCTGCCTGTGATTCAGACAGCATTAATGAGCTGTCAGGTTCCCTTTCACATACAGTGGGGAAAAAAAGTATTTAGTCAGCCACCAATTGTGCAAGTTCTCCCACTTAAAAAGATGAGATTTACCTGTAATTGACATCAGGTGACCACAACTATGCGAGACAAAATGAGAAAACAAATCCAGAAAATCACCAGGTATGATTTTCAAGAGTTTTTTTTTTATTTTTTGAAAATTATGGTGAAAATAAGTATTTGGTCAATAACAAAAGTTCATCTCAATATTTTGTTATATATCCTTTGTTGGCAATGACAGAGGTCAAACGTTTTCTGTAAGTCTTCACAAGGTTGCACACACTGTTGGTGGTATGTTGGCCCTTTCCTCCATGCAGATCTCCTCTAGAGCAGTGATGTTTTGGGCTTGTTGCTGGGCAACACGGATGTTCAACTCCCTCCAAAGGTTTTCTATGGGGTTGAGATCTGGAGACTGACTAGGCCACTCCAGGACCTTCATATGCTTCTTACGTAGTCACTTCTTCATTGCCCTGGTGGGTTTGGGATCATTATCATGCTGAAAGACCCAGCCATGTTTCAACTTCAATGCCCTTGCTGATGGAAGGAGGTTTGCACTCAAAATGTCACGAAACATGCTCCCATTCATTATTTCATCTACACGGATCTGTTGTCCTGGTCTCAATGCAGAGAAACTGCTCCAAAGCATGATGTTGCCACCCCCATGCTTCACAGTAGGTATGGTGTTCTTTGGATGCAACTCGGCATTCTGTCTCCTCCAAACTCGAGTTGTGTTTCTACCAAACAGTTCTACTTTGGTTTCATCAGACCATATGACATTCTCCCAATACTCTTCTGGATAATCCAAATGCTCTCTAGAAAACTTCAGATGGGTCCGGACATGTACTGGATTACGCAGGGCGACACGTCTGGCACTGCAGGATCTGAGTCCCTGGCGGTGTAGTGTGATACTGATGGTTGCCTTGTTTACGATGGTCCCAGCTCTATGCAGGTTATTCACTAGGTCCCCCCCATGTGGTTCTGGGATTTTTGCTCCCCATTTTTGTGATCATTTTGACCCCACAGGGTGAGATCTTGCGTGGCGTTCCAGATCGAGGGAAATTATCAGTGGTTTTATACAGTATGTCTTCCATTTCTTTATTATTGCTCCTACAGTTGATTTAATCACACCAAGCTGCTTGCCTATTGCAGATTTAGTTTTCTCAGCCTGGTGCAGGGCTACAATTTTGTTTCTGGTGTCCTTCGACAGCTCTTTGGTCTTCACCATAGTGGAGTTTGGAGTGTGACTGTTTGAGGTTGTGGACAGGTGTCTTTAATACTGATAACAAGTTCAAACAGGTGCCATTACTACAGGTAATGAGTGGAGGACAGAGGAGCCTCTTATAGAAGAAGTTACAGGAAAGTGAGAGCCAGAAATTTTGCATGTTTTTAGATGACTAAATACTTATTTTCCACCATAATCTGCAAAAAAATATCTTGCCAAATCAAATGCGGTGATTTTCTGGATTTGTTTTCTCATTTTGTCTTAGTTGTGGTCACCTATGATGTCAATCACAGGCCTCTCTCGTCTTTTTAAGTGGGAGAACTTGCACAATTGGTGGCTGACTAAATATTTTTTTACCACTGTACCCCATCGTTTGTTCCTCATGTCTGACAGTGGCCAATTGCCTTCGAGAGCACATGCAGAAGAAAGAGGAAAGGATGAGTCATATAATTGGTTGAGGAACCCATCTCCGACATTTGACACATCCATATGGTCTAGGCCTCGAAAATAAAGTTCTTGGTAGATGCAGGTCCCCTCTATCTGCATTTTTATTATATCCAGTGGATTGCATTTTGCATTATGTGATGTGTGTTTGGTATTCTAGGACTGTAACAGTCTCGTAATGGGAAATGTTTCTCGTCACCACATTTTGTTCCAAAATACCAAACTGAATTGTTAAGGATCTTTATTCTCATGCATCATCCTTTTAAAGTCATGTGAATCATTGGTCTCCCTCACATAAACATGTGCCAGGTATAAGAACAATATATTGTGCGATTGTAAAATACTTGGGTGCATTTTTCAGCCAAGATTCATATGGCTACTCCCCAAGAGCACAAAAATGTTTATTTTAAACCCTTAAATTACAGGCAGGCAGTAAAATTATGTCCTAAGCAGTCAGTGTAATCCCCGCCAGCTACTGTCGGCAGCCAGCGGGGATCCGCACACATGTCAGCTAATTTGCACACCTGATGTGTGTGCCTTGCAGGCACGAGTGGATCCGCGTTCCACACGTGACTGTTAACCCCTTAAATGGCGGTGTCAAAGTGTGACAGAGCCATTTAAATCCCTGCCGCGGTAAATCTTCAGTTACCCAGCTCCATCGGCGTCGCAGTGACGTGATCACTGAGGTTGTCATGGTAGCACAGGGTCATGTGATGACTCCTATAGCTCCCATGACTCACTTCCTGTTTAACCCAGCCGACTGCTGCCAGTGACAAGAGGTTAGTGTTTCTGGTGATCACAGCTGTGATCAACAGAAATAAATGCATGATCAGACTGCTAATCCTTAATGACCCCTAGGGGGGACTAGTAAAATTAAAAAAAAAAAAAAAGTAAAAAAAGTTTTACAAAATTAAAAAAAAAAAGTTCAAATCACCCCTCTTTTGCCCCATTGAAAATGAAAGGGTTAAAAAAATTAAAAAAATATACACATTTGGTATCACCGCTTTTAGCCATGCCCGATCTATCAAAATATAAAATTAATCTGATCGGTAAATAAAGTAGCAGCAAAAAAAAAAAAAATCCAAATGCCAAAATTACGTTTTTTGGTCGCCACAAATTTAGTGCAAAATGCAATAACAGGCGATCAAAATGTAGCATCGGCACAAAAATGGTACCGTTAAAAATGTCAACTTCATACGTAAAAAATAAGCAGTCACTGAGAAAAATGGCCACTTTCTTTTAAACTTCTAATTTTTTTTTTTTTAACCCCTTTAATTAAAAGTAATCCTATACATGTTTGGTGTCTATAAACTCGCACCGACCTGCGGAATCAAAACGACACATCAGTTTTACCATATAGTGAACACGGTGAATAAAATATCTTAAAAACGGTTATGCAATCGCACTTTTTCTGCACTTCGAATTTTTTTTTGTCGTTTTCCAGTACACTTTATGGTAAAACTTATGGTTTCATTTAAAAGTACAACTCGTCCCGCAAAAAACAAGCCCTCATATGGCAAGATTGACGGAATAATAAAAACGTTACGGCTCTCGGAAGAAAGAAAGTAAAAAAAAAAAAAAAAAAACGGAAAATCGGCTGGGGGTGAAGGGGTTAAAAGAAACTGGGTAAAGATGATCTATGCTTGGGTGTTACGGCAACTTTCAGTTCACGAAAAGACAGCTTTAGCCCCTACATTGGGTTTTTATAGCCGAGCATATTTAGCACTCCGCTTTGTTGTCCGCAATGCAGGGACCGGCGGCGGGTCTCCACACTCGCAGAAAGTCCTGATCCACAGGTTGGGGATCGCTACCTTATTCTGTAACCAAAGGGTGACAATGGAAACTGGACAACTTTTGAAGAAAAAAATTTGAGAGAGAGATGAAGAAAAAAAATAGCCGTATTGTAGACAGGTTACATCCGGTGAAGTTTTTTGGAGAAAAATAAAATGAGACCTGCGTTGTGGTTATTATAGGCAGCAGATCACAATCTTCATGACGTTTAACTAGTGTAGTCTTTGCCTTATTTAAAGCTTGCAGGGTAATCTTACCAGAGAATGCTGATGTCACGGCTGTGTCACGGGTGATAGACAGTCATGGAGTTTCTGGCAATAGAAGGTCACAGCGCTTGGCTGTGCAAAATGCTCCCTGACTTTCCATTGTTCCTGCAGTCAGCATTCATTGGTATAGGTAGCTTTCCTGCTGGATTTTCATCTCTTCCCCTTTTGGACCCAGAAGGCGCTCACCTTCCACCCAGCTGCTAATCATCAGTATTCCCTTGGTGCTTAAATACTCCACATTCTTACCTGAACTTGTGCTGGTGATATTATTCAGTTCATTCCAGCTCTGGTTGCAAGCAGGTGGCTTGTACTCATCTGTGGAATCGTTGCTGAAACTTTCCTGAACGTCTACCTGAGTCATCTGTGGATAAGTAGTCCATGCATTTTCCCCGTGTGTCCTCCTCGTGTCTTCGTTAGTGTTTAGTGGGCTTGACGAAGAGCTCATCCCACTTGTTTCCGTTTTAGGTTCCAGAACTAGAGATACCTAAGGTCAGGTTTCCGGCTCGACGCATAGGTGTGGAACCTATCTAGGATGGTGAGGGACCCCAGGGACCAGCGGTAGGTTTGCTCAGGGGGTCACCATCTCCCCCTTCCCTAGACACAGGGTTTCCCTTCCCTTTCGCACAGAAGGAAATACACTGCACTCACGTCCAGTAAATAACATCATCTTAAATTGCAACATATCAAAATGCACCTCAATGGAGGCCAAGGCAGGAGTGGGGGGGGGACAAAGTGCAGACAAGTGCAGATTTGGTCAGAAAACGGACCGTTTCGCGCAACTGCGCTTCTACAGTTCCCTTCCCTTTCGCTGTTCGCTTGTTACTTCCCTGTACCTAGCGTGACAGCTAAAAAGTGTTCTCGAATGTCGACATCCCAAAGCGTGGAACTTTCGGATCAGCGATTAAACAGATCGAGTTTCACTGCTTTGCTTCTACAGTGGAACCTTGCTTAACGAGAACAATCCGTTCTGGGACTGTGCTTGTTAACCAAGTTACTAATTCAGCAAAGCAAGATTTCCCATAGCAATGCAGACAATTCCTTCCACAACTTGTTAAATGTCCCATCCTGGTCCCCTATTCTGTCATTCCACACATTCACAAACGCACGCACGCACGCACACGCACATAATATATGCTCACCTTACCATCCATTCCCTCGCCGGTCTCCTAGGACTAGCTGTTCTCTGGTACGGGGCCGGGCTGTGTATCGGGTTACCATAACGATGAGGGAGGAACTTCCACGGCCAGAGCGCTGACGTCAAAGGCAGAGCCGCTTGCCTCTGATTGGCCAGCGCGCTGCCTTTGAGTAGCGGTGACAGGAAGTTCCTGCTTTGTCGCTATGGATGCTGATGTACAGCCTGGAGTGTAGCGGAGCGGCGAACTACAGGACCAAGGAGGCCAGCGATGAAACGGAAGGTACACATGTTATATTATATGCTCTCCTTACCTTCCGTTCCATCGCAGGCCTCCTGGGTCTTGTAGTTCGCTGCGAGGACGTCGCGATGTACCCGGGAACTACAAGAACCATGAGACCGGTGGTGGAACTGAAGGTAAGGTGGGCATAATACTGTATGTGTGTGTGTGCGTGCGTGTGTGTTTGTGTGTGTTTTGTGCGTACATGTGTGTGTTTGTGTGGACTGCAAGTGCGGGTCAGAGCGCGGTGGATGTACGGAACCGGAAGTGTGTGCGGTGAGGGTTTTGCTCGTACAGCAAAGCTTTCTCGGAAATTGAGTTACAAATTTACAGAAAGCTTTGCTTGTTAAGCGAAATTCTCGTTAAGTGGGTTACTCGTTTAGCGAGGTTCCACTGTATTAGCCAACATAAGACTTTGTCCTGAGCTTGAATTACTCGGTCCAAATCTTTTGGTGGAGCAAACACCGAGACACCGAACCGTATGTTCTCTCATTCCAGAACTGACTAATCGTCTTTGTGTCCTGGTCAGTCTATAATGTTGCGGTTTCCTAGTGAGGACACCATAGTAATGTGACTTGTCTGCCTGATCCTGATAAATCCTAGACCAAGACCGTCTGCATTGATATTCTACTGCTATAGATATTGTAGCAAACCAGCTTCTTAGTCTTATGTCTTTCAGGGGTATAATTATCTCATTTATTGAGGCAGGTTGATCAATAATCGGGACTGAATAGATATGAAAGTAATAATATAGAGAGCCTAATTTGTTCTCCTTGAAGTTTTTCCCATTATACTCCTTTACAACAGATAAATACCAGACCATCTATCGCTTACACTGCTGGGTGCAGACATCCAGGTAATACCCATTACTAGCACTATAGCACTAATACAATGTAGACGTTGGCCATCTTGGTCTCCAAGGTTCTACAGAGATCCACTGGCGTGGAGAGATGACTCTTTGGAGAGTTTGCATGACCAACCAGTGCCATAAACTTCACTGACGAGCCCAAATCAGTTATCGGTGAATAGATGTCTTACGAGAAAAATCCTAAGTCATGCAACAAGGGCCATTAAAGACTTGATATTGACTTATAGGTTAGATGCCTCCAATAGGCACCACTAGACAGCTAGCTTTCTTGTTGCAAGAGCTCTAATTACATATTTTTTTCTTTGTGAGCAATGCCTGACTTTTAAGCATCTCTACGCTAATTACTACAAGAATGCACATTAACACTAGAAGTCCCAGGAATTTTGAGCTCCATAGGGTTTCAATGGTAGAAATGTCAAATGACCCCTCTCTGGCACTTCTAGTGTTAAAGGTCTCAGCTTTGCAAGAATAAGTGGGACACTAGTGAGGGAAATCCAACTGGAGGGACTTGTAACTGCCTGATGGAACCCAAGACGATCCACAAGCTGATCAGAGCCAATGACTTGATGGAGTCTATTCAAGGATTTCCACTGGAGATGAACTAATGTGTCTTCTGCCAGGTTCACCTACAAGCAAAGGGACTCATCAAGAATGGCCAATCAGGGAGGCCTGAACTATCCTTTATACATGTCAACAACCAGTGCAAACCTGGTACTGCCCAATGTGCCCCTCCATGCAAGGAAACCTCTTTGCAAGCCTTTTGAGATTGCCACTTTGCACAGGATCTTTTGAACACCTTGAACATATAAACTCAGACTCTGTACCCTTGAACAGCCTATCGTAAAACTCGGTGCGTTACGGATTATTTCTTGGGGATAATACTGTTGGGTTCATCCATGAAGGCTGGCATCTTACAAACGTTTGGCTTGCAATGGAAGTTATACAAATTTGTTTGCCATTGTTTTTTTTTTTAGGTTGTCCCTCCCTATATTGCTTGGATGATGTTTTTACCTTTCATATTGTTTTCCAAGATTGCCCTCCCTGGTAATTCTCTTCTTATGGTCAAGACCATTGAAGCCTCTGGAACTTCAGTTATGATTCTTAGGTGAACGTTGGACCATGTTCATGTTTTACATTTTAAAATTAACGAAAGGAAAATGGGCCGATGAAAAAGTTTAAGCATCCCAAATGATTAGTATTTAGTAGCACCCCGTTGATCATTGTGGCCAAAAACTTCTATTTTAACCTTATCGGTCCACAGGACTTCTTTCCAAAATGCATCAGGCTTGTTTAGATATTCTTTTGCATACCATTGACGCTGAATTTTATGGTGAGGATGCAGGAGAGGTTTTCTTCTGTTCTTCCATGAAGGCCATATTTTTGCAGGTGTCTCTGAACAGTAAAACAATGTACCACAACTCCAGAGTCTGCTAAATCTTCCAGAAGGTCTTTTGCAGTAACACAGGGGATCTGATTTGTCTCTATAGAAATCCTCTTACAGAAATTTTGCTTTGTCTCCGACTTTATCTTGACCTCCACTGTTCCTGATAATTGCCATTACATTTCGAACTGAGGAAAGGACAACTTGAAACTGCTTTGCTATCTTCTTATAGCCTTCTCTTACTTGGTGGGCCTCCACTATTTTCATTTTCAGAGTGCTAGGCAGCTGCTTAGAAGAACCCATGCCTGCCGTTTTCTTTGGCACATGGTTAGAGGAGACGGAGTTTTTATAAAGCTATGAAATTTTAATCACCTGGCCTTTCCTAATGATGATGGTGAAGAAACCATAACCCCAAGCGGCTAAATAAGGTCTGAAACATTGGTCAAAGCTATCTGAGCACAGGAATCTCCAAGGGTGCCCAAACTATTGCATTGGTACATTTTACTTTTTATAATTTTTCAAATGTAAAAGATGAAAATATAAAAAGCACAAAGGAAATGTTTCACCTTTTAACTTTGTCTTTAAGAGATCATTTCATGTTCAACATGCTTAACTATTCACAAAACAGTAATTTTGACCAGAGGTGTCCAAATGTTTGCATGTCACTGTGTGTGTGTGTGTGTGTGTGTGTGTGTGTGTGTGTGTGTGTGTGTGTGTATATGTATGTATGTATGTGTATATATATGTATGTATGTATGTGTGTATGTGTGTGTGTGTGTGTATGTATGTGTGTGTATGTGTATATATATATATATATATATATATATATATATATATATATATATACACACACATAATATACTACAGTTCAAAAGTTTAGGGTCACTTAGATATTTCCTTATTTTTTGAAAGAAAAGCACATTTTTTTTCAATGAAGCTAACATTAAATTAAACAGAAGTCCTCTCTATTCATTGTTAATGTGGTACATGACTATTCTAGCTGCAAACGTCTGGTTTTGAATGCAATATCTACATAGGTGTATAGAGGCCCATTTCCAACAACCACCACTCCAGTGTTCTACTGGTCCATTGTCTGCTGTGTTAGAAGGCTAATGGATGTTTAGAAATCCCTTAAACCCCTGTGCAAGTATGTTAGCACAGCTGAAAACAGTTTTGCTGATTATAGAAGCTGTAAAACTGACCTTCCTTTGAGCTAGTTGAGAATCTGGAGCATTACATTTCTTGGTTCCATTAAACTCTCAAAAAGGCCATAAAAAGAACTTTCATGTGAAACTCGACAGTCTATTCTTGTTCTTAGAAATGAAGGATATTCCATGCGAGAAATTGCTAAGAAACTGAAGATTTCCTACAACGGTGTGTACTACTCCCTTCAGAGGAGAGCACAAACAGGCTCTAACTAGAGTAGAAAGAGAAGTGGGAGGCCGCGCTGCACAACTGAGCAACAAGACAAGTACATTAGAGTCTCTAGTTTGAGAAATCGACACCTCACAGGTCCTCAACTGGCAGCTTCATTAAATAGTACCCACAAAACGCCAGTGTCAATGTCTACGGTGAAGAGGCGACTCCGGGATGCTGGCCTTCAGGGCAGAGTGGCAAAGAAAAAGCCATATCTGAGACTGGCTAATAAAAGGAAAAGATTAATATGGGCAAAAGAACACAGACATTAGACAGAGGAAGATTGGAAAAAAGTGTTATGGACAGACTAATTGAAGTTTGAGGTGTTTGGATCACACAGAAGAACATTTGTGAAACGCAGAACAACTGAAAAGATGCTGGAAGAGTGCCTGACGCCATCTGTTAAGCATGGTGGGGGTAATATGATGGTCTGGGGTTGCTTTGGTGCTGGTAAAGTGGGAGATTTGTACAAGGTAAAGGGGATTTTGAATAAGGAAAGCTATCACTCCATTTTGCAACGCCATGCTATACCCTGTGGACGGCGCTTGATTGGAGCCAATTTCATCCTACAACAGGACAATGACCAAAAGCACACCTCCAAATTATGCATGAACTATTTAGGGAAGAAGCCGGCAGCTGGTATCTATCTGTAATGGAGTGGCCAGCCCAGTCACCAGATCTCAACCCTACTGATCTGTTGTGGGAGCAGCTTGACCGTATGGTACCAAAAAGTGCCCATCAAGCCAATCCAACTTGTGGGAGGGGGGAAGCATGGAGTGAAACATCTCCAGATTACCTCCGCAAAATAATAGCTAGAATGCCAAAGGGCTGCAAAGCTGGAATTGCTGCAGAGGGAGCATTTTCTGACGAAAGCAAAGTGTGAAGGAGTAAATTATTATTTCAAGTAAAAAAAATCATTATTTCTAGCCTCGTCGCTGTCTGGACGATATTTTCTATTCATTGCACAACTCATTTGATAAATAAAAGTATGATTTTTCATGGTAAAGACCAGAGTGTCCTGGTGACCCCAAACTTTCGAACACTAGTGTGTATGTATATATATAATATATATACACACACAGTTGAAACCAGATTATGTACATAATCTAAAGACACATCTGCAGGTTTTTCTCACTATCTGACATGAAGTCAGAATAAACCTTTCCCGTTTTAAGTGAATTAGGAACCAAAATAATTTAGATTTGCCAAATGCCAGAATAATGAGAGAGAAAATGTTTTCAGATGGTTTCAGATTCAGTTTTCAATGTCTGCAAAGTCAAACGTTTACATACATTTCATTAGTATGTGGTAGCGTTGCCCTTAAACTGTATGACTTGGGTGAACCGGTTTGCATCTCCTTCCACAAGCTTTTCACAATAGTTGGTGGAGTTTGGGCCCATTCCTCCTGACAGAACTGGTGTAACTGAGCCATGTTTGTAGGTCGTCTAGCTTGCACCAACCTTTTCAGCTTTGCTTATTAATTTTCAATAAGATTGAGATCAGGGTTTTGTGATGGCCACTCCAAAACATTGTTTTTGTTATCCTTAAGCCACTTTGTAAAGTTTGGCAGTTTGCTTTGGGTCATTGTCCATTTGGAAGACTCATTTCTGCCCAAGCTTTAAGTTCATGGCCTGATGTCTTGAGTTGTTGCTTCAGTATTGCCACATAATCTTCTTTCCTCATGATGCCATCTATTTTGTGACGTGCACCAGTCTCATCTGCAGCAAAACATCCCCACAACATGATGCTGCCACCCTGTGTTTCACAGTTGGGATGGTGTTCTTCGGCTTTAAAGCTTCTCCCTTTTTCCTCCAAACATAACAATAATCATTTTGGCCAAACATTTTAGTTTTTAGTTTCATCAGATCACGTCTCAAAATATTAAGGTCTTTGTTCCTGTGTGCATTTGCAGACATTAATCTGGCTTTTTTATGTTTCTTTTGGAGTAATGGCTTTTCCTGGCAGAGTGGCCTTTCGCCCCATCTTAATACAGTACTAATTTACTGGGGATAATGACACAATCTTATCAGCTTCCGCCAGCATCTTCACAAGGTCTTAAGCTGGTGTCACACATAACGACGACGACAACGACGTCGCTGCTACGTCACCATTTTCTGTGACGTTGCAGCGACGTCCCGTCGCTGTCGCTGTGTGTGACATCCAGCAACGACCTGGCCCCTGCTGTGAGGTCGCCGGTCGTTGCTGAATGTCCAGCTTCATTTTTTGGTCGTCACTCTCCCGCTGTGACACACACATCGCTGTGTGTGACAGCGAGAGAGCGACGAAATGAAGCGATCAGGAGCCGGCACTGGCAGCTGCGGTAAGCTGTAAACATCGGGTAACCAAGGGAAGACCTTTCCCTGGTTACCCGATGTTTACGCTGGTTACCAGCCTCCGCTCTTGCTGCCAGCGCCGGCTCCTGCACTGTGACATGTGGCTGCAGTATGCATCGGGTAATTAACCTGATGCATACTGTAGCAAGGAGAGCAAGGAGCCAGCGCTAAGCAGTGCGCGCGGCTCCCTGCTCTCTGCACTGTGACATGTAGCTGCAGCACACATCGGGTTAATTAACCCGATGTGTGCTGCAGGAGAGCAAGGAGCCAGCGCTAAGCGCGGCTCCCTGCTCTCTGAACATGTAGCACAGCAACCTTATGATCGCTGCTTCTGCTGTGTTTGACAGCTAAGCAGCGATCATAACAGCGACTTACAAGGTCGCTGTTACGTCACCGAAAATGGTGACGTAACAGCGACGTCGTTGTCGCTGTCGTTTAGTGTGACACCAGCTTTAAGCCTTTTTTCTTGGGTTGATATGCACGTGTGACCAAAGTACATTAAGCGCAGGAAGGGAGAACACATCTACATGCTGAGTGGTATGATGGCTGGACATTTCTATCCAGTTTGTACTTGCGTATAATTGTTTGTACAGATGATGAACGAAGTACCTTCAGGTATCTGAAAATTACACCCAAGCATGAACTAGACTTATGCAAGTTCACAATTCTCTTCCTGAGATCTTGGCTGATTTCTTTTGACTTTCCCATCATGCTACACAAAGAAGCAGTGTGATTCAGGTGTGTATTAAAATACATCCACAGGTGTGTCAGTAATTAACTCAGATGTTGCCAATAAACTTATCAAAAGTTTCCAAAGACATGACATCATATGGGCTGTCGCACATTGTTTAAAGGCACAGTACTCTTAAGGGTACTTTACACGAGACGATCCATCGTGCGATAGATCGTCGGGGTCACGGTTTCTGTGACGCACATCCGGCATCGCTTGCGACGTCGGGCTGTGTGACACCTCCGAGCGACGCAGTATCGCTCACAAATCGTGAGTCGTGTACACGTCACTCGGTTTCATAATCTCGTTTAATTAAAATGGCGCCGGTTGCTCATCGTTCCTGGGGTAGCATACGCCGCTCCGTGTGAAACCCCGGGAACGATGAACAGCAGCTTACCTCCGTCCTGTGGCACCCGCCAGCTATGCGAAAGGAAGGAGGTGGGCGGGATGTTTATGTCCCGCTCATCTCCGCCCCTCCGCTTCTATTAGCCAGTGGCTGTGTGACGTCGCTGTGAAGCCAAACGTCCCTCCCCCTTCAGGAAGTGGACGTTCGTCACCTACAGTGAGGTCGTCCAGATGGTAAGTGCGTGTGACGGCGGTTAAACGAGTTTGTGCGCCACAGGCAGCGATTTGCCCGTGACGCAAAAACGACGGGGGCGGGTACAATCGATCGTGAAATCGCACGAACGGTCGTCCCGTGTAAAGCAGGCTTTAGTGTATGGAGACTTTTGACTGCAGAAAGTAATAAAATGTCTTAAAACATCACTCTCTCTCTCAATAATATCGGCTCCTAATTAACCTAAAAGGGAAAGGTTTATTCTGATTTCATGCTAGATAGTGAGAAAAACATTCAGATGTGTCTTTTTAGATAGTGACTCTAAACTTCTGGCTTCAACTGTGTGTGTATATGTGGCGCCCTGGACAAGCCAGGACGTCACAGGTACTGCAACAACACACCCCACACCCCGGCTAGGCACACCGAAGTCAAACACAAATCCTTGTTGTTTCCCTCCAGGGGCTGATGTCCACACCAGGGGGTGGGCCAGGCGGTTGGCCCCGCCCACTGAGGAGTTCACAGTCCTGGAGGCGGGAAAAGGAAAGAGAGAGGAGTGGAGATGAGTTTTGAGAGGAGTTGAAGTGAGGAGTGAAGTGGCAGTAGAGGAGACTGACCGTGTCCGGGTGCGTGGCCCGGGCACATACAGCAAGGTTGGCAGACGGTGGTGACCGTCTGCAGGAGAGGCTGATTGGAGTGAACCGTAAGGACCGGGGACGGGCGGTGGCCCGACGGTACCGGATCGGGGAGCAAAGAGAAGCCAGCACCATTCGGCAGGGCTTACGGACCCCGACCAGGCTAGGAGTCGCCGTAAAACCGGTCAAATCCGTTAGCGAAGGGAACCTCCTGGGTTTCCCAGCAGTCAAGACCTGATTGAAGGCAACAGCTCAAACCGTGAAGGGAAATACAGTCCGCACCAAGGCTACAGTTCCCAGGGCCAGAGCCTGCGGGCAAAAGGGGCTCCCTCAGCATCCATCCAAGCTGGGGAGCGGGTTACCAGTTGGAAGCCATTGGAACCGTGAACACAACACATGTGCAGGGAAAGGCAGTCACCACCAACCTACCGGGAGAGCTACCGCGGCCGTCTGTGGGACCCGTCCATCCAGCCGTTTGTTTTACCGGAGACTTTGCATTCGTCATTGGCTGAGTGAGTACCACCGTGCCGTGCGCCACAGCACTGCCCCCGCACCTCACCAGGCCCCGTAACCCGTCTGCCATCCCTCCCTCACTGGGCCCCGAGACAACCAACCCCCCTACCCACGGAGGGGAGAAACAACATCCAAGCTGCTCCCTGTCATCGCTCCCGGGATCCCAGTCCAGAGCAGCGGTGGTGTCACAACCTCACCACAACCGTGGGTGGCGTCACCCGACAATATCCCTAAACCAAACCACCCCTTTTCACTCACGGGTGAGGAGCGCCGCTCGAGTCCCTGGCATCCGGCCCACCGACCGAGCAGCAGCAGCAACAGCCGGACCCGAGCAGTGGGTGAGCGCAGCGTCCCCTCCCCGCCCGCGACATGTATAGTTTTTATGCCAGCTCCACCAACTTTTTGAAAAGTGGGCAGAGATATGAAAAGGGACATGTACAGCTTTTCTGATTCATCCGGATTGCGGTACATTTCTTATACTGGCACAAAGCAGCTGAAATATGCGCCAAATTGTTTAATTGTTGCACACCTCTCACTGAATTTGGCTTATCCTACTCATGCACGCTGCTGGCAAAGACTGTTGTGGAAAACACCAGTCTTGATAAGTCATGATTTTTTCCCAGTGACAGAACCATTGTGGATCACGACCTCTATCTGGTTTATATAAGGGCCACAGTATCTAAGATCATTGCGCAGTAACTCTTTATCTCATAAACGAGATCCCAAGGATCCGGAGATCCTCACGATTGCTAGTTGACATAGTAGGTTCTCTGTATAAATGTTTTCCAATATTATAATGGCGGCACTTTCAATTGCGAATGGATAAGCTCCAAAGACCATTCAGTCTTCAGTCAAAGCGTTCATTGTTCTTAGCCCAGAAATATTTTCTTGGGAAATATGTAAAGGTCACGCAAAACTATTCACTGTTTCGTAAGCTGTGAAGTTTGAGTAGTAATTGATTTTTTTTTTTTTTGTCATGGGCAAATTCCAGACGTTACAAATCTGCCAATGTACACAACACAAAGTATCTCCAGGCCATCTCCAGCAATAAGATGCTCCTGCCGATCTGTCCTCCGATCATAGGTCTGCGACTAAAAAGCTGTTTGATTATTTTCATCTAATTTCTATGTATTTTGGTGTGCTGAAAATGAAAAAAATATTGAAAAAAAATCCTGGACGTCAGGATTTGCCACAAAATGCAAAATTCTCTTCAAATTTAGTAAATTTTTCATAATGTTTTCTTTTTTTTCTTTATTTTTGCCGGGAGTGTCTTTTTCATGGTTCAGACATCGTGAAGACGAGTTTGTTCCTTACTTTGCCCAGGAAGATAAGTTGGTTTATTGCATCGATGTCGAAGGTTTGATGGGTCAATTCAAAATCCAATATGATTCAGCGCAATGGTGTCTTTTTATAGATTCTTCAAAAAGAAATCTCAAAGCAGTTTACTCCACAATGGCGGTTTTTATGCTTCGATCCCTGTAGGTCATTCCATACACCTCAAGGAAACCTACGAGAACTTAGAATTGGTTCTTAGTAAACTTAAATATGAAGACCACGGTTGGCAAGTGTGCGGGGATTTGAAAGTCTTGTGCATGCTGCTCGGGCAACAAGCTGGGTATACCAAATACCCTTGTTTTCTGTGTCTATGGGACAGTCGAGACCGACAAAATCACTGGACCAAGAAGAATTGGCAGCCGAGGGTGCTCACAGTTGGTGAAGAAAATGTCCTCTGAGAAACTTCGGTTCCTCCCCATAAAGTTCTACCACCTCTCCCCTCAAATTGGGATTGATGAAGCAATTCGTAAAATCACTTCCAAAAGATGGAGAATGCTTCAAATACTTGGTCGCCAAGTTTCCAGGCCTCTCGGAGGCAAAATTGAAGAAAGGTGTGTTCGTCGGACGAGACATTAGAAGGCCTATAACTGATCAAGAGTTTATCAATACCATGATGCATCATCAAAAAGAAGGGTGTTTTACATTTAAAGAGGTCGTAGAGAAATTTTTAGGCAATAACAAAGACCCTGACTACAAACAAATCGTCGGACAAATGCTGAAAGCATTTCAAGCTTTAGGTTGCCTGATGAGTTTGAAAGTGCATTTACTCCATTCCCACCTTAACAACTTTCCTGAAAATTTGGTAGCTGTGAGTAAAAAGCAAGGTGAACGATTCCACCAGGACATTAAAGAGATGGAAAGAAGACACCAGGGAAGATGGAGCATTACAATGATGGCAGACTACAAGAAGATACCAGGGAAGATGAAGCATTACAATGATGAGAGACTACAAGAAGATACCAGGGAAGATGGAGCATTACAATGATGGGAGACTACAAGAAGATACCAGGGAAGATGAAGCATTACAATGATGGCAGACTACAAGAAGATACCAGGGAAGATGGAGCATTACAATGATGGCAGACTACAAGAAGATACCAGGGAAGATGGAGCATTACAATGATGGCAGACTACAAGAAGATACCAGGGAAGATGAAGCATTACAATGATGGGAGACTACAAGAAGATACCAGGGAAGATGGAGCATTACAATGATGGGAGACTACAAGAAGATACCAGGGAAGATGAAGCATTACAATGATGAGAGACTACAAGAAGATACCAGGGAAGATGGAGCATTACAATGATGAGAGACTACAAGAAGATACCAGGGAAGATGAAGCATTACAATGATGAGAGACTACAAGAAGATACCGGGGAAGATGAAGCATTACAATGATGGGAGACTACAAGAAGACACCAGGGAAGATGGAACATTACAATGATGGCAGACTACAAGAAGATACCAGGGAAGATGGAGCATTACAATGATGGGAGACTACAAGAAGATACCAGGGAAGATGAAGCATTACAATGATGGGAGACTACAAGAAGACACCAGGGAAGATGGAACATTACAATGATGGCAGACTACAAGAAGATACCAGGGAAGATGAAGCATTACAATGATGGGAGACTACAAGAAGATACCAGGGAAGATGGAGCATTACAATGATGGCAGACTACAAGAAGATACCAGGGAAGATGAAGCATTACAATGATGAGAGACTACAAGAAGATACCAGGGAAGATGGAGCATTACAATGATGAGAGACTACAAGAAGATACCAGGGAAGATGAAGCATTACAATGATGAGAGACTACAAGAAGATACCGGGGAAGATGGAGCATTACAATGATGGGAGACTACAAGAAGATACCAGGGAAGATGGAGCATTACAATGATGAGAGACTACAAGAAGATACCAGGGAAGATGGAGCATTACAATGATGGCAGACTACAAGAAGATACCAGGGAAGATGAAGCATTACAATGATGGCAGACTACAAGAAGATACCAGGGAAGAAGGAACATTATAATGATGAGAGACTACAAGAAGATACCAGGGAAGATGGAGCATTACAATGATGGGAGACTACAAGAAGATACCAGGGAAGAAGGAACATTATAATGATGAGAGACTACAAGAAGATACCGGGGAAGATGGAGCATTACAATGATGGGAGACTACAAGAAGATACCAGGGAAGATGGAGCATTACAATGATGGCAGACTACAAGAAGATACGAGGGAAGATGGAGCATTATAATGATGAGACTACAAGAAGATACCAGGGAAGAAGGAACATTATAATGATGAGAGACTACAAGAAGATACCAGGGAAGATGGAGCATTACAATGATGGCAGACTACAAGAAGATACCAGGGAAGATGGAGCATTATAATGATGAGACTACAAGAAGATACCAGGGAAGAAGGAACATTATAATGATGAGAGACTACAAGAAGATACCAGGGAAGATGGAGCATTACAATGATGGCAGACTACAAGAAGATACCGGGGAAGATGGAGCATTACAATGATGGCAGACTACAAGAAGATACCGGGGAAGATGGAGCATTACAATGATGGCAGACTACAAGAAGATACCGGGGAAGATGGAGCATTACAATGATGGCAGACTACAAGAAGATACCGGGGAAGATGGAGCATTACAATGATGGCAGACTACAAGAAGATACCAGGGAAGATGGAGCATTACAATGATGGCAGACTACAAGAAGATACCAGGGAAGATGGAGCATTACAATGATGGCAGACTACAAGAAGATACCAGGGAAGATGGAGCATTACAATGATGGCAGACTACAAGAAGATACGAGGGAAGATGGAGCATTATAATGATGAGACTACAAGAAGATACCAGGGAAGAAGGAACATTATAATGATGAGAGACTACAAGAAGATACCAGGGAAGATGGAGCATTACAATGATGGCAGACTACAAGAAGATACCAGGGAAGATGGAGCATTATAATGATGAGACTACAAGAAGATACCAGGGAAGAAGGAACATTATAATGATGAGAGACTACAAGAAGATACCAGGGAAGATGGAGCATTACAATGATGAGAGACTACAAGAAGATACCGGGGAAGATGGAGCATTACAATGATGGGAGACTACAAGAAGATACCAGGGAAGATGGAGCATTACAATGATGAGAGACTACAAGAAGATACCAGGGAAGATGGAGCATTACAATGATGGCAGACTACAAGAAGATACCAGGGAAGATGAAGCATTACAATGATGGCAGACTACAAGAAGATACCAGGGAAGAAGGAACATTATAATGATGAGAGACTACAAGAAGATACCAGGGAAGATGGAGCATTACAATGATGGGAGACTACAAGAAGATACCAGGGAAGAAGGAACATTATAATGATGAGAGACTACAAGAAGATACCGGGGAAGATGGAGCATTACAATGATGGGAGACTACAAGAAGATACCAGGGAAGATGGAGCATTACAATGATGGCAGACTACAAGAAGATACCAGGGAAGATGGAGCATTATAATGATGAGACTACAAGAAGATACCAGGGAAGAAGGAACATTATAATGATGAGAGACTACAAGAAGATACCAGGGAAGATGGAGCATTACAATGATGGCAGACTACAAGAAGATACCGGGGAAGATGGAGCATTACAATGATGGCAGACTACAAGAAGATACCGGGGAAGATGGAGCATTACAATGATGGCAGACTACAAGAAGATACCGGGGAAGATGGAGCATTACAATGATGGCAGACTACAAGAAGATACCGGGGAAGATGGAGCATTACAATGATGGCAGACTACAAGAAGATACCAGGGAAGATGGAGCATTACAATGATGGCAGACTACAAGAAGATACCAGGGAAGATGGAGCATTACAATGATGGCAGACTACAAGAAGATACCAGGGAAGATGGAGCATTACAATGATGGCAGACTACAAGAAGATACCAGGGAAGATCGAGCATTACAATGATGGCAGACTACAAGAAGATACCGGGGAAGATGGAGCATTACAATGATGGGAGACTACAAGAAGATACCAGGGACGATGGAGCATTACAATGATGGGAGACTACAAGAAGATACCAGGGAAGATGGAGCATTACAATGATGGCAGACTACAAGAAGATACCAGGGAAGATCGAGCATTACAATGATGGCAGACTACAAGAAGATACCAGGGAAGATGAAGCATTACAATGATGGCAGACTACAAGAAGATACCAGGGAAGATGGAGCATTACAATGATGGCAGACTACAAGAAGATACCAGGGAAGATGGAGCATTACAATGATGGGAGACTACAAGAAGATACCAGGGAAGATGGAGCATTACAATGATGGCAGACTACAAGAAGATACCAGGGAAGATGGAGCATTACAATGATGGGAGACTACAAGAAGATACCAGGGAAGAAGGAACATTATAATGATGGGAGACTACAAGAAGATACCAGGAAAGATGAAGCATTACAATGATGGGAGACTACAAGAAGATACCAGGGAAGATGGAGCATTACAATGATGGGAGACTACAAGAAGATACCAGGGAAGATGGAGCATTACAATGATGGCAGACTACAAGAAGATACCAGGGAAGATGGAGCATTACAATGATGGCAGACTACAAGAAGATACCAGGGAAGATGGAGCATTACAATGATGGCAGACTACAAGAAGATACCAGGGAAGATGGAGCATTACAATGATGGGAGACTACAAGAAGATACCAGGGAAGATGGAGCATTACAATGATGGCAGACTACAAGAAGATACCAGGGAAGATGGAGCATTACAATGATGGCAGAATACAAGAAGATACCAGGGAAGATGGAGCATTACAATGATGGGAGACTACAAGAAGATACCAGGGAAGATGGAGCATTACAATGATGGCAGAATAAAAGAAGATACCAGGGAAGTTCGAGCATTACAATGATGGCAGACTACAAGAAGATACCAGGGAAGATGGAGCATTACAATGATGGCAGAATAAAAGAAGATACCAGGGAAGTTCGAGCATTACAATGATGGGAGACTACAAGAAGATACCAGGGAAGATCGAGCATTACAATGATGGCAGACTACTGTTGGACGCTTCAGAGAGACATTACAGATGCTACTCACAAGCCTAAATGTACCAAGAGAAGCCTCACAGGGAAGAAGAATCGATTTTAGTGTGTGTTAGTGAGCTCATTGCAGTTAAAAAAAGGATTTTCATGAAACATTTGTAATATAAAATTAATTTTGAGTCTATTTTCATTTATTTTGAGATATTGTCTTATTTAACATAGTTACTTAAATTGTCAGAAAACGTGATGTCCTATGACAAAACTGAGGTCATTTTCGGATTCAGCGCACTCAAAAACATAAAGATTACGTGGAATAACCAAAACAGCTCTCGAAAAAATTTTTTTTGCAGACCTGTGAATGCCTCTATGTATTGATTTAAGGAGCTAGCAGTGAAGGCCTCCTTATAGATGTGGGTAACTAGAGTATTTTTTAACATATTGTCATGAGTTTGTAATTCGTAGACTACAAAGAGAACAATGGTGCCGGATGTAGCGCAATAATGGACCAGATAAAGTACTCACCCAGGGAGATCCGAATTAAAGACCATAAATTACAGATGGAGGATAGTTTAGTGATCCCTGGGGGTCCAACCACTGGGACATCCAATGAACCCAAAAACAGGGCTCTACTACCTTCAGTGGAGCAGTCACGTGTCCTCAACTTCTGCTCCATTCATTGTATGTTCTACTGTTGGAGATAGTCAGAAACAGCGGAACCATCTCATACACAATGGAGTGAAGGTCAATCACATGCACTACTGCTCCATCTAGTACAGTGGCATGTAAACGTTTGGGCTCCCCTGGTCAAAATTACTGTTACAGTTAAGCAAGTTGAAGAATAACTGATCTCTAAAAGGCATAAAGTTAAAGATGACACATTTCCTTTATATTTTAGGCAAAAAAAATATATATTTTCACTTTTTTTTTTTTAAATTGTTTATTAAAACAGCAAGGAAGTTTACAGATACAACACGAAAACATATGCTATGCGTGTACATAAGCTTTAACACTAGAACTACTGAGGTAGTCATTTTGACTACTTTGCACCATGTATTTCTATATAGGTGTCACGAGTCCAGTAGTTCTAGTGTTAAATAAACCGATCGGGTAAGCCCATTAAACATGCACAATGTCATATTTTAATTAACTGGTCATCTCGGGGCTTCTAGGATGACACACAATGAGACAATAACCGTTTAGCTGGGGTATACAGTAATGGTATACAGTGGTACAGTAGTGGTATACAGCAGTGGTATACCTGTGGTATACAGTAGTCACAAGAACAAAAACAATAAATGGTGATTAAACAGTAGAGATGAGCGAAACGGTCGCGGTTCGGCTCGAGCTTGGTTCACCGAACGGAGGTCTCGTTCGAGTTCGGCGAACCACTCGAACCGCATAGGAAACAATGGGAGGCAATCACAAACACATAAAAACACCTAGAAAACACCCTCAAAGGTGTACAAAAGGTGACAAACAACTCACAACACAACACAAACACATGGGAAAGTGACAAGAACAAATTCTCATGCGAAAACAAAACAGCGTTACAAGGAAAAGAGGATGAGACTCAGATATAGGCATGGCACACCCTTCTAAAATCATGTAAAACACCGCAAGGTTACTCCAAGCGGAGTCTCCCTTTTTTTCCAAAAATTGGGCCACGCATACACCCACCCCTTCAGTGGCAGCAGTTGTACACTTCACAGGTAGATTTGCATCAAGCACATTCAAAAATACGCCATTCTTAACCGTCCCCAGGATTACACCGGGGTAGGTAGCAAAGTCTTTGCTGAATCATGAATTGTTCATCTTGGATCATTTTTAAAAACACAGCAAGCAAGGGTTACTCCAAGCGGAGTCTCCCTTTTTTCCAAAAATTGGGCCACACAGACACCCCTTCAGTGGCAGCAGTTGTGCCCTAGTTGTACACTTCACAGCTAGATTTGCATCAAGCACATTCAAAAATACGCCATCCTTAACCGTCCCCAGCATGACACCGGGGTAGGTAGCAAACTCTTTCCTGATTCCAGCTCTGTTCATCTTGGCTTCTTTTAAAAACACAGCAAGCAAGGGTTACTCCAAGCGGAGTCTCCCTTTTTTCCAAAAATTGGGCCCCACACACACCCACCCCTTCAGTGGCAGCACTTGTACCCTAGTTGCAAACAGGATGTTTTGATTTGCATCAAGCACATTCCAAATCCACAAGCATTTACTCTCCCCAGGATGACACAGGGGTAGTAAATGCCTTGTGGATCCATGACTTGTTCATTTTGATGAACGTTAGTCTGTCCACATTGTCACTGGACAGACGTGTGCGCTTATCTGTCAGCTGCACACCCTGTGACCGCCCCTGTACCCACCATTACAGCCTCCTTTTCCCCACAGGCCCCCTGCCTTCGGCATGGAGTACACGTCCTGGCCTTGCCTTGCCATCCATCCATGTTGAGCCCCTGGACCACGGCTCCCCCTCAGGTGCTACCTCTTGCCAGGGTCCTTGCTTTTACATCTGGCCTTCCCAGCCTTACAAGTGCTAATAGTGCTGGCTTGCATGCTACTGTATATGTATCCTATATTTCTAGGATTGCATTTTAGAGTGCCTGTATATATCTTATATAGTGGTCAGGATAAGGCATTTCTACTGGTGAGTGTCTCCCTTGCTTTTGCTACTCTTATAGAAATGACTATTGTGTTTTTTTTCCTGTATATATATATATTTATTTGTGCAGGGGACCTCGTTATTGTAAGTGTAAGTGTTGGCTGTATCTAAATAATCATGTACTATAACAATATGGGGTTACTGAATATTTCTGGTCACTGGTTGTGCAGCCTTGTTTTTTAATTGTTTTTAATTTTTGTTCAATAAAGGTTTTGCTATTTTCTGATATTGGGTTGTGCTCAATTATGTGCAACGTCTTTCTCTCTGTTCTACATTGTTCTTGTGTTGCACTTGTAGCACCCCTGCTGGGGATACTTCTCCATTGTGGTGCGCTCCTCATTTATATTATATCGCTTATCTGTCAGCACACACCCAGCAGCACTGAAGACACGTTCAGAGACAACGCTGGCAGCTGGACACGACAAAATCTCCAAGGCGTAAGTGGAGAGCTCTGGCCATTTTTCAAGATTTGAAGCCCAAAATGAGCAAGGCTCCATTTGCAAAGTCATGGCATCGATGTTCATTTGGAGATACTCCTGTATCATCCTCTCCAGCCGTTGACTATGTGTCAGACTTGTTGTCTCTGGTGGCCTTGCAAAGGATGGTCTAAAAAAATTATGAAAAGATTCCATAAAATTGCTGTTACCAGCACCAGATACGGTGCTACTGGTACGGGTAGACTGTTGAAGATGACGAGACCGTGCCATGTTTGGCAAGTTACAACTGGGAGAATCACTCCCTGCACCTGCACGGTTGTTTGGTGGAAAAGCCGAGCTAAGTTCGAGTAACAGCTTCTGCTGATACTCCTGCATACGTGCGTCCCTTTCTATGGCTGGAATTATGTCACAAAATTTGGACTTGTACCGGGGATCTAATAGTGTGGCAAGCCAGTAGTCATCATCACTTCTAATTTTGACAATACGAGGGTCATGTTGGAGGTAGTGCAGCAAGAAGGCACTCATGTGTCTTGCGCAGCCATGCGGACCAAGTCCACGCTGTGTTTGTGGCATAGAGGTGCTAACCGTTCTTTCTTCCTCTGACATCTCCCCCCAACCCCTTTCAACAGAAATTTGACCAAGGTCTCCCTCATCCGCTGAGTCTTCCATGTCCATGGACAGTTCGTCCTCCATTTCTTCATGTTCTCCTGCACCTTCCTCAACATTTCGCCTGCTACCATGCGCCCTTGTTGATCCCTGTCCCCCATGGACCCATGCCTGCCGCGTTGGTGATGATGAACGTCTGGACCTTGGTGATGTTGTTGTGTCTTGCGCATATGAATCCTCCTGTAGTTCCTCCCCTTCCTGTTGTCCCACTCCCTGACTCCGAATAGTGTTTAGCGTGTGCTCCAGCATGTAAATGACTGGAATTGTCATGCTGATAATGGCATTGTCAGCGCTAAACATATTCGTCGCCATGTCGAAACTGTGCAGAAGGGTGCATAGGCCCTTGATCTGAGACCACTCCATCAGGGTGATCTGCCCCACCTCTGCATCTCGTTGGCCCAGGCTATACGTCATGACGTATTGCACCAGGGCTCGACGGTGCTGCCACAGTCGCTGTAACATGTGAAGAGTCGAATTCCAGCATGTCGGCACATCGCATTTCAGGCGATGAACCGGCAGGCCGAAAGACTTCTGAAGTGATGCAAGTCGCTCAGCAGCGGTGGTTGAACGGCGGAAGTGAGCAGACAGTTTTCGTGCCCTGGTCAGAAGGCCATCTAGGCCGGGATAGTGTGTTAAAAATTGCTGGACAACAAGGTTCAACACGTGAGCCATACAAGGCACGTGTGTCACCTTGCCCAGGCGAAGGGCCGCACCCAGGTTTGCAGCATTGTCGCACACGGCCTTACCATGCTGCAGGTTGAGTGGAGACAACCATTTACCAAACTCAGTCTCCAGAGCTGCCCACAACTCAGCCGCTGTGTGACTCTTATTTCCAAGACATTTCAAGCTAAAGACCGCCTGATGCCGTTGCGCTCTGCTGCCAGCATAGTAATGAGGGGTGCGTGATTCCTTCTGCGCAGTTAGAACGCTGGTGGCCTGACCAGGCAGGCTTGGGGCGGAGGTGGAGGATCCAGACGAGGTGGAGGAGGCAGAAGCAGTGGCGGAACTTGGACAGACAGAGGATTGACACACAAGTCGTGGGGACGGCAAGACTTGTGCAGCAGACCCTTCACCATCTATCACCATAGTTACCCAGTGCCCAGTCAGCGACATGTAATGTCCCTGTCCATGCTTACTGGTCCAAGTATCGGTGGTGAAATGCACCCGTTCACACACAGAGTTTCTCAAGGAAGCGGTGATGTTGTGTGCGACATGCTGGTGTAGCGCGGGCACACCTTTCTTAGAGAAGTAGTGGCGACTGGGCATCTGGTACTGGGGCACAGCGACAGACATAAGGTCTCTAAAATCCTGTGTGTCCACCAGGCGGAAAGGCAGCATTTCGGTAGCCAAGAGCTTACACAGGGATAAAGTGAACCTCTTAGCTTTGTCATGGGTCGCAGGAAATGGCCTTTTATTTGTCCACATCTGAGGGACAGAGATCTGGCTGCTGTGTGTAGACTGTGTTGAGTAGGGTGTCCCTGGAAAAATGCAGGTTTGTGAGGAAAGTGCAGGCGTAGACATGATGTTGCCTTCATCCAACGTTGGTGCTATCGATGTCTGAGAGAGCTCTACACACGCACTTGTTTCCCCTTCCAAACCAACTGACGACCTACCAAGCAAACTGCCTGTTGCGGTTACAGTGGTGGAAGTTGTGCGTGGAAAACCAGGTGTGACAGCTGTCCCCACAGTCCTAGAAGATGAAGAGCGCGCGGATGCACTGGAAGGGGCAGGCGGTGGATGGTTCGCTCCGCTAGGCCGCATTGCAGCATGGTGAGCTTCCTACTGGGACATATGATATTTATTCATGTGACGATTCATGGAAGAAGTTGTCAAACTGCTGAGGTTTTGCCCTCTACTAACAGAATCACGACAAATTTTACAGATCACATGATTTGGGCGATCTTTTGCTATGTCAAAAAAGGACCAGGCTAGGCAAGGCTTAGAGGGCATGCGACCTGCTGAGCCCCCCCGACTAGTGCTCAGAGGCAGAGTGGTGGCTGAGGATGCAGTTGTAGACGTGCTACCAGTACTCCGACTCTGTCCAGGAAGGCGCAAGGTAACTTCGTTGTCAGTTGCATCCTCCTCCACCGTCTCTGTTGACCTCCTCGAGTGCCTGACTGTGGGTTGACAGTAGGTGGGATCTAGAACTTCCTCATCAATTGTTGTGTTTGCACTACCCTCACTCTCAGACTGAGCCTCTTCTTGCCCTGACCGAATATTTAAGTTGTCATCCCAATCTGGTATCTGCGTCTCATCGTCATCAGTATGTTCCTCATTGTCTATTACAACAGGTGTTTCAGTTTGTGAATAAGGGTCAACATTATGCTCAGAAACTTGGTCCTCACGGCCTGAATCAGAGTCACAAAGGTTCTGGGCATCACTGCAGACCATTTCCTGGTCTGTACTCACTGTAGCTTGGTAGCAGACCTCTGATTCCTAGGCTATAGTGTGACTGAACAGCTCTGCAGACTTAGCCATCTCAGTTCCACCATACTGTGCAGGGCGGATGTAGACTTCAGAGCTGGGAGAAAGCAAGTGTGATTGGGATGACAACTCAGAGGACTGGTGTTTTTTGGATGCGGTAGTTGAGGTGGTGGAGAGGGCACTTGTTGGACCACTTGAGATCCATTCAAGCATTTTCTTTTTTTGGCCATCATCTACCTTTGTTCCAGTTGTTCGTGTCCGTAAAAAAGGGAGCACATCGGATTGTCCACGGTAAGTAGTAGACATCTTACTTTTGCTGGAAGATTGTCTATCTTCAGCAGATGTTAATGGAGCTTTGCCACCTTCCCCACGGACAAACCCTTTTTTCCCTTTTCCAACACGCCTCTTCCCCTTTCCACCAGCATCTGTCATTTTGCCACTTATTTTGATTGCGACAAGATTGTGCACTTAAAATGTGGTAAAAATTGAGAGGTGGTGTAGATTGCAGCGGTGGTCTATCTTTATTAACAGCAGAATAAACAACAATAACTATCCCTGACAATGCAACTACGGCCCTTAAACTGGCAGCATAGTTTGCTATTAGAATGGCTTAGTAACAATGAGTTTTAGTGTGCAATGCAGTGGTGCTGCAAATATCTTTGCACCAGTGGGACAATAATGAAGTCCAACAGCCACTTTTAGAATGCCACTAAGTTTCCTCAGTGTTTGCTAGTATAATGACTTAGTAAAAATGAGTTTGAGTGTGCAATGCAGAGGTGCCGCAAATAGCTTGGCACCAGTGGGGCACAAATGGAGTACAACAGCTACTTTTAGGATGCCACTAAGTTTCCTCAGTGTTTCCTAGTATAATGGCTTAGTAAAAATGAGTTTGAGTGTGCAATGGGCAGGAGGGTACAGTGGCAGGGTTGTGGGTCAGTGTAGAGGAAAGGAAGCCTCACTTTCTATCCCTCTTAATGGGGAAATGCAGCGAGGAAGTCCCTGAGCTTAGCTACACAGACGCTGTTATCTGTAGCTGTTGAAATCTGTTTCCACGGACCTGACTGTCACCTATGGCTCTGAGCCTGCTGTTATTAGCCCTTACAAGGGCTGAAAGAAACTTCTATCCCTATTCTATATAGCGCTGTGTGTAGAGCGTACACAGCAGTATCGGAGACAGGAGCTACGCCAGCGGTGACTGACACCCAGACGCAGAAGGCAGATAATGGCGTCCTGACGGGCAGATCCCCGTTTTTATAATGCAGGGACATGTGACATGGACATCCTATCACACATGCCGTTGCTTCTCTGGCTAAAAGTCCACTTAGCTGTGTGTGTGTCTGGGATTGGCTGACATGTTGGCCCGCCCCACTACACGCGCGCGCTTAGGGAAGGAAGACAAGGAAAAAAAAAAAAATGGCGATCGCCATTATCCCAGCAGCAGTGATCTGAATGCGCTGTTCCCGCACACTATACGCTGAAATTTCATAATAGTGTGAGTCAGAGTGACTTACACTATTACAGCGGAAAGCCAGCTAGGAATTAGCTTGGCTTTTTGCTGCTAGAACCGTTCTCTAACGTACCTAGAACTATCGAGCTTTAGCAAAAAGCTCGAGTTCTAGTTCGATCTAGAACAGCCCCCAAAATCACTCGAACCGCGAACTGGAGAACCACGAACCGTGCTCAACTCTATTAAACAGTTCTACCGACGAGTGCCAGTGTACCGCCCCGGTGTTAGTCAGGCTGCTCGGATCCGGGATCGTGGTGGCTCGAGGGGCCCGGACCTGGCTTGGCGGACACTCTAATTCGTGAAAGGGGGTATTTACAGGGGATAAGTTCGTGACGCCACCTGTGGGTTGTGGTAATGGGAGTACTGCCGCTGCTGTAAGGAGTACCGGGACAGATGGAGTTAAGCAGCCTGATGTTGGTCCCTCCACAGGTAGGGATGGCCCCGGGCTCAGGGGTGTTGGTTATTTGGGAGTGCAGGGTGCAGGGGACCATGGTACTCACTGTGGGTAGTCATGGTGCTGGATGAGGATTATAAAGGAGACACACACGCTGCAAGTAAACCAAATTCTCTGTGTGCCGCTGCCGCTGTGGGAAGCCCGTCTAAGTATCCGGTCCCACCAGTGTCACATAGTAATCCAGAGCCTGCCTTCATGCACAGTTTCGTGTCTGTGTGGGTCCCTCTAACCTGAAACTATAAGGTCATACTCTTCAGTGTTTAGGTGAAGATTTGCTCCCAATGGCTGGCACTTGGGACTTTAATGGGTTGCTTTCTCTGGAAAACCCTGTCCCCCGCGGTGTGCTGATGTCCTCAGTCTCTGAGCTCTCTGGGAAGGTCCCTGAAGGTCCCCTTCCTCTGCAGGTTAATTTCCAGGATGTTGAATCGGCTCCTGATCTAGGGTCCTGTACCCTGTCGTGCTCGGTACTGGCCAGTTCTTTTGGGCTTTTGGGTGCCGACAGTCCTCCTAGACTGACTGTCGCACACTTTTCCAAAGTCACGGCCACCGGTCCCCGACTCCTCAGCTCCCGTACTACTGTCTGAGACCCAACCACGGTCGTTCTAGTTCCCCGGAAGCTAACACTCCCCAGCTCCTCACTCTTTGAGGGCTCTTACTCGACTCCTTCACTTCCCTCCCACCAGTCTGCTTGACCCCTATGTGGGTGGGCCTTTTCCAGCTGGACCAACCCACTGGTGTGTCTGACAGGTCATGATGTGATGTGTTGATTGGGATTTGTGGTGCTGATGGAGGTGACACCGGTTTATGGGAACTTGGAACCATGGGGGGTGGGTCCTGCATCCTGAGGGAACAGGATGCAGTTCCCTGTAGAACCATGATGTATTCAGGGGTGCTACACCAGCCCAAGTCTTCTAAGTCGACCTTGATCCATGATCATTCCCACGCTTAGCTCAGTTAGGGGACACAAGAAGATCAAGCAAGGAGCAGGGCTGGAGTGGGGAGGAGATGGCCGGGACTGGAGAGGAGCCAGTCTGGAGTAGGGAGAAGCCGGCCGGGAGCGGGAAAGAGACAGCGGGAAGGAGCTGGCAGGAGATACCTGGGAGTGGGGGGAGGCGACAGCCACGGTCGGGGAGAAGACTACAGGGAGCAGGGAAGAGCTGGCCGGAAGTAGGGAGGAGCAGACAGGAAGTTGGGAGGAGCCGGCCTGGAGCAAGGACAAGCCTAGAAGACTTGGGCTGGTGTAGCACCCTACACCAGCCCAAGTCTTCTAAGTCGACCTTGATCCATGATCATTCCCACGCTTAGCTCAGTTAGGGGACACAAGGACCTCTACACCAAATTAGTCAATGTTAAGGGGGAGGAGTTCCACATTTCCCATACCTTTGGTGAACTTTTGAGGGCATCCTCTATTCTGGTACACAGTCCACTCATAGGGAAGCATTGTGTTCACTAACTCTAGCCACACTCACACCGTAGGGGGAAAACTGCCCATCCACCGTAGCGCTGGTTATTCTGGCTATGAACAGGGATTCACATAAAAAAAAATCTTGTGGTGATGTAACCACGTCCCTTCAGCTATGACTCCAAACAGAGAAGTGGGTCAAGGGGTATAGGGAAAAGGGCTAAGGAGGATAGGACTGAGATGACCTGTCTCCAAAAGGAAGCAAGCTTTGGGCACCCCCAGATCATGTGAAGTCAACGTCCTCTCCTTGACACCGCAAACAATTCAGTGTTGCCCTAGGACCCATTCTAAACTGTTTCAAAGGGGTTAAATATTCCTGATTTACAATATAAAGTTGTATCATTCTATTATTAATTGAGGGTGAGACCTTAGTTGGCGACTCCAGAATTTCCTCCCAATCCTCCTCTTGTATATCTGGAACTATCAACTCCCACTTCCATATTTTCACATTTTTGCATTTTAAAATTTACAACATGTAAAATGGGCAGATGCAAAAGTTTGGGCACGCTTGGAGATTTGTGTGCTCAGATAACTTTGACCAAGGCTTCAGACCTTAACTATCCTGTTAGGGTTATGGTTTGTTCCCCATCATCGTTAAGAAAGGCCAGGTGATACATTACAGTTGGGTGCTCGAGTTTCTCCCATCCGAGCACCCAAGTGTAGCTCCTGGCCGTCTCCTCCCCACCGTCTCTTCCCTGCTCCCGGCCGTCTCTTCACAGCTCCAGGCCGGCTCCTTCCTGCTCCCTGCCGTTTCTTTCCAGCTACCTCCGTCCCGCTCCAGTTCTGTTCCTGGACGACTCTTCCCCCCTCCCAGGCCGGCTCCTCCCCATGCCCAGCTGCCTTCTCCCCACGCCCGGCTGCCTCCTCCCTACTCCCAGCAGTCTCTTCCCGCGCTCCTGGCCGGCTTGTCCTTGCTCCAGGCCGGCTCCTCCCAACTTCCTGTCTGCTCCTCCCTACTTCCGGCCAGCTCTTCCCTGCTCCCTGTAGTCTTCTCCCCGACCGTGGCTGTCGCCTCCCCCCACTCCCAGGTGTCTCCTGCCAGCTCCTTCCCGCTGTCTCTTTCCCGCTCCCAGCCGGCTTCTCCCTACTCCAGACTGGCTCCTCTCCAGTCCCGGCCATCTCCTCCCCACTCCAGCCCTGCTCCTTGCTTGATCTTCCCCGCTGCCTACTGGCTCCTCCTGGCTCCCGGGCTGGCTACTCCCCACTCCCGGCTGTCTTCTCCCTACTCTGGGCTGTCTCTTCCCAGCTCCCGGCCGGCTCCTTCCCACTCTTGGCCGTCTTTTCCTTGCTACAGGCTGGCTTCTCCCCGCCTGCTCTTCCCCGCTCCCTGTAGTCTCCTGTCCTCCATCCCGATACTGGCCCTCTCCTTCCCACTCCCAAGCATCCCCTCACCACTCCCAGGCGTCTCCTCTCAGCTCCTGGTTGGCTCCTCCCCGTTGTCTCTTTCCAGTCTCCTGCCATCTCCTCCCCGCCGTCTCCTCCCCGCTCCAGTAGGCTCCTCTCCACTCTGCCTGCTCCTCCCCTCTCCTCCTCACTCCAGGCCGACTCTCTGTGCTCTAGGCCGGCTCCTCCCCACTCCCGGCCCGCTCTTCCCAGCACCCCGGCCGTTGCCTCCAAGACGTCTCCTCCCCACTCCAAGACGCCTCCTCCCAGCTCCTGGCTGACTCCTCCTCGCTGTCTCTTCCCAGCTCCCCACTCCCGTCCAGCTCCCCCTCACTCCCTGTCTGCTCCTAACCGCTCCCTGCCTGCTCCTCCTTGCTCCCTGCTCCTCCCCGCTCCCTACCTGCACCTTTTCCCGGTCGGCTCCTCCCTGCCGGCTCCTCCCTTCTCCTCCTCGCTCCCTGCTGGCTCCTCCTAGCTCCCTGAAGGCTCCTCCCCGCTCCTGGCCTACTCCTTCATTTTCCCGGCCGTCTCCTCTCTTCTCCCTGCCGGCTCCTCCCCGCCGGCTCCTCCCTTCTCCCGACCGGCTCCTCTCTTCTCCGGGCCGGCTCCTCCTAGCTCCCGGCCAGCTCCTCCCAGCTCCCTGCCGACTCCTCCTCCTTTCTCCCAGCCGGCTCCACCTCGCTCCCTGCCGGCTCCACCTCGCTCCCTGCCGGCTCCTCCTCACTCCCCGCCGGCTCCTCCCTTCTCCCGGCTGCCTCCTCTCTTCTCCCGGCCGGCTCCTCCCTGCTCCCTGACGGCTCCTCCTCACTCCCTGCCGACTCCTCCTCCTTTCTCCCAGCCGGCTCCTCCCCGCTCCCTGACGGCTCCACCTCGCTCCCTGCCGGCTCCACCTCGCTCCCTGCCGGCTCCACCTCGCTCCCTGCCGGCTCCTCCTCGCTCCCCGCTGGCTCCTCCCTTCTCCCGGCCGCCTCCTCTCTTCTCCCGGCCGGCTCCTCCCTGCCGGCTCCTCCTCGCTCCCCGCCGGCTCCTCCCTTCTCCTGGCCGCCTCCTCTCTTCTCCCGGCCGGCTCCTCCCCGCTCACTGCCGGCTCCTCCTCACTCCCTGCCGACTCCACCCCGCTCCCCCCTGCTCCCTGCATGGCTCCTCCTAGCTCCCTGCATGGCTCCTCCTCGCTCCCTGCATGGCTCCTCGTTGTTCCCTGCCGGCTCCTCCTCACTCCCTGCTCCTCCCCGCTCCCTGCCGGTTCCTCCTAGCTCCCTGTATGGCTCCTCCCCGCTCCCGGCCGGCTCCTCCCCGCTCCCTGCCGGCTCCTTCTCGCTCCCGGCCGGCTCCTACCCGCTCCCTGCCGGCTCCTCCTCGCTCCCCGCCGGCTCCTCCCTGCCGGCTCCTCCTCGCTCCCGGCCGGCTCCTCCTCGCTCCCGGCCGGCTCCTCCTCGCTCCCCGCCGGCTCCTCCCTGCCGGCTCCTCCTCGCTCCCGGCCGGCTCCTCCTCGCTCCCGGCCGGCTCCTCCCTGCCGGCTCCTCCTCGCTCCCGGCCGGCTCCTCCTCGCTCCCGGCCGGCTCCTCTCCGCTCCCTGCCGGCTCCTCCTCGCTCCCGGCCGGCTCCTCCTCGCTCCCGGCCGGCTCCTCTCCGCTCCCTGCCGGCTCCTCCTCGCTCCCGGCCGGCTCCTCCTCGCTCCCGGCCGGCTCCTCTCCGCTCCCTGCCGGCTCCTCCTCGCTCCCGGCCGGCTCCTCCTCGCTCCCGGCCGGCTCCTCCCCGCTCCCTGCCGGCTCCTCCTCGCTCCCGGCCGGCTCCTCCTCGCTCCCTGCCGGCTCCTCCTCGCTCCCGGCCGGCTCCTCCTCGCTCCCGGCCGGCTCCTCCTCGCTCCCGGCCGGCTCCTCCTCGCTCCCGGCCGGCTCCTCCTCGCTCCCGGCCGGCTCCTCCCCGCTCCCTGCCGGCTCCTCCTCGCTCCCGGCCGGCTCCTCCTCGCTCCCTGCCGGCTCCTCCTCGCTCCCGGCCGGCTCCTCCTCGCTCCCGGCCGGCTCCTCCTCGCTCCCGGCCGGCTCCTCCTCGCTCCCGGCCGGCTCCTCCTCGCTCCCGGCCGGCTCCTCCCCGCTCCCTGCCGGCTCCTCCTCGCTCCCGCCGGCTCCTCCTCGCTCCCGCCGGCTCCTCCCCGCCGCCGCACATCTAATTGTTGTTATTGTTATTATTTTGCTCTAATGCCGCTGTCATGACGTCACCTTTCAGCCGCTTAAGACGCGGCTTCCTATTGGCTGCCCGCAGCGCGCTGCTCACCCAATCCCATGGCTCGCCGGCCCCGGGTGCAGGGTGACGTCACGCAGTTCCCGTCTGCTTTATTTTGCTTCTTCGGTCTCCGGAGCCGCCATTACAGGAAGAAAAGAACCGGACCGAGTCGAGCTGGAGAACTCCGGAGCGGGACAGAGCTGGGGGGACCGGACAAGCGGAAACGAGGGGGAGTCCGGTCCCGGGGGAGATGAACGGGGGAGGGAAGCCGGCAACAGGATAAAGCCAGGTGAGCCCCTATCTGTGTCCGCTCAATCTGCTGCCCGCACTTTACTGCTCACGGAATCGTCTCTGTCCTGTGTCCTCCAGCGGCGGCTGTAAAGGCCACAGACGCACTGCGCATGTCAGGAATTAGAGCGTGAGCTCTTGTGTTTAGCACCTGTGGTCAGGTAGCTCCTCCTGGCAGCTGTGAGGCAATATGGCCAGAGTATGACAGATCATCACCCCCTACAGCAGTCATCACAATGGTGGCAGATAGAAGTCCTTGACTTGTCCTCTCCCGTCCTGGGAGGATTGTATTCAGCCCTGTCTGTGATGTGGTGACCCCCCAACTATAGCTGCCATTACCCCTCCTCCCCCAGACGCGCAGCCTTATACCTGGTACTGCTGCTTTAAACAAGGTGGGCTACAAAAGGGTTAATCTGGGGCCCATCAACTCCAGGCCTCCAACTGAAAAGGACATAAGCGAAGAGCCACAGCCAATGGGAATGGAGGATAGTGACATGGTGATGCTGATTGGCTTAGAACTATTGAGTGACAGGTAATGGCCCCTCCTTTTGTGTTTCCTAGAGTCCCTTTCAGTCGGATGCCAGGCGCTGTATAGTGGTGTGAGGGGATTACATGATGGTTCAGATAAGCGTTGGGGGGGGGGCTTTGTGTCAGAGATATAGAGACCGCGCTATATATCCAGGGCGAGTATGTATGTATGTATGTTTGTTTGTTTGGGTTGGAGCCCAGAGTGACAGCGCTGAAGTAGTGGCGGTTTCATGAGATAAGCAGTTATTTTGTAGACTGCAGAATCCGATAGTTCCATCATTTTACATTACAAAAATGTTTTGGGTTTATGATTTTGGAAAACCCCCTATCGTGACTGCACTTTGTTGTTTAAAAACAAACTGTGCTTTCCTCACCCTCCCCAGGTCCAGCGCTTCTCTCGGAAGAGAGAGCTATTGGAGGTAAGATTTATTTCTGCGCTGAACAGATGAGGATGGGATTCCAGCCTCCCCCTTCCCTGGTGTAATCCAGGGGGGCCCCATACTCCTCAGATTGTCGGCTGATCCTGATGAAATGGGAGGGTTCAAACGTCTTTAATGTAACTTTTTGGCTTTTTGAACTATCGTATAAATACCTGAGCTTTCCCCAGAGCGGGGCCCGATATCAGACCCCAGGAATGGAGGGGGTGCAGATGTGCTTCTCTATAATTTTACTATAACAGGATCTAGAATCTGTAACCATGTCGATGAGTGTTCATCGTGCCGCTCCGGTCCCCCGGTCGGCTGTTTATTACCGTACACGTGACGCTCGTGGCCGCCTGTGCGCCCCTTTATGAGGGTGTTACTTTAATGACTCGGGTTTGCTGACGAGCGAGGTTCTTATGCGTGGAGTAAATAAGAGCAAGAAGCAGGAGCCGAGCGCTCGTCCATCATCTGTGTATGATCCAACCAAGGAGAAATGTATAACCTGAAAATACAGGTGGGGGGGAGGGTAAAGCAGACGTTCCTCCTGGCACAGATCTGTGGATTAGTGACTCCTATTTAAAAATAAAACTTTTATATTGTTAAATACAGAGGAATGAAATGTAAACCGGTGAGCACGCTGCTGTGACATAGGAGCTGGTGCTCGGCTGTCCCGTGTTGACAGTTCTCGTACATGGGGGGGATGGGCTCGCTGTCGACAGTGTTTTCTGCAGCCTGACCATTGTATAAGAGAATTAGCCGCATATTGTGTGACCTCTGTTATGACAGTTGATAGTGGCCAGTAAACCGCCGAGGTCTGTGATTACTGTTATCCCCGGGCTGCGGTGCTGCGGAAGTTTCTGGTCGCCCACTTTCTTTGCTGCGGCGTCTGTGTTGTGATTGTACGGGGACTGTCTTGTGACTCAACCGTTGCTGCAGTCGGATATTTACAGTGTGCCGTGATCTCATCCTGGAGCACACGTTATTGGAGGTGACACATTACAATGCGGGGATGTGGCGGCTGATGCCTGTCTGAATATATCATAGTAGGTGTCATCAGCAATGCTTGTGTATATGACTCTTGGCGTGACACTTCATGCCTCCTGGGATTCTTTGTTTTTTAAAGTGACTTCTTGGAAACATCGGTGACATCCATGCTACAGAAGGTAATGTCGTTGTGTAAGCCGCTTGTTCTTCTCTCCGGAGAGCCGCAGGTACAGACACCTGGCTGTATCAGGAAACCTACAGCGTCGTGATGTCTCTACATGTCCTCACAGAGTCGGGATCGCTTCACACTGCGTCTCCACTTCTGATTATGACTTCATCATAGCTTCCATCTGAAGCTCAAAAAAAAATCCAAAAACACGCGGATCCGGACTGTGGCCGCATCTGGCTTCACCATTGGAAAAAAAACTCAGTGCAAAGTTGTATGTTCACTAATTGAAGTATATGGTTCCAAAAATTACAGGGCTCTTTGAGACGTTCTTGCCCAGACCAGAATCCGTGGCCAGTCTGTTACATTATGGTCTGTGCACGGACTTTCTGCTGCTCTCCATATGTTTGAGGCTGTCCAGCTCTGGTCAGGAGATCCCTGGCCAGTCTGTTGTAGTACGGTCTATGCTCAGACTGGCCGGGGGGTGGGGGGGGTCCCCTGTGCCGAATGTGATAACCTTAGAAATATACGATTGGGAGATCCGTGGCTGTGCACTCTGGTCTGTGCACTCTGGTCTGTGCACTCTGGTCTGTGCACTCATATCTGAAAGAGCCCTAAGGCTATGTGCCCACGGGACAATGTACCCATGGATATTTCCACAGGTTTCCCGCAGCTGCTGCCCGGAATCCGTAGCTATCCATTGCTGCAGGTTCCGAGCATCTTTGTTGCGGTAAACCTGCGGGACAAGAGCGGAAATACCTGCGGAATTCCCGTCCTGTATCCCCATAGTGGAGGAGCGGGAATTCGGCAGATATTTCCGCAGGAATAATTGACATGCAGTTACATGCGCCTGTGGGACATCCGCAGCATGTTCCGCAGCTGCACATACCGCACCATGGACACAGCACTCCCCATGTCCCATAGGATAACATGAGGAGTGTCTGTACTTATGCAAACCTGCGGATTTATCTGGAAAATCCAGATAAATCCGCAGGTTTTCCGCTGCAAAATCCGCGGGTACGTTGTCTTGTGGGCACATGGCATACAGAGCCGCGGATGACCAGCCCCTCTCTACCTCTGATCGTGGACGGGTTCCAGTCTCTACGTAGGTGCAGGTTCCACCGCTGCTGCCCACGTACATCTTTCGTGCATGGATTATCCTATTGTGGATTTGTCATAAACATTTGAGATGATAAATGCCCTTTAATTGCTGAGCTAGTTGTGCTACTGTGTTACTATGGCTACCATCAATACTATAAAGACTTACAGATGTAGTAAAAAGAAGTGTAATATACTCTGATAGTAAATGGAAATGGCTCTTGTTAACTACTAGCCTGTGAAGATAAAAGGTCAAATTCCAGGACGTGGCATAAATATCATCTTATAGAAGTGCAAAGGTTTCTGTATAATTGGTCACCTGCTCCCCACGAGGTCGGGGGAGTTGGAGGGAAGTGGAGGACTTCTGGGGAGAAGACTCGTCCCTCTAATGTACACTGAAGAAATATAGAACCGCAGCACTTATGTTTTTGCTCCCATTTAGAGCTGAACTCTAAGAGCTAAGGCTTTTTCTATGGACACAAGGCCTTTTTCTCTCAAATATTGTTCACACATTTGTCTAATTCTGTGTTAGTGAGCACTTCTCCTTTGTGCCAATAATTTATCCAGCTCACAGGTGTGGCATAAAATGCTGATTAGACAGCATGATTATTGCACAGGTGTGCCTTAGCCTGGCCACAATAAAAGGACACGCTAAGGCCAGTGTCCCACTTGCGAGTGCCTCTGTATCTCGCGCTGCATCTCCTATCACGGCCACACACTCTCCTCACAGGAGTGGGCGGGTCGGTTGCATGCATCTATCTCTATGCAGCTGAGACGCTCCTGTGAGGAGTGTGTGGCCGTGACGGGTGATGCACCGTGAGACTCGCGTGAGATACAGGGGCACTCGCAAGCGTGACACTGGCCTAAGGCTTTCACTCGTCTGTGAAAAACCACACACGTGTAAAAGGTGTGTATTGCCCTACGTGTGCTGTGATTTTGGCACGAGTGTTCTCCGTGTGCTATCCGTGATAATACACAGAGAACAGGAACTTTCTGTTCACCTGTCCGTGGTGCTGATGTATTCCGCTCTGTGGTTCCCGGCCCTGCTAACTTGCTGCTGCTGCTTCCGGTCCTTGGTGCAGTGAATATGCAATGAGCGGGGGTCGGCAGCAAGTGACAGCAGCGGCAGAGACAGCAGGGCTGGAGAAGGAGAGTATAGAAATTCATTTTATTTCACAGAAACGTGGTTTTCTCCGGTATGTGTCACAGGGAGCACATCTGTGCGGGGTCCGTGTGATGCCCGTGCTGCTGGAGAAAAACTGACATGTCGCTGTGGGGAGCACACGGACACACACATGCTGCACACGGACGCACGGTCCATGTGAATACATACACGTGTGTGCAGGCCCATTGATTTCAACAGGTCCATGTGTTTCAGTGTCTCCAGTACGTGTGAAAATGGACGTCACATATACCAGAGACACGGATGTGTGAAGGAGGCCTAAAACTGTGCAGTTTTATCACCGCACAATGCCACCGATGTCACACGTTTTGAGGCAGTGTATAGTTGTCATGCTGACTGCAGGAATGGCCACCGGAGCTGTTGACTGTGAATTGAATATTCATTTCTCTATCATAAGTCGTCTTGAAAGGCGTTTCAGAGAATTTGGCAAAACATCCAACTGGCCTCAACCACAGACCGTGTGTAACCACACCAGCCCAGGACCTCCACATCCAGCATCTTCACCTCCAAGACTGATACCGGCCTCACAACCCCAGACCGTGTGTAACCACACCAGCCCAGGACCTCCACATCCAGCATCTTCACCTCCAAGACTGATACCGGCCTCACAACCACAGACCGTGTTTAACCACACCAGCCCAGGACCTCCACATCCAGCATCTTCACCTCCAAGACTGATACCGGCCTCACAACCACAGACCGTGTTTAACCACACCAGCCCAGGACCTCCACATCCAGCATCTTCACCTCCAAGACTGTCTGATACCGGCCACACAACCACAGACCGTGTGTAACCACACCAGCCCAGGACCTCCACATTCAGCATCTTCACCTCCAAGATTGTCTGATACCGGCCGCACAACCACAGACCGTGTGTAACCACACCAGCCCAGGACCTCCACATTCAGCATCTTCACCTCCAAGACTGATACCGGCCGCACAACCACAGACCGTGTGTAACCACACCAGCCCAGGACCTCCACATTCAGCATCTTCACCTCCAAGACTGATACCGGCCGCACAACCACAGACCGTGTGTAACCACACCAGCCCAGGACCTCCACATCCAGCATCTTCACCTCCAAGATTGTCTGATACCGGCCGCACAACCACAGATTGCGTGTGACCGCACCAGCCCAGGACCTCCACATCCAGCATCTTCACCTCCAAGATTGTCTGATACCGGCCGCACAACCACAGATTGCGTGTGACCGCACCAGCCCAGGACCTCCACATCCAGCATCTTCACCTCCAAGATTGTCTGATACCGGCCGCACAACCACAGACCGCGTGTGACCGCACCAGCCCAGGACCTCCACATCCAGCATCTTCACCTCCAAGATTGTCTGAGACCGGCCACCCGGACAGCGGCAGCAACAATCACTGCAAAACCAAAGAAGTGATTCGTAATCTGTCAGAAACCGACTCGGGGAAGGTCATCTGCTGCTCGTCATCCTCATTGGGGGTCCCCATCTGACTCCAGTTCATCCTCGTAACCAACTTGAGTGGGCTTTGGCTCACGTTTGATGGTGTCTGGCACGATGGGGAGTTGAATCCCGGGCTTCCCTGTGCAGTGCAGACCGCAGGCTGATTGTATGGTGTCGTGTGTTAACATTGTGAATCAGGTGACCTGTGGTGGCGATGGGGTTATGGTATGAGCAGACGCACGTTATGCACAACTAATACGGGTGCTTTTTACTCATGCCATTTTCAATAGATATAGTGAGGAGATCCTGAGGCCATTGTTGTGCCGTTCATCCACCACCATTTCCTCATGTTGCAGCATAAGGCACGGCCTCGTGTTACAATTCCTGTAAGCTGGAAACATCCCAGTTCTTGCATGGCAGCGTACTCACCGGACATGTCACCCATTGCACATGTTTGGGGCTCTGGATCGGAGTATACGACAGCGTTACAGGTTCCTGCCAATATCCAGCAACTTCTCAGCCATTGAAGAGGAGAGGACCAACATTACACAGGCCACAATCAACAACATCATCAACTCTGTGCCAAGGAGATGGGAGGCAAATGGCGGTCACACCACATACTGACTGGTATTCTGATCCTCCCCAATACTGTAAAACTGCACATTTTAGAGTGTCACTTTTATTGTGGCCAGCCTAAGGCGCACCTGTGCAATAATCATGCTGTCTAAAGCTGCTTTCACACCTCCGGTTTTAGCAGAGCCGGCCAATCCGGCTCTAAAACCTATGCAACTGATGCGGCGACAAAACTTTGCATACATTTTTGCCATTCGGCACGTCCGTTTTTTGCCGCTTGCGGCACGATACGGAGCATGCGCAGTGGAAAAAAACGCATTGGTGCGGCGTCCATAGGCATGCATTGCAAATCACGCCGCATCTGCCGGATGCGGCGCGATGCATTTTTTTTTTTGCCAAACAAAAAACGTGCCAGGCAACTTTCCATCCGGCCGCCGCATCGGCTAAATCTGCCGCATCCCGCAAAAAAACGGACCGAACGCAAGCCCATGCGGCACAATCCGGCACTAATGAAAGTCTATGCAAAAAAAAAAAGCAACCGGTGGCAATAAAAAACTGTTTCGGTTTTTCTGCAAAGCGCCGGATTGTGCCGCACAGGAAAACCCGGATGTATGAAAGCAGCTTAATCGGCATCTTGATATGCTGCACCTGTGAGGAGCGTGGATTATCTCTGCAAAGGAGAAGCGCTGACTAATAGAGATTTTGACAATTTGTGAACCATATTTGAGAGAGGCCATTTGTGCACTTAGGAAAAGTCTTAGATCCTTGCATTTCGCAAGGGAGCAAAAACAAGTAGTGTGTGTATGTATCAATGGAGAGAAGGATCGGACATGTTTGATTTGTAGCATGCCCTATCCTTGGTTTTCACAGGAGAGGTGTCTGGAATCTGCTTATTCCCCTTTCTATTTGCATGTATGTATATGGGGATGTAAAGGGGAATGGCGATGGCGGCTCACATTGGATAGGTGTTGGCTCAATGTTGAGTCGTCATCTCTCTTATTACACGTGGATCCTCAGGAGGAGGCTCCTTTTCTATGAAAACTAAATGATCAGGCATCTCACTTCAGTATGCCCAGTCCTTCTTTCCCGGACGATGTCTGTTGGAGAGTTGGGACCTTTTACACCCCCACCTACACATTGTAGACAGTGGAAACCCACTGCCATTCGCCACCCCACCTTCCCGTAGAGATGCCCATGCTTTACTTTACTAAACCAGTGGATTGTCCCACTGATTCTGTGTTCATATCCTAAACCTCACAGGAGCACCCTATGGCGGTACACAACGCCTGCAGTGTGACGCTGTGGGGAAAGATGGCTGTTACTGAGCACCTGAAGCACAGAGCTGATAATGGACATAATGCACATATGTAAAATGGGAGGGTGCATGTTGTTCCTCGCTCAGGGATCATCCACTGCGCTCGGTGCCTCCATTCAGTAGAGTTGCTGTTTACATGACTATTCTTGGCTGCAAAGGTCAGGCGTGTTGGATGACATCTCCAGTAAGGGTTAATGAGTGAGCCCATTTCTGTCTCCCCTGGTGTGGTGTGGATTGGCACTGCCCTGTAACATGGTAATGGCCGGCCCTTCACACTTCTATTGCTGTCTGTGGAATGTCTTCTGCTGCTTCTACATTGCAGCGTGATCGCAGATTCCTCCCTGGACGTCCTTCAGTCCTGGCCACATTCTTGTGTTCTGGGAGGAAGTGCGCTCCGCTGGATCTGCTGCTGCCAAACGGCTGTGTGTTTTCTTTCCAGGTTTGGGCGTAATCTGTATATTTGTAAATAAACAAGGGGCTGTGTGTAATTGGCTAGTGTCGGCGCGCACACACCGGGCCACGTTTAGGCTAGTGTCGGCGCGCACACACCGGGCCACGTTTAGGCTAGTGTCGGCGCGCACACACCGGGCCACGTTTAGGCTAGTGTCGGCGCGCACACACCGGGCCACGTTTAGGCTAGTGTCGGAGCGCACACACCGGGCCACGTTTAGGCTAGTGTCGGAGCGCACACACCGGGCCACGTTTAGGCTAGTGTCGGAGCGCACACACCGGGCCACGTTTAGGCTAGTGTCGGCGCGCACACACCGGGCCACGTTTAGGCTAGTGTCGGCGCGCACACACCGGGCCACGTTTAGGCTAGTGTCGGAGCGCACACACCGGGCCACGTTTAGGCTAGTGTCGGAGCGCACACTCTGGGCCACGCTACAGGGCAGTACCATGCTCAGTATTTACATAGTTACTTAGGTTGAAAAAAGACCTACGTGCATCTAGTTCCCCTTTCCTCCACCAATTCTACATTTTGTCCCTAAGTCACTTATAACCAACAATGTTGTGTAGTGAGGAAATCATCCAGCCCTGATATAAAAGCTGTTCTAGTATCTGCCATTACTACCTCTTGTGGTCGGCATTCCACAGTCTGACTGCTCTAACTGTAAAGAACCCTTTCCTATTTAGCTGTCGGAATCGCTTTTCTTCCACTCGCAGTGTATGCCCCCTGGTCCTTAGTATTGTCTTTGGAAGAAATAAGTCATGTGCCAGTCCTTTTATATTGACCACACATGTATTTATACATATAAATGAGATCTCCTCTGAGACGTCTTTTTTCTAAGCTAAACATATCTAACTTTTTCAACCTCTCATCATATGGGCGGCCTCCATTACTCCTCATACGGGCGGCCTCCATTACTCATCATACGGGCGGCCTCCATTACTCATCATACGGGCGGCCTCCATTACTCCTCATACGGGCGGCCTCCATTACTCCTCATACGGGCGGCCTCCATTACTCCTCATACGGGCGGCCTCCATTACTCCTCATACGGGCGGCCTCCATTACTCCTCATACGGGCGGCCTCCATTACTCCTCATACGGGCGGCCTCCATTACTCCTCATACGGGCGGCCTCCATTACTCCTCATACGGGCGGCCTCCATTACTCCTCATACGGGCGGCCTCCATTACTCCTCATACGGGCGGCCTCCATTACTCCTCATATGGGCGGCCTCCATTCCTTGTAATAGTCTAGTTGCCACCTTTGAACTGACTCTAACTTCTGAATGTCCTTTTTAGAATGTGGAGCCCAAAACTGGTTCCCATATTCCAGATGTGGCCTTACAAGTGATTTATAGAGGGGAAACAAATTAGGGTAAAGTCATAGGAAAAATGGAAAGATTTACAAATGCTAAGGGCATGGTGACATTTGAGACCTGATTGGAGCGCATTATTTTGTATCCTGAGGTCTGTCCTGCAATGTCCATAGATCTCCCCAAGCATGGCGTGCAGTAAGCTGCAGATATTTTGTGCATTGCTATGGAGGTGCTAGTCCTTTTTCTACCTCTATTGGATTTGTGCGCAATACCTGCCAATCATTTAGGCATCCTGGAGGTGGACAAGCAAAATACTGAGCAGCACTGGAAAGGGAGGGGGGGAGGGGGGGTGTCTGCAGGATGCCTAATTGTGCTGTGGCTTTAAAGGGGGTTTTATACAGATAGATTTAAATCTATGTGTATGTATGTATGCCAGCACTAGTAAAGTCCTGGAAAACCCCTTTAAATTCACAGCACAATTTTTTTTTTTTTTTTTTTTTTTAATTTTAAGGAGAGGTCATCAATATTTCATCAGTGGGGGTGCGCTATGTGTTCCCCATACTGGCAGCAGCCAAAACTACTCACTTGCAGAGCTGCAAAGTCAATCAGTGGAATAGCTGCTGAGTATTACTCATTCGTCCCTTATTATATTTAAAATGGGGTGGTTAGGGGATCCCCAATCGAGTCGTTTTGGCCATAGCGCACCCCCACCGATCAGACATTGACGAGCTCTGCTAAAAATAAGCCATCGATGTTAGTTTTTGACAGTATCTTTAGGGTACCTGGCCACAATCTGGCTTCCTGTCGTTCTGGGCACAGTATTTTTTCCTCTTAGATGCTGATGGAGGATGGTTAACCCCCTAAATGCCACTGTGTGCTATCTAAGAGGTTAAATGGGGGTTAAAAGACCCCCTGTGGTAGGATTACACCCCTCCGCACCCTATCAAAATTGCATGAACTGATCGTTGCCATGGTACCCTGAGGTCCTCTGATGACCCCTGTTGGGCCCAGTGCCCACGCTGTGTAGTTTTGATGCATATTTTCAGAAATCTGCAGCAAATTCTGCATGTCCATTGTGAAGCCAGCAAAGTCTTTGAGAATTCAAAAGTGCTGGGCCCACGTTGCTTATTTTTCCGTTGCACATTTGGTGCAGAAATAAATCTGCACCAAATACGCAAGGGAAAAATACTCAACGTGGGCCCAGCACTTCTGAATTCTCAGACTTTGCTGGCTTCACAAGGGACATGCGGATTTTGCTGCAGATGTCTGAAAATCTGCGCAAAATACGCAGCTTGGGCACAGGGCCTTAGACTCTGCTCATAGTAGGTCTAACATGCACAGTTAGTAAAGGTACCGTCACACTTTAGCAACGCTCCAGCGATCCCACCAGCGATCTGACCTGGTCAGGATCGCTGGAGCGTCGCTACATGGTCGCTGGTGAGCTGTCACACAGGCAGATCTCACCAGTGACCAGCCCCCAGCCAGCAGCGATGCGTGGAAGCGATGCTGCGCTTGGTAACTAAGGTAAATATCGGGTTACCAAGTGCTTGGTTACCCGATATTTACCTTGGTTACCAGCGCACACCGCTTAGCGCTGGCTCCCTGCACTCCTAGCCAGCGTACACATCGGGTTAATAAGTAAACCGCTTTGCTTATTTACCCGATGTGTACTCTGGCTACGTGAGCAGGGAGCTGGCACTGGCAGCGTGAGTGGCGTACGCTAGTAACCAAGGTAAATATCGGGTAACCAAGCAAAGGGCTTCGCTTGGTTACCCGATATTTACCTTGGTTACAGCTTACCGCAGGCTGCCAGAAGCCAGCTCCCTGCTCCTGGCTCTCTCGCTGTCAAACACAGCGATGTGTGCATCACAGCGGGAGAGCAACGTCCAAAAAATGAACCAGCACTGTGTGTAACGAGCAGCGATCTCACAGCAGGGGCCGATCGCTGCTCAGTGTCACACACAGCGAGATCGCTAATGAGGTCACTGGTGCGTCACAAAAACCGTGACTCAGCAGCGATCTCGCTATGTGAGAAGTACCCCTAAGCCATTGACATTTGTCCTGCACTGCTGTACATGAGTACACAATGCAGGAGATCACCGATCAATACAAAAAATATTCATGGGCAGCACGGTGGCTCAGTGGTTAGCACTGCAGTTTCAAATCCCACCAAGGACAATATCTGCAAGGAGTTTGTATGTTCTCCCCGTGTTTGCGTGGGTTTCCTCCAGGTTCTCCGGTTTCCTCCCACACTCCAAAGACATACAGATGGGGAATCTAGATTGTGAGCCCCAATGGGGACAGTGTTGCCGATGTATGTATAGCGCTGAGGAATTAATAGCGCTATATAAATGAATAAAATTATTATTAATTTCCTACAGTGGAAATAAATATGGGGGGGGGTGAAAACCAGTTTCGCCAATAAACTTTTTTTGTGTTTAAAATAAAAATAAAGAAAAGTAGACATTGGTATTGCTGCATCCAGACCGACACTGTTTATAAAACTATAAAGAAAAAAAAGCCATAAATTTGTTTTTTCACTATACTGATAGACATTAAAAGTGAATAGAATAAAAAAAATGGTAGAAACGAAAACGCCAAACCTTCCCGCATTTAACAAGCCCTAATATGGCTCATTCCGAAAAAAAAAAAATTAAGTTGCAACTCTCAGAATATTTTTAGTGTCTAAAAGTAGCAAAAGATCTGTCCTATCATTAACACCGCATGATGAACTATTCTACACTTGTACTGCTGCTCGTTCTACCTCCCAAAAATTGGACTAAGGCTCGAATCACACAAAACCGGTATCACTGAAAATGTTATATTTCCACGCCCCAATGTTATAGAATTCTGTGGGTTCAAAATACTCACTACACCCCTAGATGAATTCCCTATGCAGTGACTTTTCTATTTTGGGGTCATTTGTGGGGGTTTCTGCTGATCTAGCACCTGTGGGGCTCTGCTAATGGAGGCCATAGTCAATTCAAACAGAATCTGTGTTCTAAATGTCTAGTCGCGCTCCTTCCCATCTGACCCTCCCCGTGTGCGCAAGTAGTAGTGTTCATCCACATAAGAGGTACTGCCATTTTCGGTAAAAATTGCATAACAAATTGTCCTGTCCACTTGCTTCTGTTACCTTTTTTTTTGTGTGGATTAAAATTTTGAGGCTAAAGTTACTTTTTTGTTTTGGTTTTAGTTTGTGGGTTACAATGCTCACCACACGAATAGATGAATTCATTTATAGGGTTCCGTTTGCCAAATGGGGTCACTTCACGTGAGTATTTCTGCATTTTTGACAACTCGGGGGCTCTGCAAATGCAACTCATTATCCAAATTTTTTTTTTCTAAAAATTGTATGGGGCTGGTCACTTTGAGCCCTGCCGTGTGCCCAAACATTAGTTTTTGACCAAATATGGGGTATCCATGTGTTAGCGAGAAATTGTGTAACAAACTATTGGGTCCGTTTTCTCCAATTATCTATCGTCAGAATTACTAATTTGGGGCTAAAATAACATTTTAGCAGAAAAAAAAAGTAGTAATAATTTTCACATTAACATTTTAAAAAGTTCTGTGAAGCATCTATGGGTTTAAAATGCTCAACCCATCCCTAAATAAATAACTTGGTGTCTAGTTTCCAAAATGGGGGTCACTTGTGGGGGCTTTCTGCTTTTTAGGTACCTTAGGGGCCCTTCAAATGTAACATGGTTCATCTATTTCAGCCAAATTTGTGTTTCATAGTTACATAGGTTGAAAGACCTCGGTCCATCCAGTTCAACCTTCCTCCACCAATTCTATATTTTGGCATTAAGTCATTTATAACAAACAATGTGTGTACTGAGGAAATCATCCAGCCCTTTTTTGAAAGCTGTTCTAGTATCTGCCATTACTACCTCTTGTGGTCGGCATTCCACAGTCTGACTGCTCTAACTGTAAAGAACCCTTTCCTATTTAGCTGCCGGAATCACTTTTCTTCCACTCGCAGTGAGTGCCCCCTGGTCCTTAGTATTTTCTTTGGAAGGAATAAGTCAAAACTCAAATTATTGCTCCTTCCGTTCTGAGCCCGACCCTGTGTCCAAACGGAGGTTTCTGACCACGTGGGTTATCTGTGCTCTAAAGAAAGTGGGTAACAAACCTTGGGGTTAATTTTGTCCTGCTATTCCATGTGAAAGTAAAAAAAAAAAAAAAATTGGGGCTAAAGCAAAGTTTTTAAGAGTAAAAATTCTTTTTTTATTTTATTTTTTTTTTCCATTCCACTTTGCATTTACACTTTTTTGTATAGCACCTAATGGGTTAAACTTTTTTTTTTTTTTTTTTTTTTTTCCTGACCGCAGTTTTGAAGTATTTGAGGGGTGCGGTTTTTAAAATGGTATGAGTTTTGGAAAGAGACCAGTATAGAAGCCCCTCAAGAAACAGGTTTTGTTGAAAAAAATGAAATTGCTGCTAAACTTTTAACCCTTCTAACATCTGATTCTCAACAACCATAAAATGAGGCAGATGTAAAGTAAACGTTTGGGAAATGTTTTATAGAGCGCTGCTAACTGCTTTATGGATATACAAATTGAAAGTTTGAAAGTGTTCAAACTTCTGATATTTTCACAAACGCAAAAAATAACCTAAATTTACCATTAATCTAAAATACAATGTGTCATGGAAAGGAAAAAAAAAATGCTCGGGTGCTCAGTACTCGTAACTAGTGATGAGCGGGCACTACCTTGCTCAGGTGCTCGGTACTTGTAACTAGTGATGAGCAGGCACTACCATGCTTGGGTGCTCTGTAATCATAACTAGTTATGAGCGAGCACTACCATGCTCGGAATTTGTAACAAGTAGATCAGACCCTCGGACAGTGTGACTTGAGTACCCAAATGTCCGGCGGCTCGGTGGTTGGCCCTGTCCGGCGGCTCGGTGGTTGGCCCTGTCCGGCGGCTCGGTGGTTGGCCCTGTCCGGCGGCTCGGTGGTTGGCCCTGTCCGGCGGCTCGGTGGTTGGCCCTGTCCGGCGGCTCGGTGGTTGGCCCTGTCCGGCGGCTCGGTGGTTGGCCCTGTCCGGCGGCTCGGTGGATTGCTGTGTTGCTTTTGCAGCGCTGGGCTCGAATCCCACTGTGTGTGTGTGTGTGTGTGTGTGTGTGTGTGTGTGTGTTTCCCTGGTGTTTGTGTTGGTTTCATCCCATACTCCAGAGAGATACTGGTAGGCAGGTGTCTGTCTGTGGTCTTTTGTTCCATAGTGTCAGCATTATTGGGTTTATTGCTGCCTTATACCTGAGGCTCCAGTGCCTGTTGGGTGTGAAGATGATGCGTGTTACATGGCCGCCGCTCACTGTGTGGGTAGACTTGGCAGCCGTGGTATGGGAAACTTGTGCCCATCCTACGTGATGTCGGAACAGACGGCTATTGTGCGGGGATGAAGCCTCCCAGGCCGTCCGTGGTCACTTATACCGGGGACGCTGCACCTTGCTTTATTTGTGTAGGATTCTTTATTTTTTTTTTTTTTGTCTTTGTCTTTTTCTTTAGCATGCTCTTGCCTTCTATACATTCTGCTGCCTAAATGCATTTCATGCGGATTCATAGAAGCCTCTGCCCTCCTTACGTTGGAACATTGGGGGCAGGGATTGCAGACATTACATAATCTCATGTGATGGAGCCTGGGAGCTGAAATATGTTGTGTTTTATGGCTGATTTCTCTGATTTAGGATCCACCGCGCAGCAGAGATGACTGACGCATTAATCTGCTCATGAGGCGTCACAGAGGAAATCCTTTATCCTGCAAGGCTTATACCCGGCTCCAATGCAGAGCAGGAGGCTTTCATGTGGGTTATTTTATTTATTTATTTATTTTCTTTCTATAAGACTCTTGATGATAAATTGCACTTTGGATGACTTTGAGACATTAAGATGAGGATTGTGTCCCCCGCACATGTGATCAGCAGGTGACAACTGCGGGGAGATGTCTGCCGCCAGCGCAGGGCTTCTGAGAAATGAACTTGATCTTGGAATGACTTGTCGCTGTCGTCTTGTGTTTCTCCCATCCGGAGCCACTTTCCCATCCGTGCCAGAGGTGCCCGTTACGGAGCTTTAATTATTAAACACGCCACTTTACCCCTTGTTCTGTATTTTACGTCCAGATAGGAGATAAACATGGAAGTGTTAATCAATACTTCTTTAAATTCTTGCCATGAGAGCAGTGTTTGGGTGCATTTGCATTTTATTATTTTTTTTTTTTATTTATTTATTTATTTTTTGCAGAATTTTCTGCCTGTCCCATTTTTTTTTTTTTTTTTTTTTTTTTTTTATTTTCTTGGGGTTTAGAAGAGGTTGTGCAAATATTGCAAAGGGGGAAAAAAAAGCTGCTTTAACTATGTTTATATTTCAAGCAACTAAAAAACTTACAATATATAAATATATTTATATATTGTATATTTATAAAATGTGTAAATATACCCCTGTCTGGATGTATCTCGCATGTCCTTTTGACATCTAATGTGGCTACCAGCTGCTTAGGCTATGTGCACACGTTGCAGATATAGTTGCAGAAATTTCTGAATCTTCTAGTAGGAAAAATGCTGTAGCAAAAAAAAGCACATTTTAATTCCCCCCCCCTCCCCATTGCCTTCAATGGTGTAAAAAAAAAAAAAAAAAAAACATCCAAAAAAGTAGAAAAAGGGTATGTGTCCACATTGGATTTTTTAATTTATTTATACTTTATTTTATCTGCTTCTTTTCTGCACACAAAAAACGCATCAGAATTTTTTTTTTTTCTTCTCTCCACTTTTTTGTCGTGGCGATCGCGGTAGTTCAGGCATTGTACCCCCCCCCCATTTTCATTGACTTTGACATCAGGATCTCCTTGCAGATTTTCACAAACCTGTGCATGCAGCCTTACGCTATGTGCCCACATAGCGTATTGTCATGCAGTTACGCTGCGTTCTGCACTGCAGCGTAACTGCAAGTCCTGCGTCCCCAGCAGAATCTATGTAGATTGTGCCTAATCCGTGCCCACGTGGTGTATTAGAACGCAGCGCTTCGGTTACTGGCAAATCGCTGCGTTCTAAAATGCCACATGTCACTACTTTCATGCGCTCTGCATGCAGCCCCCACTCTGTCTATAGGAGGGGCTCCATCCAGAGCGCATGAAATCGGCTTTTCATTATGGACTGTTTCTGCAGCTATTTATTTTTTTATTTATTTATTTTTATTTTTTTTTTATAGGTTGTGGGGTTTCTTCTTAAGGATGTGTAACTACAATTTTTGTTACTTATGCAATCTATTGGGGTACGTGTTCCGATCAGGATTGGAAGCGTGTTTTCGCAGCATTGTGCAGTATAAGCACAGTGGTTTGGCTTTATAGAAATTTCCTGCCCATGTACTTCTTGTTAATGCTGTATAAAGTGACCTGCGGTGCTGGTTTCCTATCTGCAGCCGGTCAATTTCTCATGCGGACATGCTTGAGTCTCCTGCCCAGGAGAATACTGCGAAAATACGCTGCATCCAGAACACCATGTAACCCTGATTGTGGGCACGGACCATTACAGTCCCAGATAGTCCAGTTCGGGTCCCCATAGACCCTTTTTGGATTTGGGTCTGATTCAGTTTCGTGTGTGTGTGTGTCCATGACTGCTCATCTGAAAAGCTCAGCCAGCCCCCTTCTGTCTTTACATCGGCTGTTATGGGGAGGGGGCTGGCTTGGCTTTTAATATGAGCAGGCTACCAGGCTACCACTCCTCACAAAGCTCCAGTCATGGGATGATGCCGTCCTGTGGATGTCTTGTAGCTTTAACGGGAATCTGTCACTAGGTTTTCGCCTCCTAATCTGAGAGCAGCATAATGTAGGGGCAGAGATCCTGATTCCAGAAATGTATCTTACTGGGCTGCTTAGTGTAGTTTTGATAAAATCAGTGTTTAATCAGCAGTAGATTATCACTACAGGACTACATGGCGTGCTGGAGGTAGTCCAGCATATTCATGAGCGCTGTATAACTGCTAGATCTGCAGCAGAGAAAACATTTATTTTATCAAAATGACAACAAACAGCTCAGTAAGTGACCCATCGCTGGAATCAGGGTCTCTGTCTCTACATCATGGTGCTCTCAAATGAGGGAGAAAACCCTGGTGACAGATTCCCATTAAGATGCGGGTTACCTTTCGGATATGAAGGAAATTAGTTTTAGGACCATTTCCTAGAATTCTTTTAGGTGGGGAAACCCCTTTTGAGCCTTCACAAGTGTTAGTGAGCCCCAGCTAAGGACAGAAGGCCCCCCTAAAATGAAAGTGATCATGTCACCTCTGCTGAGGTCTGTGCAGAACTGTGCTCAGTCTGCGGGGATATGACAGGTCATGATGCCAGCCTGCGGGGGATGGGTTGGGGGATTTGCATCCTCTCTTAGGGAACACCTCTGTATTTGCTCGATGTTTTTCCTTATTTTTTTGGTTTGGACTTGTCGCTGTAATGTCGTTCTGCATTTTCTGCTTCATGGGTTAACAATCCATAGACTCTGCTAAGCTGCATAGAGGTGACTGGGGCTGATCTGTAATGCCAGCTGTGCCACAGATGATGCGCTGGGCACGGCCGTGGTAGCTTATATCGGTGGCCGGCCTCCTGCAGTGGTTGACAGCTTCTGTCATGGCTCATGCCATAATATGGAGATGTCAGAATAGAGATCTGCAACATATAACGCGGGATAAAACTGTCTAATGTTAGGGGGTGTCGTGACCACCTGGGTCCTACACAAACCCCAGCGCTTCCTTACTACAGTCTGTCCTTGGCTTCTCTGTGAAGGTGAAACAGTCTGCAGGATTTACCCCCTATAAGCCGCAACGTCTTTATATAAAAGATGCCAGTCATCCCCCAGCGTTAGTGTAGCATGGGCTGAAGCTGGACCCATCCACCAGGCCCGAGAACACCTGGCAGATCGGCTACTACTGATCAGACTGCAGCAGTGGCCGGTAACCAAGGCAACAAGTTGTACACTACAAAATTAAAAATATCTTTTATTAAAGGGTAAATGACAAAGCCGCTTATTTTTTTACAAACTCTTTGTAATTTTGCCCATTTAAAAATCTGAGCCAACCCCTGCTTAATCAATTCAGGACCCCATAGAAAATAAGGCACCTATACTCTCCTCCCGCAGCGCAGCCGTTCCAGTGATGTCATTGCTTCTCTTACTGGCGGGTGACATGATATTGGCTGTAGTACATATGGCACCGCAATCGGCAGTCGCTGGTCGCGTACACCTCTAACCAAAAAGTAAAGACTGCGACCGCTGATTGGCTGCACGTGACTCTGCCCCGGTGGATGGGCGCCGCTGCGGTGAGGGAGCATCTATTGTTTTGTTTTCAATGGGGCCCCGAATTGAGAGGAGGGGGGGGGTGCACTCACTTTAGGCCATGTTGGGGTGGTCCACTCACTTTAGGCCATGTTGGGGTGGTCCACTCACTTTAGGCCATGTTGGGGGGGGGTCGACTCACTTTAGGCCATGTTGGGGGGGGGGGTCGACTCACTTTAGGCCATGTTGGGGGGGGGGGGGTCGACTCACTTTAGGCCATGTTGGGGGGGGGGGTCGACTCACTTTAGGCCATGTTGGGGGGGGGGGGTCGACTCACTTTAGGCCATGTTGGGGGGGGGGGGGTCGACTCACTTTAGGCCATGTTGGGGGGGGGGGGTCGACTCACTTTAGGCCATGTTGGGGGGGGGGGGTCGACTCACTTTAGGCCATGTTGGGGGGGGGGGGTCGACTCACTTTAGGCCATGTTGGGGGGGGGGGTCGACTCACTTTAGGCCATGTGGGGGGGGGGGTCGACTCACTTTAGGCCATGTGGGGGGGGGGTCGACTCACTTTAGGCCATGTGGGGGGGGGTCGACTCACTTTAGGCCATGTGGGCGGGGGTCGACTCACTTTAGGCCATGTGGGGGGGGTCCACTCACTTTAGGCCACGTTGGGGGGGGGGGTCCACTCACTTTAGGCCACGTTGGGGGGTCTACCTACTTTAGGCCACGTTTCCATGCAGTGTAAGTGCTGACCATTTAAAATCCGCTGCGTTTAATTGTCCAAAGTGGATGTGATTTCCTCAGAACTCCAGCCCACCGTGAGTTTAGGCTTTTGGTGTCTAGTGATATTTTCTTTAGAAGCTCCTATGAGGAATCTGGGAAAACGTGTAAAAACACAATTGGTTTCTTAGTGCAGAATCCAAGCTTTTCTGTACCTGCATTAAATACCGCTGCTTCAAATCTGGGCCAAAAATCATCCAATAAAGGGGAAACCGCATTGCAAAGGCGCAATTAGAGTAGATTGTTTATTGCATATTTTGCTGCAGACCTAAAGGAAAATACACAGCATTTCTTCTATGTGTGAACACTGCCTTAAAGGGAACCTGTCAGGTCCCATATGCGTTCTGACCTACAAGCAGGGTGATGTGTGGCCTACTAACCCCTTCCTGCCCATCCCTGTGTTGTAATAATGTGTAATATGACTTTATTTAAAAAAAAAAAAAAAAGTTTTATAACTTACATGTTCCCTATCTAAATAGGAGAGGGTCTAGTCCCCTGGGCATTGCATTATCCTGTGGGCGTTTTCATGCTTTCCGTGGTATCACACCCCTGTGGGCGTGACACCATGGATTTACATGAGCGATGTGACCGTCAGCTCCTGGAATCCTGGGCGTGTACACTTGTCATTTGCGCAGCCTTCATATCCGGGTGTTTACTTGCTGGCTTTAGACGTTCTCTGTGCATGGTCGGAACTGCAGGAGTCTTCTGATCATGCGCAATGCGCTTGTGAAGCCGGAAAGTAAACACCGGCACTCTCGGGATCTCCAGGAGCGCTCCTGTAAATCCATGGTATCACGCCCTCAGGGGTAAGCTCCTAGAGATCCAGCGCTTGCTGTTTGCGCAGCCTTCATATCCGGGTGTATACTTTCCGGCTTCATAAGTGCACGTTGCTCATGTAAATCCATGGTATTACGCCCACAGGGTCGTGATACCACGGAAAGCATGCAAACGCCCACGGGGTGATGCAACGCCCAGGGGACTAGACCCTCTCCTAGTTACATAGGGAACATTAAGTAATAAAACGTATTTTTATACATTCATATTGCACACTATTAGGCTAAGTTCACACTTCAGTTGTTTTGCATCAGTCACAATCCGTCGCCTTGGGGAATTACGGTATCCTGCAAAATATTTTGCAGGAATCCAGTATTTCCCCATAGACTTCTATTAGTGACGGATTGCGACTGATGACCCTGCGTTGCATCCGCTGCGTCGCGGTCCGTCGTTTTTGACTGACCACCGAGCAACGCAGAATGTAACGTTTTTCGGGCCATCAAAATAAACGCGCCCCGCAGGAATCCGTTGCCATCCGTCAAGCTTGTAATGTATGTCTATGGTGCTGGATTCCGTCGTAATCCGTCTTACGACGGAATCCAGCGCAGGATTCCGTCATGCTCTACTGAGCATGCCCAGCATGTTTGGCACACCCCCTGGGCTGTCCCAAACGGATCATGACTGATCCGTCAAAAAACGGACGCATGACGGATGTAACGGACGCAACGGATCAGTTTTTTCACAGGATTCCTGTGAAAGGAATCCTGTAAAAAACACATCCGTTGCATCAGTTGACATCTTGAAAACGACTGATCCGTTGCTGACGGATTTAAAACAACTGAAGTGTGACCTTAGCCTTACAATACAAGGATGGGCAGGAACGGGTCTCTAGGACACACATCACCCTGCTTGTAGGTCAGAACGCACATGCTTAAAGTGACCTTGATCACCTGCTGCCTGATCTATGGGCACTGGCTGTATGATTTCAGCCGGTATGTTTTGACTCTGAAACGCTGCGACATTTCAGCGAAAAACATAGTTGATAAGCAGCCGGGGACAGAGTTATGCTGGCGACTAGTCAGATTGTCCCCGGTGGCTTCTTGCTGCTCTGGACTGACCGGTCTCTTCCCGTGGGCAGCAGAGAGCGGTCACTCCAGGGCGGGGAGGAGCAGTCAGGGACCCGCCTGTCTGACCAGCAGGATATGGTGGCGCTATAGGCTAGGTTAACATTTCCGTTAAATTGTATCAGTCACAATCCGCGGCTCTGGTAAACAACGGAATCCGTTTGGCGGATTCTGTTGTTTCCCATAGACTTGTATGAATGGCGGATTGCGACTGATGACCTTGCGTTGCATCCGCTGCACCGCGGTCAGTGGTTTTTGGACTGACCGCTGGGCGGAAACAACGCAGAATGTAACATTTTTTGGGCCGTCAAAATTAATGCACCGCGCAGGAATCCGTCAAGCTTGTAATGTTTGTCTATGGTGCTGGATTCCATCGTAATCCGTCTTACAACGGAATCAAGCGCTGGATTCCGTCATGCTCTACTGAGGATGCCCAGCATGTTTGGCACACCCACTGGGCTGTCCCAAACACAAACGGATCACGATGGATCTGTCAAACTGGACGCACAGCGGATGTAAGGCTAGGTTCACACTTCACACTTCCGTTGTTTTAAATCCGTCAGCAACAGATCAGTCGTTTTTTTTAGTTGGCAACTGATGCAACGGATGTGTTTTTCACAGGATTCCTTTCACAGGAATCCTGTGAAAAAAATGATCCGTTGCATCCGCTGTGCGTTCGTTTTTTGACGGATCAGTCAGTAGAGCATGACGGAATCCTGCGCTGGATTCCGTTGTAAGACGGATTACGACGGAATCCAGCACCATAGACATACATTACAAGCTTGACGGATTCCTGTGCGGCGCGTTAATTTTGACGGCCCGAAAAACTCGGTGGTCGGTCAAAAACGACGGACCGCGACGCAGCGGATGCAACGTAGGGTCATCAGTCGCAATCCGTCACTAATAGAAGTCTATGGGGAAATACTGGATTCCTGCAAAATATTTTGCAGGATACCGTAATTCCCCAAGGCGACGGATTGTGACTGATGCAAAACAACTGAAGTGTGAACTTAGCCTAATAGTGTGCAATATGAATGTATAAAAATACGTTTTATTACTTAATGTTCCCTATGTAACTAGGAGAGGGTCTAGTCCCCTGGGCGTTGCATCACCCCGTGGGCGTTTGCATGCTTTCCGTGGTATCACGACCCTGTGGGCGTAATACTATGGATTTACATGAGCAACGTGCACTTATGAAGCCGGAAAGTATACACCCGGATATGAAGGCTGCGCAAACAGCAAGCGCTGGATCTCTAGGAGCTTACCCCTGAGGGCGTGATACCATGGATTTACAGGAGCGCTCCTGGAGATCCCGAGAGTGCCGGTGTTTACTTTCCGGCTTCACAAGCGCATTGCGCATGATCAGAAGACTCCTGCAGTTCCGACCATGCACAGAGAACGTCTAAAGCCAGCAAGTAAACACCCGGATATGAAGGCTTAATTTTGACGGCCCGAAAAACTCGGTGGTCGGTCAAAAACGACGGACCGCGACGCAGCGGATGCAACGTAGGGTCATCAGTCGCAATCCGTCACTAATAGAAGTCTATGGGGAAATACTGGATTCCTGCAAAATATTTTTCAGGATTCCGTAATTCCTCAAGGCTACGGATTGTGACTGATGCAAAACAACTGAAGTGTGAACTTAGCCTTACGGACACGATGGATCCGTTTTTTTCACAGGATTCCTGTGAAACCAAATCTGTGAAAAACGCATCTGTTGCGTCAGTTGACATCTAAAAAAAAACGACTGATCCGTCGCTAACAGACCTGATGGATTTAAAACAATGGAAATGTGAACCTAGCCATAGAGGCAAAGCATAATAAATAATGGTGCCTGCATGTGAGTATAGGGCTATGCACCCCATCCACTTACATAGATAGAAGGGGTTTGCTCTTTTGGGCACAAAAGTAATGACTAAATGGAGCGGGGTCAGGACAGGGAATGCCCTCCACCATACTCTGCGCCCTTGTCCACGGATTATCACGGTGACCTCTGTAGTGCGGGGCTTTCCACTGCTCCCCTCCAGATCGTCTCCATTACCCGGATACAAAGCCCTCCATCTGCGGCAGCGTCTTTAATGGCCGGCTAGATTTGGCTGCAGTCTGGGCTGATGCATCACTGTGTGACATTACTGGACTGTTTTATTAATGATATCGGCTCTTTGGCAGGAACCTTTTCCTAACATGGCAAATAAGGAAGTTGTGTAATTGGATTTTACATGCACTAAACTTTTTTTTTGCTTTTAAGCGTTGGATAAATATTGGCGACGGCTCCGCCGGATAAGAACGCCGACTGCACGGGTTACTGCATAAGAGCCGAGCGCTGTAATTTCCATTTAGCATTGGTTTCACAGCACTATCACTTCTTAGTGGTAATCCTGCCTGAGCTTATGACGTATCCCTGCTACATGGAGGAAGACGAGCAGCCGTACAGCATAGGCTAGGTTCACATTTCCGTTAAAATGTATCAGTCACAATCCGTGGCTATGGTAAACAATACAATTCGTTTAGCGGATTCCATTGTGTCCCATAGACTTGTATTAGTGGCGGATTGCGACTGATGACCTTGCGTTGCATCCGCTGCGCGCGCATCAGTCGTCTTTGGACTGACCGCCGGGCAGGAGCAACGCAGAATATAACGTTTTTCTGGTCGTCAAAATTAACGCACCGCGCAGGAATCTGTCGCCATCAGTCAAGCTTGTAATAAATGTCTATGGTGCTGGATTCCGTCGTAATCCATCTTACAATGGAATCCAGTGCTGGATTCAGTCATGCTCTACTGAGCATGCCCAGCAGGTTTGGCACTCCCACTGGGCTGTCCCAAACACATCATGACTGATCTGTCAAAAAATGGACGCACAGCGGATGCAACGGATCAGTTTTTTCACAGGATTCCTGTGAACGGAATCCTGTGATAGACACATCCGTTGCGTCAGTTGACATCTAGAAAACAACTGATCCGTGGCTGACGGACCTGACTGAGGGTACTTTCACACTTGCGTTTATTTCCTTCCGTTACAATCCGCCCTTTTGGAAAACGGCGGAATCCGTTAACGGATTCCGCTGTTTCCCATAGACTTGTATGGGTGACGGATTGTACCAAAAGGACCTGCGTTGCTTCCGCTGGGCGACGCTCCGTTGCTTCCGCCCAGCGGGAGGAACGCAGCATGCAACGTTATTTTGAGCAGCGGAATCCTCTGGATTTCACTGCGCATGCGCCTTTTTTTTTTTTTTTTTTTTTTTTTTTTTTTTTAAATCAAACTTTATTTTGGTTCGCGGTGGCCGAACGTTCAGCTGAGCGACCGGCCACTGGCATGCCCGGGCGCCGGCAAGTGACAGCGCTCAGCTGAGCGCCCGCCCGCTGGCATGCCCGCCAGCCGGCATGCCCGGCCGCCGGCAAGTGACAGCGCTCAGCTGAGCGCCCGCCAGCATGCCCGGCCGCCGGCAAGTCACAGCGCTCAGCTGAGCGCCCGCCCGCCGGCATGCCCGGCGGCTGCAGGGAGCGATCAGCTGATCACCCGGCGGCCGGCTGCAGGGAGCGATCAGCTGATCACCCGGCGGCCGGCTGCAGGGAGCGATCAGCTGATCACCCGGCGGCCGGCTGCAGGGAGCGATCAGCTGATCGTTCACAATAGTCTGCCGCTGGTAAAACTGTAAAGAAAAAAAATAAAAACGCATTGCGTTGTTTTGCAGCATCCGTTGTGTCACTATATGCAACACATCCGTTGCATCCGTTACACAACGCAATGCAACGGATACCGTTCAACGCAAGTGTGAAAGTACCCTGATTTAAAACGGAAATGTGAACCTAGCCATAGACATTGCGGGGTCCGTTACTTTTGCAATTAAGCATGGCAGTGAGCGGAGCTATGATTGTCAGTGACAGCCCCACATAAGCACACATACAGTGCCTACAAGTAGTATTCAACCCCCTGCAGATTTAGCAGGTTTACACATTCGGAATTAACTTGGCATTGTGACATTTGGACTGTAGATCAGCCTGGAAGTGTGAAATGCACTGCAGCAAAAAGAATGTTATTTCTTTTTTTATTTTTTTTTTTAAATTGTGAAAAGTTTATTCAGAGTGTCATTTATTATTCAACCCCTCAAACCACCAGAATTCTGTTTGGTTCCCCTAAAGTATTAAGAAGTATTTCAGGCACAAAGAACAATGAGCTTCACATGTTTGGATTAATTATCTCTTTTTCCAGCCTTTTCTGACTAATTAAGACCCTCCCCAAACTTGTAAACAGCACTTATACTTGGTCAACATGGGAAAGACAAAGGAGCATTCCAAGGCCATCAGAGACAAGATCGTGGAGGGTCACAAGGCTGGCAAGGGGTACAAAACCCTTTCCAAGGAGTTGGGCCTACTTGTCTCCACTGTTGGGAGCATCATCCGGAAGTGGAAGGCTTATGGAACTACTATTAGCCTTCCACGGCCTGGACAGCCTTTGAAAGTTTCCACCCGTGCCGAGGTCAGGCTTTTCCGAAGAGTCAAGGCTAACCCAAGGACAACAAGGAAGGAGCTCCGGGAAGATCTCATGGCAGTGGGGACATTGGTTTCAGTCAATACCATAAGTAACGTACTCCACCGCAATGGTCTCCGTTCCAGACGAGCCCGTAAGGTACCTTTACTTTCAAAGCGTCATGTCAAGGCTCATCTACAGTTTGCTCATGATCACTTGGAGGACTCTGAGACAGACTGGTTCAAGGTTCTCTGGTCTGATGAGACCAAGATCGAGATCTTTGGTGCCAACCACACACATGACGTTTGGAGACTGGATGGCACTGCATACGACCCCAAGAATACCATCCCTACAGTCAAGCATGGTGGTGGTAGCATCATGCTGTGGGGCTGTTTCTCAGCCAAGGGGCCTGGCCATCTGGTCCGCATCCATGGGAAGATGGATAGCACGGCCTACCTGGAGATTTTGGCCAAGAACCTCCGCTCCTCCATCAAGGATCTTAAGATGGGTCATCATTTCATCTTCCAACAAGACAACGACCCAAAGCACACAGCCAAGAAAACCAAGGCCTGGTTCAAGAGGGAAAAAATCAAGGTGTTGCAGTGGCCTAGTCAGTCTCCTGACCTTAACCCAATTGAAAACTTGTGGAAGGAGCTCAAGATTAAAGTCCACATGAGACACCCAAAGAACCTAGATAACTTGGAGAAGATCTCCATGGAGGAGTGGGCCAAGATAACTCCAGAGACCTGTTCTGGCCTGATCAGGTCTTATAAAAGACGATTATTAGCTGTAATTGCAAACAAGGGTTATTCCACAAAATATTAAACCTAGGGGTTGAATAATAATTGACCCACACTTTTATGTTGAAAATTTATTAAAATTTAACTGAGCAACATAACTTGTTGGTTTGTAAGATTTATGCATCTGTTAATAAATCCTGCTCTTGTTTGAAGTTTGCAGGCTCTAACTTATTTGCATCTTATCAAACCTGCTAAATCTGCAGGGGGTTGAATACTACTTGTAGGCACTGTATAGCTTTTGCTTTCATTCTCTGCTCTGCCTTTGACAGAATGGCCCCCGGGAGCTTCTGCACCGCTGCGGGGGTAAGAGGATTTTCCGCACGAGCCGTCGGTAATGGGCACAGATGGGCCAGGACGGTGGGCTGTGTCCCTTCCCAAATCAGCGTCGCTCCACTCGCAGCACATGTAGAGATGACACTGATTCTGAGGATGCTGTACTGATTATATAACAGTGATGGGATGTATACAATATACGCAAATCAATGGGATGTGAAGGACACTGATTTTACTATTACTGCATATATTAGGCAGCAAGAGTGGTCCATTTTTTTTTTTTTTTTTGAGCTGGAAATTTGGTCCAAGGTAAAGACCGGAGCAACAAGGACTAATTTTGTTGACTGGGTCAGAGCATCCTCCAAACAGCAGGTCTTGTGTGACGCTCCCGGTGAGAGTGATGAGTACCGTGCTGCATGGAAGGACCCCCAGGGAGCAGGCAATGGGGTCCTGGGCGCCAACACTCAGCAATGGCATGTCATACATGGTGGTGCTGCGTTATTACAGAACGTTTTGTAAAATCTCTTGCATTAGAAGACCCCTATTCTCTGACCGTAAATGGGGTGGATTCAAACTGTTGATTTCCATTATACGATCGAGACTGCATCAAAGAACGGAAAAACCTAAATGTGACCGTAACCTGGCATGCCATGTCCTCCCCCTAGTGGCCGCTGTGGTATCCAAATTGTGGCTTAAAGGGCTTGTCCTATCCGCAGTGTAGGAAATAACTTGCTGATTGGTGGGCGTCCGACCTCATGACCCCCCACTGATCATCTCAACTATATTGAGTGTCGGGGTCAGACGAGACCCAACCACGACTCTATTCATTCAGTTTGGGGCTACCAGAAAAAGCTTTGCGCAGCCTCATAGGAAAACTGCGGTGCAGAAGCGGTGCAGCCACTCCATTCTGGTAGGGATTAAGGCTTCCTGTTCTGTGCCCCACCTATCAATTATAACCTTTTTTGCAAATTTAAAGGGGATGAACAGTGTCAGGGGGGAAAAACACTTACAGAAAATGGGAACACGTCTGTCATATTTTTTTTCATCATGTGTATAAAAAAAAAAAAAATATATCGCCACCCCTGTGCCTTGGTGGAGTCTGGTATTACAGCTCACCTCCACAACTCTTGATTATTTGTGGAGGTGAGCTGTAATATCTTACTCCACCAAGGCACAGGGGTGGCGATATATCCCTTTTTTTTTTTTTTTTTTTTTTTTTTTTTTTTTTTTAAATGTTCAATGGGTACCTTTTTAACTTTTGAGAAGCCAGAGTGGTGTTTTGTTATTGTTTGTGTATTTGTTTTTTTTTTTTTTTTCTTTTTGCTTATTGTAAAAGCCAGCTGGCACTACGTCCCCGGGGGATTCTCTTAATGATGGTGCGCTGACCTAGTATATATATATATTCTCCAAATGGTCATGCCTTCCAGTTACATCATGATGTCATCACCCGTTGCTGTAGCAACCGCCGGTGACTGATGCGTCTCAGCAGCCCTACATCTGGGAGCTAGAGCTGCCTGGAGCCTCCTTTCTGGGGCCGGGAGCTGTCACTGTCTGGATGCATAAAACAGAGATGTTTTGCCCTTAAAAGAAAAGCAGATCCCCAGGCGCTGGATGGATAAGTGCAAGAACCGACTTAAAAGCTGAGGGTTTATAGCTCCTGCAGACCTAAATAGGAAGGCGGCGAGCGCTCCTCTTGTCATTATGGATACTGGCTGGATCAGGTTTTAGTAATCTCCGTCCAGAGGTTTCCTTACATAGACTGATCTCTGGGTAAAAGGTCTGAATCCAGCGAGAATTAGACGCAGCCCTCTATTACCATCACATTCACTGTCCAATGCAGTGGTAATGCACGGGCCGGGCCATTTTCATTCAAATTGGAGACTCTGTACCCTTATTCTGGTGGTTGGGGGGTTCATTGTTTACCTGCGGCAAATTCCTTTTTAAAAAAACAAAAAAAAACAAAACTGATTGAATTGATCCAGATCCTTTACCTGCAACTAGTGCTAGAGCACTCTGCCTAGAATAAGGGGGTCCTGAGCTGAGGACCCTCGTCTGGGGCGCACACAGCGCCCTCCCTGGTGGCGGATCTGCAGAGTTTTTCTAGGGGAAGCAGCCTTTTTATATATATATTAGAAAAAAACAGAATGAAACAGGGGTTCCCTTGCTGGTTTCCAACGCTGGTACTAACCTGAATTCAAACCGCACTGGCAGCACCTTTACAATGTGAAGAGGTGCGTATCTGGATGGTGTATAAATATGAGAAAAAATTTCAGTCGCACACTGTGAAAAACCAAAATAAATTCTACCTTATACATAAATGGAGGTATTTGGAATGTTATAATGGCCATTGTAATACCAGCCCAGCGCCCCTTCAAGGCACCCTCCTTTGCTGGGTCCTACACTACACTGCATCTTCTGGGGTTTTAAAAACCTACAAGATCAGTGGTGAACAAAAAGGAGGCTAATGAAGCGGCCAGGAGCTGGGGTGCAAATCAAGCAAACCGAGCACCACTCCCTGTTGTAGGTTTTAAAAACCCAGAGAAGATGCAGTGTAGTGTAGGACCCAGCAAAGGAGGGTGCCTTGAAGGGGCGCTGGGCTGGTATTACAATGGCCATTATAATATTCTAAATACCTCCATTTATGTATAAGGTAGAATTTATTTTGTTTTTTTTTCAGTGTTCAGCTGGAATTTTTTCATGTGTATATATGACACGTAAATTCGTGAAGTGTTCCATATTTGGGCGGCACGGTGGCTCAGTGGTTAGCACTTCAGTCTTGCAGCGCTGGGGTCCTGGGTTCGAATCCCACCAAGGACACCATCTGCAAGGAGTTTGTATGTTCTCCCCGTGTTTGCGTGGGTTTCCTCCGGGTTCTCCGGTTTCCTCCCACACTCCAAAAAAACATACAGATAGGGTCTCACAATCTAAATTCCCTATGGGGACAGTGTTTCAGATGTATGTAAAGCGCTGTGGAATATGTTAGCGCTATATAAAAATAAAGATTTATTATATATTACGGTTTAAACCGCCTGCAGAATTGTACATGTACCGTATATATTCAGATGAATAAAAGAGGGACCGTGGATATTTTTTGCAGTTATTATTCAGGCAGATTCCAGCTGTAATCCTGCTGATAAAGAGGTCACATGCACCCATCAATAGGGAAAGTGAAAAATGGCTGTTACTTTATCAGCGCTCTCTTTTGGATGGGTATCCGTCATCCTCTTTGGACAATTTCCAGGCACAACGCACGTCTAGAAGTTGCTCCTTGTGCAACATGAACATTGAGGCTTTATTACTCACACAAATTGAGGTGTGTGTGTGTGTGATGGCACAATAGGGGACCACGGTGTGTGTGTGTGTGTGTGTGTGTGTGTGTGTGTGTGTGTGTGTGTGTGTGTGTGTGTGTTTCAGTCGCACCTTTTATTAGTGTTGTCTATTTTATGCACTTGTGGTATTTTTTTTTTTTTGCCTCGTTCGTCACTTGGGACTTTTTCTAAAAGTCACAAAAGTACTCTAGTCCCCCCCCCCTCCCCCCGCTGAAAATGTTATGTATACATGAATATTTGGTGCAAGTTTGCATTGGTTTTGTGGAACATGCAACTTTTTGTCCCTAAAAAGCTTGGCAAACAGATGACAGAAAAAAAAACCCACCATATTTGTTTATTTTTTATTTTTTTTTTTCCCTGCACCATGTTGATTTAATTTGGAGGAAATAAAAAAAAAAAAAGTCAGCAAGTACCACAAAGACAAAAAAAAAGTGAATCAGGCCCTTTCATCATTTGGAAGGGTTGTTCTATCTTTTCTTCTACTTTCAGTAAATGGCCCTCTCTTGGGCTTCCTTCACATGTCCGTGATTAAAAATGCACATTTTTCACGGTGCGTATGTGTGTGCGTGTTCTATGTATGCTCTCCGTGGGCTATCACAGATGGCACACAGACAGCAGAAACTTCTGTACTCACCTGTCCCCGGTGCTTCAGTCTCTGGCGCTGCTGTTACTTCCTGGTCCGTGGTCAATGCAGTAAATATGCATGAGCCTAATGAGCGGCCCAGAAGCAACAGCAGAGGCAGACAACAGCACCGGACAAAGGTGAGTAGAGAAAATCATTTTATTTCAAAGACTCATGTTTTCTCCGGATCACATCAGTGTGTGGTCTGTGTGACACCCGTGCTGCCGGAGAAAAACAGACATGTCGCCATGTGGAGCACAAGGACACAGTCCATGAGAAAACTGGAATGTGTGCACAAACCCATTGATATTAATAGGTCTGCGTATGTCCATGTCTCTGGTACATATGAAAACGGACGTCATACATACCGGAATCACTGACCTGTGAAGGGGGCCTTTAAATTGTTACAAACACATCTTGGTTAGAGCCTTTATTTTATTTTTTATTTTATATATTTTTTTTTTTTATTTTGTCACATTGTATCGGTTTTGTTCTTCTTTTGGATACACCTTACCTGTTGTTGTAGTAGTATTATTATTATTATTATTATTATTATTGTTGTATTTATTCATTTATATAGTGCTATTAATTCCACAGCACTTTACATACATTGGCAACACTGTCCCCATTGGGGCTCACAATCTAATTTCCCTATAGTATGTTTTTGGAGTGTGGGAGGAAACCGGGGAGAACATACAAACTCCTTGCAGATGGTGTCCTTGGTGGGATTTGAACCCAGGACCCCAGCGCAGCAATACTGCAGTGCTAACCACTGAGCCACCATACAGTGCTAACCACTGAGCCATTGTGCCGTGTAATGAGGGATGTGACCTGTGGCCTGTGTGTGACATGTCTTACCGCATAGAGAAGCCAATGGAGGTCTGTGTTTGTGTTTTGTGGACTCCCCCATTGTCTTGCAGACTACCTGGCCCTGCTTACAATGACTCCATTGCTTCTGGGTATAAACCATTCTTCTCAGTTGTGTACGGTCTCTATGGCATCCTCTGTGTACAGTGTAGATGAATGCTGACTGTCCATTGTGAGCCTGTATTGGACTTGGCCATGGGAGGGGGATCTGGCAGTTACCTGCTCCATTCTTCACATCCAGAGAACTAAGGTGGAGGTCCTGGCAGGACTTGTCTGTCATTCCTTGTCCTTAGAGAATACAGACCCTTCCCTTACTGAGATAGATGGCAGTTGGTGCTGATAAAGTTCTATGGAGAATGACCACTCCTTTCAGTGGCACGTGCAGCAGAACGTCTGTGTCTGCCGCCTCCTTCCCTTCTCCATAGAACATTATAAGCACCAACTGTCATCTCCGTAGTAGGAAAATCTATATTCACTGAAGACAGGTTTTATCCATGAATTATAGCCCGAGCAATCAATTTAGGAAGAGAAAGAAGCAAATTTCTACAGAAAGACGTATTCTTATTTTCACTTTTTATTATTGATTTACGATATTAAAAATTAAAGCGACTGAGTGCTGTTCTCCTTTCATGGGAAACCAAATCTCAGCATGGTGTTAGGGTGTGAAGGGAAATGGTAATGTCAGCCTCTGCCCCCCTTCATGTTGCAGGGTACCAGGTTAACCCCTGTGTTGCTGGTGCAGGAGCGTTAGTATCGGCCGCGGTTATGTTATATTGTACGGTCGTGAGTTTTACAATTCAGAGTTTTCTCGCTTCTATGAAAAGTTGGTTTCCTCTTCACCTCGATGTGCAAGGAAACTATTCCTGCTGATTTCCCGTCTTTATTTAGATGTCAGTGATTGGGATCGCTGCTCCATGGCTCGGCACAAGCCGCTGTGGTCTGGCAACCAGGATGTAGGGGCCTGAAGCCGAGCAGGGCGTTCCTTGAGAAAGAAGGGCAAAGAATTTCATGTGTATGTGCTGCAGAGGCGGCGACGCAGGATATTCTTGGTCTTGTCATACAAACTCTATATAATATAATAATACTTATTCACTTATATAGCGCTATTAATTCCACAGTGCTTTACATACATTGGCAACACTGTCCCCATTGGGACTCACAATCTAAATTCCCTATCAGTATGTTTTTGTAGTGTGGGAGGAAACCGGAGAACCCGGAGGAAACCCAGCAAACACTGGGAGAACATACAAACTCCTTGCAGATGGTGTCCTTAGTGGAACTAGAACCCAGGACCCCAGCGCAGCAAGACTGCATTGCTAACCACTGAGCCACCGTGCCGCCCTATATAAGTGTTTAATCGCTATCAGTGACTGGCGCTGATGGTATCTACATATACCTGGTGGGGGGCAGTATATTTCTGTCTTCTAAAGGTTTTCTCAAATTTTCATTTAGACAGCCCACCAATCCAGATCTTCAAAAGTGAATGCAGCCTTTTTATAGTGATGTACCCTTTCTAAGTATTCCCCCAGAGCAGCGCTCCTCACCACCTGGCTGTGCAGTAAAATGCAGCAGTTCCCTGTATAGCACATGGCCAAGGAGAACTGTGAAGGGGGTGCAATGCCGCACTGCACCCATAAGTTCTGGGGTCGCTGGGAGTCTTATCCTTGCGATACGGCTTCAGTTTAGATTAGGGAAATGTCTACCTGATGGGTGACTGCACATTGGGGGCTGCACATGTATAAGGCTGCGACCGCACTTTGCATTCTTCTACTTGCAGTTCTAAACACACGTTTTGTGCTTAATTGATTTGACCAAAGTTGCCTTTTTCAGAAATTTTAGCGTTGAAAACGCATGCGTATTTACTGCGTTTTTGATGCATTTTCAGCGCTTTGTACATGCTTTTCCACCTGCGTTTTGACAAATGCGTTTTGTAAATCAAGACACTGCTAAATAAAGGTTAAAAATTCAAATATATTGAAAAAAGAGGAAAAAAAAGGATTAAATGCATTAGTTCAGAAATTAAAAAGAAAATAGAAATATATATAATGGAATTATAGCGATAATATAGTATTTATTAGAAAAATAGCACTAAATGTAATATTTTTAATTTAATTGTCGGATTATGTGTGTGTATAAAGGGACATATTATTCCATTAATTTAATGTGCAAACTGCATGCGTTTTGTTAGTCCAAAACGCATGTTTTCTGCACAGAAAAAGCAGGTAAAACGCAGGAATTTGTAGGAAACTTGGTTTTTGCCATTTCTCATTTGACTCCAATGTTAGCAAAACGCACCCAAAATGGCAAAAACAAGTGACACGCTGCTTCTTGGAACGCATGTTTTTTGCCACAAAATATGCAAATTAAACGCAGCGTTTAGAAACGCAAAGTGCGGTCTGAAAAATCCACATTTTCCATAGACTTTGCTGTGAAATCAAAACGCATGCCTTTTGGCATGAAAAAGGTGCAGTTCAAAACGGACCTAAAAAGCACCAAAAACGCAGGTGGAAACGCAAAGTGCGGTCTCGGCCTACGTCACGTCCTCTAGAACACGACACACAGGTCTCAGACTTGGTCAGCCCCATGAAAGATGATGATTTGCATATTCACCTGTATATTAGGTAATGTATATCATGTAGAGCGAGGCTCCCATCATGATCAGGAACCATGCCTCCCCCCGAGCCTACATGGCGGGAGAGGTGACCAGTATTAGGCTCTGTTCACATGTCCAGTAACCATCCAATAGAATGGATCCAATGCAATCTGTTGGCAAAAAAAAAAGGTTCTGCAAACTCATCTTTCTTATCTGTCTTGGAAAAAGTTTATTTATTTATTTTTTTTTTATCCAATATTATAGTCTCTAGAACATGTATATGTTAAAGGGAACCTGTCAGGTGTACTATTAATAATAATAATAATAAATAATAATAATTATTATTATTATTATTATTATTATTATTATTATTATTATTATTATTATTGCGCCATTTATTCTATGGCGTTTTACAAGTGAAAGAGGGTATACGTACATCAATCATTAACAGTACAAAACGGACTGGTATAGGAGGAGAGAGGAACCTGCCCGCGAGGGCTCACAGTCTACAGGGAATGGGTGAGGGTACAATAGGTGAGGACAGAGCTGGTTGCGCAGTGGTCTACTGGACTGAGGGCTATTGTAGGTTGTAGGCTTGTCGGAAGAGGTGGGTCTTGAGGTTCCTCTTGAAGCTTTCCACGGTAGGTGAGAGTCTGATATGCTGAGGTAGAGCATTCCAGATATGGGGGAGACACAGGAGAAATCTTCTACGCGATTGTGGGAAGAGGAGATAAGAGAGGAGTAGAGAAGGAGATCTTGTGAGGATCTGAGGTTGCGTGCAGGTAGGTACCGGGAGACTAGGTCACAGATGTAGGAGGGAGACAGGTTGTGCATGGCTTTGTATGTCATGGTTAATGTTTTGAACTGGAGTCGTTGGGTGATGGGAAGCCAGTGAAGGCATTGGCAGAGTGGTGAGGCTGGGGAGTAGCGAGGGGAGAGGTGGATTAAGCGGGCCGCAGAGTTTAGGATAGATTGGAGGGGTGCAAGAGTGTTGGAAGGGAGGCCAGAGAGCAGGAGGTTGCAGTAGTCGAGGCGGGAGATGATGAGGGCATGCACTAATGTTTTTGCTGATTCTTGGTTAAGGAAAGCACGGATCCAGGAGATGTTTTTGAGTTGTAGTCGGCATGAGGTAAAGAGGGCTTGGATGTGTGGCTTGAAGGATAGAGCAGAGTCGAGGGTCACCCCAAGGCAACGTGCTTGTGAGACTGGGGAGAGTGAGCAACCATCAAGTTTGATGGAAAGGCTTGTTGGAGGAGATGAGTGAGGAGGAGGAAAGACAATGAACTCTGTTTTGTCCATGTTAAGTTTTAGGAATCGCGCAGAGAAGGATGAGAATGCACTCGTTACCACGAGCAGTTCTGGGTGCATATTACTAATCCCTGCCTAACTGTTCCTCTATACGCTAGCATAGATAAAGAGATCTCTAGAAAAAGTATTTATAAAGATTTTTAATTGGATGCTAATGAGCGCAGGACTAGTCCCTTGGACGTTAGTTCCCCGGCCAGTTTCTGCCATTAGCATGTCCGTACGCCCCTGTGGGTGTGTTAATGAATGCGCAGCATCACAGGATGATCTCACCTCTCCGCTGCCATCGTGTCCATGACCAAAACTCCGGGGTAATGTGCACTGAGCCGAAATCCAGCATTGGACACGATGGCAGCGGAGAGGTGAGATCATCCTGTGATGCTGCGCATTCATTGGCATGTTAGCACAGCCACAGGGACGTACTGACATGCTAATGGGGGTGACTGGCTGGGGAACTAACGCCCAGGGGACTAGTCCCTCACTCATTAGCATATAATAAAAGATGTTTAGAAATACTTTTTCTAAAGATCTCTTTATCTATGCTACTATATACAGGGACGGTTAGGCAGGGATTAGCAATAGGCACCCAGAACTGCTCGTGGTTCTGGCTGCATATTGCACCTGACAGGTTCCCTTTAACTGATTTGTTATTTATCTTCCATCTGAAGCCAAAAAATGGATCCTTTGAAGATTAAAGAAACGCGGATGGCTAAACAGCGATCTAAACATCGGGTAACAAATCTGTTTTTCCATGGACTCTAATGTTGAAAAGAAAAGGATCCTGCAAAAATCAATTTCTTTTTTTTTCCTGGCAAATGGATTTTTGCTGGATCCGATCTAACAGATGATTACTAGATGTGATCTCAGCCTTACAGCAGAGGCCCCTCAGCCCATGTTCGGGGGACTTGTCAGATTCTTGATGTTTGAGGGGTTGATTTTCTTTGCTCCCCCCCCCATTTTATCCAAACTAGTTCTGCTCTCTATAGCTCTAAAAGGGTCATTACCCTAAGTATTCCTCATAATCCTGACCACTCAGGCTTAAATGGGGCAGAGCTGTAATTCCGGACACAACCTATGGACAAGAGTGGCGCTGTGGAGATTATAAAGGATCATTCTGCTGTTCTCTGGCAGGAGATGATAGTGGCTCGGTGGGATTGGTAGCAAGAAATCCACCAAAATCAAACAGGTCGCTGACCCATTGTCAAATGAATTAACAGTGACTCTGGTCAACGCATAGTGGGGGTCCTAAATATAGCAACACCCCCAATAGTGAAGAGGTATAGGTCTTTAGTCCTGGTGACAAATCCCTTTAAATAAAGCTACATCCACACTGGGGAATAAATGGTGGGGTGACCCGTCCTTGTAGAAGAGTTGACTGTATTTTCGGGCTCCTCTGGGCTCGCTTGCTCCGGCCCGTCCTGCTTGCACATTGTTGCCTCTGCTCCCTCCTGTGTATCTGCGCTGTGGAATTTGTCTTCTGCTCCCAAACAATGTAACCTGAGAAGCAGAAGCTTTATAGGAGTCTGGTTTGGCCGCAGGGGTCCGCCCTTCCTTCTCAGGCCTCTATTACAACATAACAACAACTCTCCTCGGTCTGTAGTGCCTTCATTGTGCACGTGGTCCCAGAACTGGTCCGATATGTGTCGGTCACCCTGCAGTCCTCCTGCCATCCAGGGGCTGCAGTCCTCCTGCCATCCAGGGGCTGCAGTCCTCCTGCCATCCAGGGGGCTGCAGTCCTCCTGCCATCCAGGGGGCTGCAGTCCTCCTGCCATCCAGGGGGCTGCAGTCCTCCTGCCATCCAGGGGGCTGCAGTCCTCCTGCCATCCAGGGGGCTGCAGTCCTCCTGCCATCCAGGGGGCTGCAGTCCTCCTGCCATCCAGGGGGCTGCAGTCCTCCTGCCATCCAGGGGGCTGCAGTCCTCCTGCCATCCAGGGGGCTGCAGTCCTCCTGCCATCCAGGGGGCTGCAGTCCTCCTGCCATCCAGGGGGCTGCAGTCCTCCTGCCATCCAGGGGGCTGCAGTCCTCCTGCCATCCAGGGGGCTGCAGTCCTCCTGCCATCCAGGGGGCTGCAGTCCTCCTGCCATCCAGGGGGCTGCAGTCCTCCTGCCATCCAGGGGGCTGCAGTCCTCCTGCCATCCAGGGGGCTGCAGTCCTCCTGCCATCCAGGGGCTGCAGTCCTCCTGCCATCCAGGGGCTGCAGTCCTCCTGCCATCCAGGGGCTGCAGTCCTCCTGCCATCCAGGGGCTGCAGTCCTCCGGCCATCCAGGGGCTGCAGTCCTCCTGCCATCCAGGGGCTGCAGTCCTCCTGCCATCCAGGGGCTGCAGTCCTCCTGCCATCCAGGGGCTGCAGTCCTCCTGCCATCCAGGGGCTGCAGTCCTCCTGCCATCCAGGGGCTGCAGTCCTCCTGCCATCCAGGGGCTGCAGTCCTCCTGCCATCCAGGGGCTGCAGTCCTCCTGCCATCCAGGGGCTGCAGTCCTCCTGCCATCCAGGGGCTGCAGTCCTCCTGCCATCCAGGGGCTGCAGTCCTCCTGCCATCCAGGGGCTGCAGTCCTCCTGCCATCCAGGGGCTGCAGTCCTCCTGCCATCCAGGGGCTGCAGTCCCGCTATGGACCGGGGCTGAATATTGGGGCACGGCTTTGGAAGGCATCTCATTTGTTTGTATGGAGTTCAAGGAATTAGGGCGGAATTGGGCGGCTCAGTGGTTAGCACTGCAGTCTTGCAGCGCTGGGGTCCTGGGTTCAAATCCCACCAAGGACACCATCTGCAAAGGAGTTTGTATGTTCTCCCCGTGTTTGCGTGGGTTTCCTCCGGGTTCTCCGGTTTCCTCCCACACTCAAAAGACATACTGATAGGGACTTTAGATTGTGAGCCCCAATGGGGACAGTGTTCCTGATGTATGTAAAGCGCTGCAGAATATGTTAGCGCTATATAAAAATAAAAGATTTGATTTTTGATTTGATTAGCCCATGTATTCGCGACCTTCAGGACCCCACTAATGGAGAACAGGGGGCCCCCAATTAGCCAGCACTAATGGTGGCGGACCACACCTCTGTGACCACCAATCCATTCACTTCTATAGGACCGGTGGCCGTTCCTGCAGTCCCATAGACACAAATGGCATGGTGGTCATAGATGCTCGTTACCAGGACAGGACCACCGTTCTCATGATTAGTGGTGGGCCCAGCGGCCATACATAGGTGGATAGGTGACTGATGTGGTAGGACATCCTCTTTTGTCCATTCTCTATTCTTTTATGTAGCAAATATTCCAAGTTTTTTTGATGTAATTAATTGAAAACCTGCATTAGTTATACCTAGGTCATGATGAGAGACTCCTCTCTGGAGCCAGGGGCACGTGCCGTGGTTGAGGGGCACCAAATTTCGTGCCATTCAGACCTTCTGCCTCTGCCGTGTTCTTATACAGTAGGAAGTAATGTAACAAGGGAGTGTTACTGATGTCTCGGACGTGTATATATTCTCTGCTGCGTAGACCACTATATATGATGTAATGGAAGCTGCGGCTGCTCCACTCACTGCAGGGAGGGAGTAGGTGAAACAATGTAAAATCCTCACGCCCGGCCAGAAGCTCCAGGATGCAGAAGGCGCGTGCCAGCGGGGATGTGGTCGGGCCTTTTTCTTTCCATAGGCACCAGGAAGCAGGCTTTGCAGTGAAACCTCATCTATATTATGGCATATGTTCTCTTTTTTTAGCCATTAAATACAATGGACTCTTTTTGCATTGACTTTTTTTCTCCTCATTTGCAAAATTAAAGTGTTTGTTTGCTGTAGCCCATGGGGGTCTTGGCACAGAAAAGCTTTCTTTACTCTTCCAGTCAACCTGGAAAAAAGCGGTCTCCTAGCTCAATCACCTGTCTCAGATTGTATGTTACCACTGCAGACAGTGATTGTCTGCAGTGGTCATGTTACCGTATTCCTTGTCAGAAGCATAATCTGGTGATGCGGACAGAGGAGTGACTGTTCTGTGGTCAGTGAGCGTCTGTTCTCTTCTGCTGTTAATAAAATGAGCTTATTTTTTATATTTAATATGTGGTGGGCAACTCCTTTTTAAGCCTTTAGAGGGAATCTGTCACCAGGTTTTTGCTCCCCCATCTGAGAGCAGCATAATGTAGAGACAGAGAGCCTGATTCCAGCGATGTGTCAGTTACTGAGCTGTTTGCTGTCATTTTGATAAAATCTGTTTTCGCTGCTGCTGCAGATCCAGCAGTTATACAGAGCTGATGAATATGCTGGACTAACTGCAGCACACTAAGGCTATGTGCGCACAGTGCGTTTTTCGCGGCGTTTTTGCGCGTTTTTCGGGTGCGTTTTTTGGCCTCAAAACTGCAGGACTTTGCTTCCCCAGCAAAGTCTGTGAGTTTTCATTTTTGCTGTCCGCACACATCTGTTTTTTTTTTGTTTGTTTTTTTTTTACCTGCGTTTTTGAGTAAAAAAAAAAAAAAATGTACATGTCAGTTCTTTTTTGCGTTTTTCTGCGTTTTCCCCCCATGCAATGCATTGGAAAAACGCAGCAAAACGCAGTGATCAAAAACGCACCAAATCGCGGCAAAAACGCATGCGTTTTTTGATGCGTTTTTTTCGACGCAGGTGCGTTTTTAGCGGCGAAAAACGCACAAACGCAGCGTCAAAAAGGCGCAGTGTGCGAACCTAGCCTAAGTAGTCCTGTAATGATCTCCTGCTAATTAATCTGTGATTGTATCAAAACTACACAAGCAGCCCAGTAAGGCTAGTTTCACACTTGCGCTATTTTGACGCAAACGGAATCCGTCACTAATGTAGTACAGTTCATTTATTTACAGTTGAAGCGCGTTACTATGGCGCGTGTGTGTCATGCAGTACCTGCTTGTGTCCACATGATGTCGCGCTTCCACTGTAAATAAATGAACTGTACTACATTAGTGACGGATTCCGTTTGCGTCAAAATAGCGCAAGTGTGAGTGGGCCCTAAGTGACACATCGTTGGAATCCGGATCTCTGCCGCTACATTATGCTAGCAAATACTTGGTGACCAATTCCCTTATAAAAACTTCATACTATTTCACTGATATACAGACTATGCGACTCCTGTAGATAGCCAATTATCCTGCTGTATCTGACATTGATGTGCCAGCATAGTGCGCCTAGATTAGTGTTGAGCGGACCCAGATCAGAGTCCGATCGGATGCCGGATTCCGGATGCACGATCCGTATTCGGCTTTTTTTTTTTTTTTTTTTTTTTTGTATCTGTCTGCCTCTCCCCGGATTCCACTCCTCATTGACATATATTGGCCGGATTCCAGATCGGATCTTGGACTTCCGTGTCAACTCGACAGTGATCCGCCGGACCCGGATTATTAGCAATCCGCTCAACTCTAGCCTAGATATGTTCACTCTGCAATCTCTGTACTGTCAAACAGTGAGAGAAGGAAGGGGAGAGTAAAGGACAGATCAGAGTGTGGAAAGGAGGGGGAGCAGCCAAGTCTTCAGGGAGGGCAGATTACACGCTAAATGTGTGTATGAATATGATGTCTGTAAACTGCTGTAGACGTCATAGGACTATATAAGTAAAATAAATATATGTAAAAGCGCTCCCAGCATGTGGAGGGTGTAAAGTAATGTCCGCTTACACTAGCCAACTGGTAACACTCAATGACTGCCAAGTAGATACTTGTATGGTCGTTTAATAGCCCTAAACAGGCCTCTCGTCAGCATAGGCTGCCATTGCTCTCAGCAGCACTAGTCTGGTTACACAGGACAATTTGCTGCCAAGAATGGTTCCTTTTGGGCAAACCTCCTCCCCCAAAAAATCGTTTCACCCGATAAACGAGCATTTTGCTCTTCGGTCAGGTGATCGGCTGCCTCGATTTATTGTGAAATGAGCGTTCCTAAGAGTGCTCTCTTGCAACCACGCAGTGTAAATGCACCTTTACTCAGGCTATATATCTGTAATTGAGAGGAGCGCACCCATGGCAAAAACCACAGGAGGAGGGGGCGCTCTATACCCCTCGCTGTCTGAAAAGATGTCTCAGGCTGAGAAGGAAAAATCAATGCACGTTTCTGAAATAAATATGTAAAATATCTTGTTTTCTCCATTTAAAATGAGCATTTTCTTCATTGGCGTCCCTGGAGGTCTGTGGAATGAGTCCAGTGGGCGGGGCTCTCCAGTGATTGACAGTCTTCCCTGTATCACTGTGGTCATTCACTGATAGGACCGCCCACTGGACTCCTGTGTGTACAAATTCCAGGGATTTAACTTAATAAAGTACTAATACTGAATTTTTTTATTTTTTCAACAAACCAGTACATGGCTCTGCTCCGCTTCTCTGCAGATCTCACGGCTTGTACAACGTGACAGGTTCCCTTTAAGAAAACTGGTTAAATATGATCTCAGCGGTTACGTATCCCCCCTCCAGTCTCCTCTTTATTCTTGTTGTTCCCATCTGATCGGGCTGTTTTTGTTTTTTTTTTTTTTTTTTATACTCACCGCTCCTGTTTATGACTGAAGGGTGCGGACACGGACGCCTGTGTACAAGTGCAGGGTGACACAGTACATCACAATCCAAAAACTATTTTTGGCCTGTCGCTCTTGGCCTATTTCTGGACAAAAATAAATCTTAATCTCTCTGCGTTTTTCCACGGCTGGAGATTCCTTTGCTCGGGTTTACGATAATCCTACATCGGAGAGGGGGGCTGACACTCGTCATGTGCGGGTAGTAATATGGAGGGAGGGTCCGGTGCTGCACAATGCTGCGCTGAGTGATGGGAAGGAGAATTGTTCCCCTTTAGATGTCCCCTATAATTGCCTACATGTCAGTGAATGTTCCCCCGGAGGGAATGTGTAGTATTCAGCTATGTAACATGATTATGCAGAGTCTGACATAGTGGGGGGATGTAACCATAGTAATTTTTGCTTTTTGTGGGCAGTCCTTATACGGCATTTGTCCAATTGAGGCAATACCGTGACTCAGTGGTTAGCACTGCAGTCTTGCAGCGCTGGGGTCCTGGGTTCAAATCCTACCTAGGACACTGTCTGCAAGGAGTTTGTATGTTCTCCCCGTGTTTGCGTGGGTTTCCTCCGGGTTCTTCGGTTTCCTCCCCTATGGGGACAGTGTTCCTGATGTATGTAAAGCGCTGCAGAGTATGTTAGCACTATACACCGTGTGCAGAATTATTAGGCAAGTTGTATTTGAGGATTTTTTTTATTATTGATGAACAACTATGTTCTCAAGCAACCCAAAAGACTGATAAATATCTAAGTTTAATATTTTTGGAAGTTGGAGTGGTGTGTTTTTTTTTTTTTTTTTTTTTTAGATTTGGCTATCTTAGGAGGATATCTGTTTGTGCTGGTAACTATTACTGTGCAGAATTATTAGGCAACTTAATAAAAGAAACAAATATATTCCCATCTCACTTGTTTATTTTCACCAGGTAAACCAATATAACTGCACAAAATATAGAAATAAACATTTCTGACATGCAAAAACAAAACCCCAAAAGAATTAGTGACCAATATAGCCACATTTCTTTATGGATGGTAGGCTGTTGTGTCATCATATATTCTGTCATTGCTTGATCTGTTTCCGATCCACATTGCGTGCAGCAGCCACCACAGCCTCCAGACACTGTTCCGAGAGGTGTACTGTTTTCCCTCCATGTAGATCTCACATTTTATGAGGGACCACAGGTTCTCCATGGGGTTCAGATCAGGTGGACAAAGGGGGCCATGTCATTATTTTTTCATCTGTTAGGCCCTGTGCGCACTTACCGTTTTTCCCCGCAGATTTCCTGCGGTTTTGCTGCATGTTTTGTTGCAGAAAATGTTCATAACATCTCTGCAGTGAATCACCAGCAAAACCTATAGAAAAAAAAATGCTGTGCGCACTATGCGGATTTTTACAGCTGCATAGTGCGGGATTCCCGCAGCAAAAACAATTGCATGTCACTTCTTTTCCGCACGTCGCTGCGGGATTTCACTCCATTGACTGCAATGTAATCGTGGAATAACGCAGGCAGCAAATTCTGTGCGGTTCACTGTGTTATTCCCTGTGGTATTTCGCGGTTTACCTGCGGTAATGTACATCGCTGCCTGCGGTTTTGCAGGGAAGTGATGTCATTATGCCAGGAAGAGGAAGCGGAGCAGAGAGTAATCACACACAGATCACACTCACACACAGACATAGAACACAGACATATAGAACACACATAGAAAGCAAACGGAAATATAGAAAACAAAACACGTGGGCTCTACCGTATCTTTACCTTCCAGCCGAGGTAAGCACACAGCGGCGGCCCGATATTCTCAGGCTAGGGAGGGCAAGGGGCAGGGTTAATGTCCCCCCCCCCCCCCCCTCCCGCAGCCGAGAATATCAGTCGCAGCTGCCCCTGGACTGTCACATGCATTATGCGACAGTCCCGGAGTGTCCCCGACTCTTCTTGTTGCCGTGATGCGGTGGCAATCAAGGATCTTCGCCGCTAAGTCCAGGCTTGATCATGGCAGCGTCTGTGACAGCTGACATGATCAACCCGTAAGTAAAGTGAAAAAACACACACACACCGAAAAATCCTTTTATTTTAAATAAAACACAAAAAAGCTCCTGTTCACCCGTTTATTAACCCCCCCCACCCCCCCCGAAACACACAGCTCCGGCGTAATCCACGTCCTGCGATGCTTGCAACCAGCCGCGACTGACACACAGCGCTGAATGCAGCCTCGCAGCGAGACAGTAGAGGTAACCAAAGGGCATTTCCCACGGCCGGTAATGTGAACTCACTACCGACCGTGAGAAATGCAGCGTGTGCTCACAGGGACTCTATCTATCCCTCCTATCCCTCTAACTATCTAGCTATCTCTCTATCGATCTCAGAATGAAATGACTTTTTTTTTTTTTTTTTCAATGTGCTTTATTGCATTGAATATGTACCAACCTGCACGCGGCAAACCGGGTGCGGTAATCTTTCAATGCCTGCGTAATTTTCTTGAGAAAATTCCGTTTTCCAGTGCGCACAAAGCCTTAAGGCCACTTTACACACAGAGATAAATCTGCGGCAGATCTGTGGTTGCAGTGAAATTGTGGACAATCAGTGCCAGGTTTGTGGCTGTGTACAAATGGAACAATATGTCCATGATTTCACTGCAACCACAGATCTGCCAAAGATTTATCTCTGTGTGTGACAGGGCCTTTAGACCTTTACTGGCCAGCCACGCTGTGGAGTAGTTGGATGCATGTGATGGAGCATTGTCCTGCATGAAAATCATGTTTTTCTTGAACAATACCAACTTCTTCCTGTACCACTGCTTGAAGAAGTTGTCTTCCAGAAACTGGCAGGAGGTCTGGGAGTTGAGCTTCACTCCATCCTCAACCCGAAAAGGTCCCACAAGTTCATCTTTGATGATACCAGCCCATACCAGTACCCCACCTCCACCTTGCTGGCGTCTGAGTGGAGCTCTCTGCCCTTTACTGATCCAGCATCTGCCCATCAAGAGTCACTCTCATTTCATCAGTCCATAAAATCTTTGAAAAATCAGTCTTAAGATATTTCTTGGCCCAGTCTTGACGTTTTATCTTATGTTTCTTGGTCAGAGGTGGTGGTTTTTCAGCTTTCCTTACCTTGGCCATGTCCCTGAGTATGGCACACCTTGTGCTTTTTGATACTCCAGTAACGTTGCAGCTCTGAAATATGGCCAAACTGGTGGCAAATGGCATCTTGGCAGCTTCACGCTTGATTTTCCTCAATTCATGGGCAGTTATTTTGCGCCTTTTTTGCCCAACACGCTTCTTGCGACCCTGTTGGCTATTTGCTATGAAATGCTTGATTGTTCGGTGATCACGCTTCAAAAGTTTGGCAATTTCAAGTCTGCTGCATCCCTCTGCAAGACATCTTTCAATATGGACTTTTCAGAGCCCGTCAAATCTCTCTTCTGACCCATTTTGCCAAAGGAAAGGAAGTTGCCTAATAATTAAGCACACCTTATATAGGGTGTTGATGTCATTACACCGCACCCCTCCTCATTACAGAGATGCACATCACCTGATTTACTTAATTGGTAGTTGGCTCTCAGCCTATACAGCCTGGAGTAGGACGACATGTATAAAAAGTATCATGTGATCAAAATACTCATTTGCCTAATTCTGCACAGTGTATAAAGATTTGATTTTTTATTTTTTTTAATTTGGGGTAACCCCTTTTTTTACTGGTGTAAAAGATCCATATTCTACAAGTGATTTAGTTTTAAGATCCTAAAAGGAGGCCGCAGAGGCCTTGTGTCTTCAGTCTCTGCCTCCTCTGCCCTGTGCCCTAGTTGGGCAGGTAGATCTTTTACAGGCCGGTGTGTAATATGTCCGTGCCGTGGACTTTGCTCCAGTCGCTGCTGCCGGAGCTGCACTCGGTGATGTTTCGGCTCGGCGCTGCCTCACACACTCGTTATTTAGTCTATTGTTCTGGAGTTTGGAATAGTTGTCGGAAATGCTTCTACAAAAAAAAGAAAGTGTAAACTGGGTAAATGAGGAATGTGAGCGCTGGCGATGGAAGGTCAGACCGTCACAGCTTGCTGGGATTGTTTTCCAGCTCGAAATGCAAAATGCCCTAGAAATTAAGATGCGTGTTAGGGTACTTTCACAATTTTGTTCAACGCAGTCCGTCACTATGGAGAATAGCGCAGTCCGTTAACGCACTGCGCTATTCTCCATAGACTTGTATGGACGACGCACTGTAATGCAAGTGTCAGCGTTGCATCCGCTGGACGACGCAGCGTCGTTATTTTGACGCTGCGTCGGGTGGAGAGAACGCAGCATGTAACGTGTGTGTTGTGTTTTTTGTTTTTTTTTTTTTGAGAAGCGCAATTCACTGCGCTTGCATGTTCTGGTTTTTTTTTTTTTTTTTTTTTTTAAATCACAAACTTTTTTTGTCTCTCGGCGGCCGAATGTTCAGCGGAGCGCCCGGCCGCCGGCATGTGAGAGCGTTCAGCGGAGCACCCGGCCGCCGGCTTTTGAGAGCGTTCAGCGGAGCACCCCGGCCGCCGGCTTTTGAGAGCGTTCAGTGGAGCGCCCGGCCGCCGGCATGTGAGAGCGTTCAGCGGAGCACCCGGCCGCCGGCTTTTGAGAGCGTTCAGCGAAGCACCCGGCCGCCGGCTTTTGAGAGCGTTCAGTGGAGCGCCCGGCCGCCGGCGTTTGAGAGCGCTCAGCTGAAAGTTCACAATAGTCTGCTGGCGGTAAAACTGTAAAGAAGAGAAAAAAAATTAAAAACACATAAGAATTAAAAAAAAAAAAAAAAAAAGCCTTCCGTTGTGTTGTACGACCCGTTGCATCCGTTTGTCATTATATGCAACGCATCCGTTGCATCACGCAATGCAACGGATGCCGTTCAACGCAAGTGTGAAACTAGCCTTACGTTACATCTGTGTTCTCCTCATCAACTACAAGACTAATTTTTTTTTTTTTTCCCCCTGTATACTCCACTTGGTTTTTCAGGTCTGCAGTCTGTTTTCTTCAGAAGTGACAACTATATTTTGAGTCAATGTGTGCAGAGCAGTTGTCATTTATTGTATGGTCTTATAAAGGACAAATAGTCAGTTGATGTATTATTGATTTTTCTGATTTTTGTGGTCCTGAAGAAGAGATCCTCACCTCGAAACGCATAGACCTATGGAATAAAATATTCTTTCATTACATCAACACATTTTTTTTTTTTTTATCATCCTTTGGCAACAGCTCAGCTTTAACCCCTTCTACTCTCCAGCATTGAAGATAAAGGGCAATTACTCGGCAGAGGTCCTTGATTGGGTATCTGGCCGGATGCTGGTCCACACATATGGGGACCAGGATCCGACGCAAAGGGGTATGAGCAATCTCTTCATACTTTTCAAGTCACCAAGGAAGCTGTCTCACTGCTCTCACATCCGCTCATTACCTTCATTGC